>NW_027526266.1:11860540-11905540 GCF_048455015.1 Haemaphysalis longicornis | reverse complement strand
TTTTTATGACCTCACCAGTCAATTATCACTCACGCGCCCAGCCGCGAAAATTAGGTATACAGCAAGTGCTTATGGCCATGAAAATTCAACAAGAAACTAAAAAAAATCAGACACCACCTCCCTCCCAACCGATCATGCAGATCGCGATTGGTGCCATACCCGCAGGTAACTTGAATTCCGAGCCCACAGTGACGCATGAAACTTAACAGCCAACCATAGCTGCCTGCTAGGCTACTCATATGTACTCAAACTCGAAATGGACTTAAAACTCCTATTTACTCAGAACTCAAAATGTACTCAAAACTCAATATGTAATCAAACTCAAAATGTGCTCAAACTCAAAGTGTACTCAGAACTCAAAATGGACTCAAACTCAAAATGTACTCAGAACTCAAAATGAGCTCAAACTCAAATTGTACTCAGAACTCAAAATGAACTCAAACTCAAAATGGACTCAAACTCAAAATGTACTCAGAACTCAAAATGGACTGAAACTCAAAGTGTACTCAGAACTCAAAATGGACTCAAACTCAAAGTGTACTCAGAACTCAAAATGGACTCAAACTCAAAATGTACTCAGAACTCAAAATGGACTGAAACTCAAAGTGTACTCAGAACTCAAAATGGACTCAAACTCAAAGTGTACTCAGAACTCAAAATGGACTCAAACTCAAATTGTACTCAGAACTCAAAATGGACTCAAACTCAAAATGTACTCAGAACTCCAAATGGACTCAAACTCAAAATGTACTCAGAACTCAAAATGGACTCAAACTCAAAATGTACTCAGAACTCAAAATGGACTCAAACTCAAAATGTACTCAGAACTCAAAATGGACTCAAACTCAATCGGACTCAAACTCAGTCGTGATCACTCGGCTCAAACTCACTCAAGCTCAAACTCACCATGCCACACTAGCCTCGCGCTCACTCAAACTCAAACTCACGCGTGAGTTTGAGTCCAAATGAGTCTGAGTGAGTGGACTCATGAGTGAGTTTGCCGACCTCTGTCTATGACTGTATGTTTTATATTTCATTTGCATGTTTTTTTGTTTTTACCCTTGTCTGTTTGCGTTATCATATATTACGTGTCCGATTTTCATGTTTGTTTCTTTCTACGTCCCTGTCTTTTTTCGTTGGAAAAATGACCCTAAGCCATCAAAGGGGATGGGAAATTCCACTGCTATCAGAAGCCGCAAAACGCGGGAGCAAGACGAGAACTCTCCAGCCAGTGCTTGGCGTAAAGAACTCTGGGTTGCAGCTTGAAGTTGCTGAAAGATCGGCGGAGACACTTCTTGGAAGATTCGCATGATGCGAGGGACGCCTCACAGTTGACAAACCACTTTTGAGCCGTACCCTCCAAAGAAAAGTACAAGCTCTTACGCCACTTGTCCGCCGTCCGACTATTGTGGCGAGGCGCTCTATCATACTGCCCTATCCAATTTCTTACGTCCTCGAATGCATTCCCTTTGTTCAAATCAAGAGTAGGGGGGCGGTGGGCCTGTACACGTTCGTAGACACGAACGTTTCAGTTTGCTGCAACTGCGATGTCATACCAACTCTATGCTTCGCCTGCGTCCTTTTGGGATCCGCTGTCAGTTGCCCGAAGTGTGGTGCAGGTACTTTGAGGCATGTGCTGTTGTGAACACCGGGCTCTTCGAAAAAGGCCCGCTGGCGCGGGCTTGGTGTCGGGCTAAGCTAAGCTAATGGGCCATGAGGAGTACTTAGAATAAATGGGACGTATCCCCCCTCCACCACAAAATGTCAACAATGATACTTGGGGCCTCGAAAGAGTAAGGCTGAAGACCTCGTTTAATACATTACAACTCGAAGCTGCGACCCAGAGTTAGTGACGCCAAGCGTTGGCTCGAGTGTTCTCGTCTTCTTTCTCGTTTCTCAGGTGACGATAGCATAAGATATGGCTAAGGTTAACTCATTTAAGTGCTCAATCTGTCAGTGTATCGTTGTAGAAATGTCAGCGACCTCACACCTCTAATAACAGTGTATGTATGAACACCCCATGCTGCCAAAAAGTTTTCTGTGTACCGTTAAAAAGGGTTTGCAAAGGACAAGACATTTACACACGTATATTTTTCAACGAGGCTGTATAAAATGAAGCGTGTGCACAACGAGCGAATGTAGAGTTAGCGCGTGCCAACTGTTTTTGTGTTTGTTTCTGATGTCACTAATGAACAGCGCTCTGTAAAAGATTGTTTGCTTTACCTTTTTCTTAAGACCTCTCTCCAACTCTGGGCGGAGTGTATGTATTTGTAATTTATGTTTCGCGCGTTGTTACGAAACGTGCTGCTAGGCGCTACTGGGAATTTAGCGTGCCCTTAGGGTTACGGGTTGGTTACGCTAATGAACGCAAGCCGCATGCATATTTGTTCACGCCGGCTGGAACCCATTTGGTGGGTGTCAGCCAGACCCGCTTTTAACAGCTAAGAAAGTAACGCTTACGCGTGCACAGTAAGAAGGAACCCCGCAGTTTTATGGTAGTCTCACGGCAATATAATGGAATCCTACGATTGCTGGTGGGGGGCATAGGTCAAATACCCCGAACGCTTTTTTGCATGTTCAATGCCCGTATGTTAGTCGTCCATGCCATAACATGTGCGCTGGTGTAAAACTTGCAATCAAGTGGAGATTCCTAAACAGCATGGTCAAACGCTACGGGTGTTCAAAACAATACCTACGCTCGGGGCGCTGTTTTAGCCAACCGTTCGCGGATATACATGAAAGACATATCATTTCACCCTACCCACACGTCAACACCAATGATGTTAACCTTAATTATAGGTAGCTTCAGAATAAAATAAAAACACGTGGTATGTGTTTTTTTGTCTCCGTATACTATATTTTAGTAATTGTTGTATGACAGAAGCCAGAACGCCGTCTATTCCAAGCCCATAAACGTACATGCAGTCCTCAAACATAGTTATTTCACAACACACTACCATAAATTGAAGCTGTCAATATTTTGTTTAATCAACTGTGTTTTAGTAAGGGCAGTCATACATCGGCAACCACCCGGGTGGGTTCGTAAGCTCTTAAGGTGCCTAGATATCCTCTGAGATAATATCCAGTTAGAAATTAGACCAGCACCAATTGTGAGCGACAATAATTTGTTCGCAATGTTTTGATTTTGCTAATTCCTTCATATGGTTCACTCCGACGGTCTTCCGAAAAGTTTCTTGTGGACTTACCAATATTATAGGTTCGATTGTAGCACTTTTCGTCTTGTGCAAGGGGACCTGGAAACAAGATGACTAAAAGTCACATGTACCCACAAAGTAAGTTGGTTACCAGAAGTTTGTCGCTGATTTCGTTTAGGAATTTGACAGAAACGTATATTATACACTCACACAGAAGTTATTTCTCAAGCTGTTCAGATTTTATTGTTTTCAGAAACGGCGACAATGGTAGTATAGAGCAATAAAATAAATAATATATATATTTCAGTGTAATTAATTACAAAAGAAAAGGATAGATATCGTTTAGTGCTAATTTTGTGAGGCTATAACAAAAAAACGCGGTGAAAGGAAACAATGCTGTAAAAATTTCGGAGTTTCCAGCAGAAACTAAACAATTAAAATGTTTAGCGTTTAGCGCTCTAAAGCTTGAGGTGGATTCATTTGAACAGGACCTCAGAATATTTCTCTCACGAGATCCCACCAGTGTACCTCCTCGACTGTAACGATTGTTTATTCCGGTTTCCCACTGGCTTCGTACCTGCCTTTGGGTTAAGGTATCCTATCACAATTGTTACTGCGTGGTTGCCTTCTTCACTGCTGATTCGACGTCGCCGTGGAAGCTATCTATGGCATCATCATCATAGCTGGATGTTGCGCATACGCGTGTACTATCATTAACCTTTACCGCTTGTTTTGGTTTATCACAACAGCCGAAACTACCTCCCTAATGCTGAAGAACTCCTCTACGCTTCCTGCTATTTCGCTGTCGATTAAAAATACCACCCCCTGTTCTTTCTTCTATTGGGGTCGACTGGGGCCCACGGAGTCTTGTATTTGAGAATGGCTTTTTGAGAATGTTCACCTGAGGCTACTAAGTTGATGATGGTGATGTGTGAATTTTACTGACGCAAGGCCGCCTGAGGGCAAAGAGGGCCGAAGGGAAGTTATTTTATGGAGGGAAATGAAATAAAAGATAATGATGACGATGATTGCTAGCTTATGGCTCAAGTTCAGCTGGGACAAAGAGCGCCAGAACAGTGATTATATATGAAGGATGAAAATCTAAACACTAAAATAACTCAACAAGAAAGAAAGTAAGTTCAGTAGAAGAGAATGAGGATGACTGGTCTAGAAGGTTAGCTGGTGGTTATGCGTAGTATGAAATTAGGTACAAAAATTTTACCTCTGGTAAATATTTAAAAACAAGCTGGTCTGAAAACATGGGGTCGTCACAGGGCATAACCGCTGGGTGTAATGGTATGTGTACTTATTACAGTTGTGGGAACTCTTTCCGTTGTGTTGTGAGAAGTGCCTTGCATTGAATGAGTATTTGAAATGCGGGTAGGGCCTCTCCGCATCTGCTACACAGAGATCGTGAAGACCCCGTGAGATACAAGTGTGTTGTATGGGTGTGGCGTATACGTAATCGTGCCAGGGTAACTTCATTGTGTCTTTTATGTGCATCAGTGGTGTATGGTCCCAAGAGCGGCTTTACAACGTGTAGTTTGTTGTCTGTCTTTTCACTCCAGTGTGTTTGCCAGGTTTTTCGAAGTTGTGTTATGATGTGTGCTTGGTGTCGGTGTAGGGTACAGTTGTTATGTCAGCTAGTGTACTAAGTGCAGCATCAACGGCCATTTGATCTTTAAGTATTGGTCCCTGCGATATCAGAGTGACCTGGCACCCAGTACACGGCCACGTTGAGGTCTTACGCATATAAAGACATAATTGTGTTAATCAGATGATTGGATACATAGTTTTTAGAGGATGTCTGTGATGACTATGTTCGCACAACACTGAAGGAATCAGCATAGATTAGGGCCTGTGGAATTTGTATGGAGGATATGGTTCACAACAAGAAGTATAGGGTAAGCCTCGGCCTTGAAGATACTAGCGTACACAATCATACGTTCACCAATATTCAACGTGGGTCCGTGCGCAGCACAGGACGCAGTGGAGGCAGTTTTTGAGGCGTCAGTAGAGAATTCTGCACTCTCGTATTTGTCCTGCAGGGACAAGAAATGTTTCAGAATCGAACTTTTTGGCGATTGGTTTATTTGCTATGTATAAAAGAAAAGTCACATGATATAGGACGAAGAGGCCATGAGGCTATAGACTTAGTAGCAGTCGTTGTAATGGTATCTAAAAAGGAGACAGTTCTGATGCTTTCTCTCTAGCCCTCTATCAGAAGGAAGAAGGAATAAATTGGCACTTTTAGAGATGGATACGGATGTATCAAGAAAGTCTGACTTAAAAAGATGGGTAGGCATTGGTGAGCATGGTTATACAGATTTGTAATTCCCAGCGAAGTGTTGAACCCTTTTGTATTTTTGCTTTGTCTCACCGCGCAATTTCTTGTGGGCAAAGAACTGTATGGCGTTTTGTCAGGTTGCATTGGCAGGGTCGTTTATGAACTATTTATGCCAAATAGAAACATACGCGTATAAAGAAATAATGACAATTAACAATATTCTAAAAAGGTCTACTCTGAATACCTGTCGTCGTTGTAAGCCCATGACGTCCATTTGTTGTGCCTAGGTGTTTATGCCCCGTACTGGGTAATGGGCCTGCAATAAAAATTTGCAAGGCACAACAGTGTATTAGAAACGTGGTAGAGGCGAAATGCGCTGTCATTTAAAACTCAGCAAAAAAGCAGAATTGACTTTGCAGTATCAAAAACTATTGAATCAAAGTTTTCAACATTCCTCAAAATGCTGTGGTCCCTCTGGCCAAAGGTTGTAAAGCAACCTCGTTTCTCAATACCATCATTCTGTGGATTTAAAAATTTTTAAATCTCCAATAACTGAGAAGAGAGGGCGGGTTCATGCTCAGTTTTTTCTCTATAGCCTTGATGAAACAAAATTTAAGAACACAGACCAGAGAAACGGCAGCCAATCCAATAAATATATACCGGAATGTTTGTGAATATTTTGGCCGTCTGCTGAATATAAAAATTAGATTTTAAGCTAAAGAAAAAACAACAGAGAATACGCTGTTAATACGAACAGACATTAAGATGGAATCTCCAGCAGCATCGTACATGCATCTCTAATAATCTGGCGCATGATTTAATCATTGGGAACATAGGCGCCAGGCCTGCCATTCTATAGGGGAACAATTAATCGGTGATTTTTATAATGCAGCACCTACGCTAGTGAGTGCTGCTTCTAAAACTTAGGGATAAAAATGATCCCCTGTTAGTTAGTGGCCTACCGTAGAATCCTAGCCAGAAGCACTCCCTCGAAAGAAAAACAACTGCCGAAACGACGCGTTCAGTTCGCTTGTTGTTAATCATAGTAGGCAGCAATTTTCGGGACAATTGAACGGGATGCCAGTTGTCGAAATTGTGAAAGGCGGTAACTCGAAGGTAGTTCTGATTTTTTCGGAAAACTATATCCTTCAATAGGTGTAAAGGGGCACAGTGGAGGAAATATGCTCCCCAATTGTTAAGGTGCCTACCACTATGAGACAGCTCGCCCCACTACAAGCAACCTACCGGTGATTACTAACTTTCCTACCTGTTTATATTCTACCTAGTCGGTCCGAAGCACTCCACTTATAGGTGTATTATACCTTACGTTTTTGTATCCGGCGGTCACTTGACAGCGGAATGTCTGCAACTTCAGCGGAAGAGCACTGCTTTTCTTGGGGCCGTTACATAAGCATTTCCGGGGTGTCAGCGACAGCAAACACGAAGAGAGTGCTGGAAATCTACCCCCGCCACAAACTGGGCGGACAGAAACCATAACTGCACAAGCAGCTGAACATCACATTTGGTAATGGAGATCTTATCCACTAAACACAAATTCAAATTCAACCAACAATATTGCATTTGAAAGCAAAGATGAGTTACTTGTTTGCTTCATTGTCCATATTTTGCTTGTCTGTTTGAAAGACATATAAACGCCAAATACTATACGTGGGCCGCGTTTAAGAATATGCACTTCGGCAGGCAGTGCGAACGGTCGTGCCGCTTGTGATAGCTATTCATGTGAATCCCCGTAGCACATAACCGTGAGTTGTTGCGTCTGAATATCTTCGTTTTTCTGTCCAGAATACCAAGGCTCGCCCTAACTCGCCAACTGAACAAGTTCTTTTTCTAGCGGTGCCATAGTGTCTTGTCTTTGTTTGTTGTGATCGTGCGCTGTATTTCTTTCAAGCGTAACACACACACTGGCCCGAAATGAGACGGTTATACAGACTTGTAATTCCCAGCAAACTGTTGAACGGTTCATTACAGTTTAGCTTGTCTCGTCATCCAAATTTTTTGTGGGCGATGTTTTGTACTGCGTTTTTTAAGGTTGCCTTGACACGGTCATTTATGCACTATTTATACTAAATGGAAACACACCGGTATAAAAAAAGAATGACAACGGAACGATACTATGAAGGGATCAACTGTGAATACCTGTCGTCGTTGTCAGCCTATTTCTTCCATTTGTTGTGCCACTGCCTAGCTGTTGAAGGCCTGCACTAGGTAACTGTCCTGCAACAAAAAGTTGCAAGGTATCACACAGTATTATAAATGTGCTAAGGCGAATACGCGGCTTCCTTTATAAATCATCAAAAAAGCAATACCATCCACAGCATTGATCTTGCATTAATAAATCATATGAAATTTACGTTTTCAGCAATCCTTACAATGTTGTCCCCTCTCTGGCCAAAGGCTCTAAGACGACTGCGTTTCTCAATACCATATTTGTGTGGAGTTTAAAATTTTTAATCTTCAAACCCTGAGAGGGGAAGGTGAGTTCACGCTTATTACCCTATAACCTTGATAAAACAACACTTTTGAACACTGCCGATGAAAACGGCAGCCAACGCGATGCATAAGTGATGGGATCAAAGTGAAGTCGACAGGTTTTTTTTTTAATTAAGCGCTTATATGTTCGTGAATACTACCTCTGCAGTGAGGTTAATCGCCGAGGCGGACACAATCAGTGGGTAATTATTTATATCGGTGGCTTAATTAACTAAAATTGCATAATTAACTTTTAGGGGGGGGGGCAGTAAGCAGGCGTGCTTGTATTGCAAAGTTAAACGCAATTGTATTTCTATGCAGTTTCACTTGGCAAAATTCTTCAAGCGCATCAGTGCCGTAAGATATCGAACTGCGAAGTTTAAGTGCCCTTAGCATTATTACGCGTGCAAGACAGTGGGGTCCGCCGCAAAGCTCCTACCTTTTCTGACGTGCGTGTTGTGTACGGTGTTTCGTTTGAGAAGGGGTTGGAGGCATAGGCAAAACTGATAACGGCCATCCTTTCAGTCTTGGCTGGCGTTATCGCAATCTGAAGTACACGGAATGGCTATCGAAACACAGATCAAAAATGAGGAGCTTTGCAGCGGTGTTCACTGCCTATCATCCGTAATGATGCGATCGGCAATTAAACTTCACAGTTTGATATCTCCAATTAGGAATGCGCCAAAAGAATTCTGCCAAATGAAACCGCGTATAAACATGATTGCGCCTTACATGTGAATAGAAACATAACTGCTCTCTGTAGCCACCAAAAATGTTATTAATCAATTTTCGTTAATTATGCGACCGACATCAATAATTACGACCTAATTCTGTATCCCCCTGGCAGTGTAACCTCACTGTAGAAGTGGTCTTCACGCCAATCTCAGCATCAATCTTTAAAAAACCTATTGACCTAATTTTCATCACCCTGTATATCAGAATGGTTCGAACGATTTCGACCCTCTGCTGATTATAAAAATGGTATTTTACAATATCGATGAAAACACAACCTACGATAGGCTGGGCGACCTGAGCTAGAATATCTGATTGCAGCGTGCATGCATCTATAATTATGCGTCGGATGATTTAGTTATTGAGCACATAGGCGCCAGTCCTGCCATTCTCAAGTCGAAAAATCTATCGGTACTTTTTATAATCCACGTACGTGCGCTAGCGAGTACGTGGATCAAACTTCTCAAACTTGGAGAAAAAGGATCCCTTGTTGCTTAATGGCCTACCATAAACTCCTGGTCAGAAGCACTCCACTGAAAGAAGAAAACGCCGAAACAACGCGTTCAGTTCGCTTGTTGTTAATCCTAGTGGGCTACAATTTTTTGTGTGATAATTAAACAGGATGCCAGTTGTCAAAATCGCGAAAGGAGGGAACGAGAAGGTACTTGTGATTATTTCATAAAACTAGTATCCTTCAAATGGTGTAAATGAAACACGAACAAATGTCCTCCCCGATATCTAAGGTGCCTACCACTACGAGATAGTTCGCCGCACCCCTACCAACGTACCTGCAGTTACTAATCTCCGAACCAATTTGCAATGTGCCTACTCGGCGCGCAGTACTCCATTCATTGCTTTTTATGTGAGCTTATTTGTGGGTAACCAGCAGTCTCTTGGCGGCAGAATTTCTACAACTTCTGCGAAAAGTGGATGGTCTTTCGTGCTGCTGTTACATTACATTTTCGGAGTGTCAGCAGCGGTCGACCCGAAGGGAGTTCTTCTATTCTGTCGGGGGCTCCAACTCTAAGATCGGGGACCACCATTGATGACGTAGCTGACCATCATAATGCCTAACGAGAGCCTCATTACTAAACACAAAGTGAAAGTCCACAGAGGAGATTACATTGCAAATCACAAAAGAGGTATGTTTTTGCTGCGTTGATAAAATTTTGCTTGTTTATTGGAAAGACATAAGAACGTCAAATACACATAGTGAACCGATTTTATGGATGTGCACTTCTGCAGGCAGTAAGCATAGTCGCGTTACCCGTGACTGCCACTGATGTGAAACCCTTATTAGAACATGAGTAGCAGCCTAGTGTGCGCGCTACGCTGTTGTTTTTCTGTTTCGTGGTTTTGAATCTCTAGTACATTTGGTTTGGTTTGCATTTGAAACACATTGTAATCACCCTTGGACGACTGCTTCCAGAAGCGATGGAAATCAGGGGATTCCAATTCGAAATAACCGTTTTGGAAACCAATGCGGTCGAAATATTGTGCGTTTTCCCCTATTCAAATATACAGTGCTGTGCTGAATCAACGGCAAGTTCGAATTAACCGAGTTTGAATTACTAGAATTTACTGAATATCTCAGCCTCTGGAAAACGCCAACGAAATTACCGGTGGTCATGTTCTCCAGAATCCGTTGCCATAATTCCTGTAAATTTTATGCTTAGCACTAACACCTCTGCGACAGCGGGAATTGCTCTTTTCAGAAGCTTTTGTGCCTGCCATTTTTATTTCTCCGCAACAGCAAAACTGCAGAAAAACCAAGAAAGATATCATGCCAGTTCCCTTGCTTTGTTTCTGACAAGAAACATTTCCAAATGTTCGTATAACATGTAATCTCTTTTCCAGCCATCACTCACTTTAATGCGTTCTAAGCACATTAAAAGAACGTCTAAACTGGCGTGCTTTCGGTTGGCTTACCTGAAGGGCGATACATGGTAACAAACACTGCGCACACCTGCCCATCTGCGATAGCCACCAGCATTTCTCTCCACGTATTATGTTCTGTTGGGAGTAAAACAATAATATCTTCAGTGAGCACTGAAAAGGTAGTTTTATATTTTCCATACTGTTACAAACCACATCTTTTGTTTACAATAAAACTTTCTAACGAATGGCAGGCTGCGCCGGGTAACGTGACAGTCTACGTGATGTCGCTATGTAATATTTGTCTGCAACCCCCTCTGCTTTCACATTAAAGGTTCGCAGACAACTTTGTCTAGCGTCGTCTTGCTCGGCTAAACCATAAACGACTGCATTATTGCTTAAATGTGTGGCTCAATGCCCATGGCTTCACCTTGGTTACAAATCGCTTAGTAGTAATGGATTCTGAAATAATTATGATCACTTGGGTTTCTCTAAAGCTCGCAGAAAAATCTCAGCACCGTGGTGTTCTTGCTGTTCGCCTCTATAAAAAAAAGTCACCGCGGCTGGGATAAAACCTGGCTCCATTGGCCCAGCCCCATGAACCAGTAGATTATATCACAACCAGTGAACTTTCTGACTGTGAGTCCATCACTGTAACCGTATTTTTAGGTTGACTCATGCGTAGAAAAGTAATTTTTCAGTGAAAAACCACTCAATGCCGGTGTTATAGCAGAGTATTTGTTTGGGATGTAGCAATGAAAATAGTTTTACTGCATTACGCGGACTGAAAGAGAGCACTAACGTGGCTATCTGGGCGTGTTGGTTTAACATGATTAGAAGAAGACAGCGCGGTTTACACATGGACACAAGGGAGAGTACTTGACACACACGAGCGCTGAACCAACAGTTTTAATTAAAAAAAAGACACACCTATATATACGCAGAGCAGTCATGCTTATCTGGGTTTTTATACACGGCGCATGCGCAGAAAGTCCAATTCTTTTGTAGTAAGGGCTAGTGACGGTGAACTAACGCATGCGTGCCCAAGCCTGTGGAATAATCCAGCTCCAATAATCTCCCGTGTGATACGGTCTGAGCATTTTTTTACGACAGCAGTTCTATCAAAGAACGGCACACATCCGCACTTGTGGCAGTGCTGCGCTAAATATCCATCGATCACTTTCTTTTTCTTATCCAGTGCACTGTTTACCTTATTTGCATGTTCTCTTAACCTTGCATGTTCCCTTAACCAATGCTTTGCTCCACTGCGTAGAAGAAAGCATTGACAGTCCGTTGCCTTCCAGAATGCGTGTTGTGTCCCGGTTGATGGTTTTTTAGAACTGCTGTCCTTTTACCTGAAGTCTACGTATGTGCGCGCCTCGTATCTCTTCTCCTTTCCCTCATCCTCTACCCCCTCTCCTTGAGAAGTTGCACGAGAAGTAGGCCCCAGATTGCCTTGAGAGAAATATCCACTGAATAAAAAGCAATTACATTACAAATACGTTTCTGAGAAATAAAACCTCTGCACACCGCAGGACAACGTGCTGTTCATCATCGCGCCATTTTTCCAGCTCTAACCAGGCTTCTGTTGCTGCTTTACAGGGTTGTACACACATCCCGCATCCTCTGATGACTTATTCTCCTGGTAAAGTCTTCCTACTGTGCATAAGAGGCATCGCAGGTGTGTGCGCATCTGACTCAGAAAGACTCCGTCTTTCGCCAATCTCAAATGGCCCAAGTATTCTCAAGTACCATTCAAACTAATAAGTACCCCTCTAGATACGCTGTGAACAGTTTTGGTGGGATGATATCTCCCTGTCTTACTCCCTTTGAGATCGGAAAATTATCGCTTTGCATGTGGCGGGTTACCCAGCCCGTGCATTACCTACATATGTCTTCTGGAAGTCTTATGTACGTTTCCTCTATTCCCTGGTCTCTTAGTGCTGCTAGCACGGAAGCGGGGAGTACAAAATCCAACGCTTTCTTATAATCTAAAAATGCCATGTAAAGGGGTTTAGTGTACGCTGCAGATTTTGTACCCCTTGATTGACCAAGTGGATGTGATCCATGGTTGCGGACTCTTTTCCTAAACCCAGCCTCCTCTCTCGCTTGTTGAGAATCCAGGCTGTCACCTATGCGGCTAGCTACAACTTTGATAAACAGCTTGTAAACAACTGACAGTAGGCTGATAACTCAGTAATTCTTAGTGCCTTGGTATCTCCCTTCTTATTAATCAACATAACGTTGCTGTTTTTCCAAGCTATGGGAATTTTAAAGACGGTAGTCTTTTTTCGGCTACTTGAAAAGAAAACTTTCGCTCTGTCGGCCTGTCCGTTGCTCGACTCAGCCAGCCGGCCAAAGTGAAGCAGAGTAAAGCACGTTGTTGGGCTAGTTGGTGTTCCATGATAACAATAAAACTGCGCAAAAGGACGGGACGGAAGAAGAGGACAACAAACGAGGCAACAAACCAGACAACAAACCAGAGGACAACAAACCTGGTTTGTTGTCCTCTTCTTCCGTCCCGTCCTTTTGCGCAGTTTTATTGTTATCATTAAAGTGAAGCAGATTCTGTGCAATAGCCGTATATACCCACAAACACATATAAACGCTTAATTCGGATCCTAATGTTCATACTTGTCAACATTTTTGCACAATAAAAAGACAATACTTTATTATGAGGCAGAAAATCAATACACCAGGAATTATTGCAGTGTTCCTTGATGGATACTTGATTTTTTCGACAGCAAATTAAATGCTATGTCCACTCCAGAAAACAAACTTACTCCGTCACCACACTGTTGCCAGCGCACCATCCTGGCAGTAATTTAAGAAATAAAACGGCAGAAGTTACGAAAGGTTCCACTGCATAGGTTCCAATATCTGCTTGGAACGCACGTGAAGTAAGAAATGTGGTTTTATAAAAGTTGAAGTAGGGCTCTGGTGCACAGCCTGGTGGGACACCTTCCTGCAGAGGAGACAGCACGCCTGCCGGCAACTGCCACCCTCACCCTTCTGAGCCCTCCCTCGGCCCTCTACCATGTCTAGAAGACCATGCAGAACCGGTCACCAGCCACACGGTCTCCAGTGGAACTGCAACCACCTGGGCCACCGCTGTGCTGAGCTGGCTGAACACCTGCTGCGGGAGCCTTTTCACGTGCTGGCGCTACAGGAGGCCAACCTCTACGGCACCTCCCTCCACCTGCCGGGGAACGTGGGCCACCCCAGTGCCACCAGCTGCCACCTGCGCTCCTGTAGCAGAAACCCATGTCGGGATTCCAACCACCCATTAAGCAAGTCACAGCCTCCCATCTACGAGCGGGAAGTTCTCAACAATGCCCCAATCGAACTTGCCGCTGTGGTGGACGGTTGAATGGAGTGCCCTGTTGTCATAGTGCGCATGGGGTCTACGAACACCACCGTGGCCAGCGTCTATGTCCGGCCGCAGCAGCCCTAGGACGCCACAGCATTGTGTCGGCTGCGGGCCCTCCTGGGCTCGGACGCCTTGGTGTGTGGAGATTTCACGCGGATGCATAGTGGTACTCTCGCAGAGGCATAGCCAGGGCCTGGCGAGTCTACCGGGTCTTTGTTCAGCCCGCCACCACCACCTGAAGACAAATGCTACCTGCTGCCGTATCCCTGGAAATTCCTTTGGGAGCCCTTACGGAGCTGCGAGCCGATCAATTTGCCCGGGGACCACCTGTAGTAGCCTCTGCAGCCATCCCCAACGTAATGCCGCCCCCCCCCCCATGACGAACAGTCTGTGCCATTTGCACAGCGGACATCACGCTACGAGAAGTACGGGGCGCCCTGCACCGCTGCCCCAAGCGTCAGTGCACCCTCGGCATCGACGCGGTCACGTACCAGCTGCTACGAAACCTGGACGTCCCCAGTGGACGCCATTCCTTTGCCTCTTCAACCGAGTGTGGAGGGCGGGTGTCCTCCCGGCATCCTGACAGGTCAGCGTGCTATCTCTTTTCCTGAGGGTGGGTAAGCCTCCCATGGAGCCAGCAGACTACGGGCCAGTGTCTAACGTCGACGGGCGGCAAGCTCATAGAAAACACCATCCTGGCCCTCTTACACTGGATAGTTGACCAGCGCGGCGTCTTCCCGGAGCAGCACAGTGGCTTCAGGGGGTACGCTGCACTGCAGACGAACTGCGGGACATCGTCTCCATGCTGGAGCAGTTACGTCACGGCATGAAGGTGGCCTAGCTCGTCTTGTTTGACATTCCTGCTGACCTCCGGTATCCATCGGAGTTGCAGTCTACGTGGACGACGTCCCCACCTAGGCGCACAACCAACAAGACCGCTGTAGAAGGTGAAGGTGTGCTTCAAGGAAGTGTCTGGGGAGGTCGCAGACTTCGTGAGAAGCTGTGTCCTACAGCTGTCCGAGGCTAGGGCAAAGGCCATGATGTACCACTCACGTGGCTACCAGGCACGCAGCGCAGCACCCTGCTAACTCTGAGCGGCCAGCCGCTCCCTTGGTGCCTCAGGGTCAAACACCTGGGGCTTCTCATTGACTGCCGGCTGACTGGATACCGGCGGTGAGGGCAATCGAGCAGCGCGTGGTGGGGGTCCAGCAGGACGTGCGGATGCTGCTGGCGCGAGGCCAGGGCTGTAAGCACTTCGTGGCCCTGCGTGTGTCTCATAAATTCGCGTCATCGGCCATCCTGTATGTTCCGTCACTGGTATACCTGCACCCACTGCGGTGACAGGAGCTGGAGATGGACCAGCGCCGGGCCGTACGCCTCTGCTTCGGCATCTCGAGCCCGACCCCGGCGGCGGCTACCAACCCAGAGGCCAGCACCTGGAGCATCCAAATGTGAGCCATGCAGACGAGGCTGCACCACATCCGCCGCCTCCATAGCACACCGGACAGGGCAGCCCTTCTGCAGCGCTACCGCAGCAACCCCTCCTCGTAGATGGGCATGCTGGCGTCAATCTACGAGGGTCCCATTGAGCTGCCGCAGCGCCCCCCCCCCTCGAGACACTACCACCTGGCACCGGGCGAGCTCTTTACATCAGCACCACGCAACAGGGGATTCACATAAAGCGGTCAACACTAAGCAAGGCTATCCATGAGGAGGTTGCTGGCGTGCTGTAGGCCGAGACGGCCGGCCCCCTGCAGCTCTACACAGACGGCTCCGTGCAACCGTCCATGGGCATAGCTGGAGCCGCCGGCCCGACAATGGAGCTTGGCACCAGTGGTGCATGCTGCCTGCCCTTCCCTTACCCTTTCACCCATGCATAGCTGGCCGGGCTGCAACTTGCTGCAGACCTGCTCCTGGAGAAGGGCAACGATATTCAGGGACCGTTATCTTCACTGACTCCCGGCCCGCTGCCTTTCGACTGCGAGCCGCGGACAGCCATCGAGCTCCAGCGGCTATGTGGAGCGGTCGCTCGCAACGAACATTCATTTGCTTGAGTCCCAGGGTTGTGACCTGCGGATCCACTGGTTGCCATCTCATAGCGGAATCCTTGGCAATGAGGTGGCTGAGGCCTTGGCCAAAGGTGCTGCTCGCCAAGATGGGGTTCCTTCCTCATGTCACCTGAGGCCCTTCGACGCCGCACAATCCATCCTGGCGCGGGAAGTGAAGACGATGCCCCTGGACCCTATAGTCATTTGCGGCCAAGCTCCACAGGTCCTGCCTGGCCGCATCAGCAAGAACGCCGACTCCTCCTTATGCGGCTTTATTGCTGCAACGTGGCAGCCCGCTTGCACTGACAAGGCCACCGGTCGTCTCCGACATGTGCGAGACACCCTAGAGCACCTGCTCTGCTCCTGCGGCCAGCACGATGCCCCGCCCGTAGAGCTTCGGGCCGCACTCCAGCGACTCGGGCTCCGCAGCCACACTCTGATGGGCCTGCTTTTCCTGCCAGGGCCCCAATTCCATCCGGTGGAAAGCATTCCGACTTGCCCTGGCCTTCCTGGAGGAGACTGACCTCATACAATGATTCCAACCCAATGCCTTCCGGCCAGCCTTACGCATTGCTGATATCTTTCTTTTTCTCTCTCCTTTTATCTCGGCTCCGATTTGTTCTCACCTATGCCATTTCATTATGTAACTTTCGCATATGCTGAATGGAACTTTTCCCATATTTTCACTGGAAAAATGAAATAGAAGAGTTTAATGGCATAGACACACAGGGAGAAAACACACTAGGCCATGAGGACATAGCGCTAGCACACAGGAAGAACGCGTCTCGAACCCCTTCCTTGTTTTCCTTTCCGTCCTTTCCTTATTGGCGCTATGGCGCATACCCAGATCGGGGATTGTAACAGGGAAGCCGCCGTGATATATACACTAATGGGCTCTCACGATGACAGCCCTGCGGCAATATGTACCTTTCGCATATGGCTGGAAATGTTTGGGAGAGGCTTTAGCTCTGCAGTGGGCACAAACGGGCTCATGGTAGTTATTATGATGGTGATGATCATGATGATCTCGTTTAATTCCCCTTCTTCCATTCATCCGGACTGGGTTGCGGGCTGGTGAACTCCCAAAAGAGGTTAAAATATCCCCACTCCACTTATTTTCTACTTTCGATGTCAATAAAGCCCTACAAAAAAGTAGTGCGCCTCAATTCACGCGCCTCTCCGCCGTAGGGCAGTGCTAGCATAAATGCGCCCGGCCTAAAGCTGTAGAACTTAAATTTACTTGAGCCAACTTCTGGCGTGTTTATTTTTGGAGGAGTGCGACGGGAGAGGACCAGCATAATAGGTGAGAGGGAAAGCAAAACGAGGCAGTTACTTGGCAAATTTGTACGAAACACTGCCGTCTTTCATTGACATTTGCAACGAAGGAGCAGATACAAGGTCATTTTTTGTCTCTTCAAGCATTCCGAAAATAATACAGCAAGCTTTCCTGTACCATACTCACCCTCCTTTCGAAAGATGTACGGGTATGCCCCTGTCCCCTGCATTTGTTTTCCTGTTTTCATGTCTTTGAGAGCCTTTCCAATTTCCTCGGTGGTTACTAGCTGTAGATCGCATGTTAAGCTTGTGCTCTCAGTACTTTCCCCTGGTCTAACGTCGCATATAGCGTGGTGTACAATCATTGCGCTACCTTTGTTATCTCGTCCAAGTTGTGCGTAATGTTACCCTGCTCGTCTCGAGTGCGTACCACCTGTCTTTACCTACGGCTAGCTTTCGCTTAGTTCCTTTCAAGGTTGTCCCTATTTGCAGCGTTTCCTCGATCCCTGCCATGTTACATGCACGAATTTCGTTTGTGTTACGTTTGTTAATCAGTTTCGACACGTCGTTTAATTCAATTCGATCCACCGTACTTTGACACTGGCGTGTTTTTACTTTTGGAAACGTGTTCCCGTGTTTTCTTATTTAGGTTTGCATTTTCGTTCCTACATGCTGTTCTCTCACAGCTCTGTTTTAAAATGATTAAGAAAGCACTTTGCGCTTCATAGCGTACGTAAAATGTTTTTCTTATTTTAGTTAGCAGCAAACACATTTAGTAATAGCTTAGTGAAAACACTGAAAGGAATCAACCACTCCTAAAAAGCGTTCTTTTGAATCATAATATAGAAGCAACCTATTAAAATTTTCGGTGGGACAAATATCGGCGGTTAGAGCAGCGCAGACATGAAGCATTCGCCATCATCCCACAATTTTACAATTGTCTTTTGGTTTTATGGAACTGCAAATTGTAGGCGCACAATTTTACGCCCATGGACTTCTCTATAAAGCACCCTCCCACGGAATCTATATGAACAAATATTTCAGAAAAATTAGTTGCACGGCTTCAAATTACCGGAACAAAAAACTTTGTTCCCAAGGTTTGTTATTACTGTGGAGAACTCTTATTAATTAAGGTTCACGATAAGTAGGAACGATTATATAACTAGGCATAGAACTAAACGTCACTATCACAGTAATTGAGCTTTGGAATTTCTGCAAAACGTCACCTGGGTCAGTAATCATCATTTCTTCGCCAGTTTCTCCAATATTACCACTTAATTGTGCCGAAAGCGTGAAAATGTTCCTAGAAAAGAACAAATCATAAGCAACGAATGCTAACATGGGGAAATACTCAAATGAAATGTTTTTACCGCTGGTAATAAGGTCCTGTATATCTTGAGAAGTTGAATCTTCCCTTTGTACATTCTGTCAAAACAGCATCCACCTTGCACAAAACCTTGGGAGTGTAGTTCCCATATGCCGTCCAAACAAAATCTGAGACAGCCATGAACTGAAATAAACAAAGTGTGAAAACTTCAGTAATAGAGCTCAAAGCAAATCTGGAAATCGAGCTAGTAGCAAAAATGTAAACACACGTGCGAACGCATGTCAGTTGGCGTTGGTAATAAAAAAGAGTAGAGAAGTTCATGACCTTCACCTCCAAGAGAGTTACCAAAGATTCAGTGTGTGCAACGTTGATGTGGGTCAACTCTACAATTTCAGGGCAACGACAATGGACAAAAAGTACAGCGAAACAAAAACTACAATAATCCAACGACCAGTAGAGCTTGTTTCCTGCCGGCTTATTTTATATCGGCATTGCAGTAATTGGCTAAGGTTGTTAGAATACTTGACAAAATTGTGTCAAAATGAACAAAATCTCAATTAATTTTTAATTATGAATATTTGATTGATTGATTGATTGATTGGTTGATTGATTGATTGATTGATTGATTGAGTGAGTGAGTGAGTGAGTAATTTATTTATTTATTTATTTATTTATTTATTTTTTATTTTTATTTTTTATTGATTGATTGATTTATTTATTGATTTATTGATTGATTAATTGATTTATTGATTGATTGGTTGATTGATTGATTGATTGATTGATTGATTGATTGATTGATTGATTGATTGATTGATTGATTGATTGATTGATTGATTCGTTGATTGATTGATTGATTGATTGATTGATTGATTGATTGATTGATTGATTGATTGATTGATTGATTGATTGATTGATTGATTGATTGATTGATTGAGTGAGTGAGTGAGTGAGTGAGTGAGTGAGTGAGTGAGTGAGTGAGTGAGTGAGGTATTGTAGTCTTTAACGCGCTGATGCAATGCAGGCGATGAGGCGCGCTGTAGTGGATGGCTTTGGATTAATTTTGACCTTCTGGGGATCTTTACGTGTGCCGAAATCTTGTATACACGGGCATTTTCGCATTTCTCCTCCACCAAAAAAGTGGCCCCCGCTGCCGGGAATCGATCCCACTTCCTAAAAAATCTCCACAGGCACTATTCTGATTCATTTGCGTTATTGGCATCTCTTTGTTCGTAGCCAAATATCCAGCCCTGGTATTTGACTTTCGACAGTGTTGCCAAGCTTTAAATTGCTGGATTTGTTTATGTTTTACACTTTCTACGGGCACCATCTGTAATCACATTGTTTAGTGTAAGCGATTAGGGTGGGTAGTCAAGGGCAACACTAAGCGTTTAGGGATTAATAGTACAGCTTTTGTAAAAATATTTATTTTATTTATTTATTGTACTCTCAAGGCCCGGGTAGGGCGTCACAGAGGGGAGTGAGTGTGATGACTGCATATAAGGTACAGGAGAAAGAAATGCAACAGCGAAATCAATTAATTAACGCCGGAAAAGGCAATACGCGCGCAGAAGAATACAGAGCACCATGGTGCCAAAACAAACTACAACAACAACAAAAAAAAGAAGGGTAGGACACAGGTTGCAAAGACATTAAAAAAGACACGCACATGCGGAGAAATGTATACTCCAACGGCGATATTCATAGATTAACAAAAAAATACGTGCGCGCGTACTACAATGATAAGCGTATTCAGGCGTAGAGACATATTATAATAATTAGCGGCAAAAATGTAAAAAAAATCACACTAAACAGCTAGGGCACCAATACACAGCCAAAATGACATGGTACATAAAGGTGTTGAAGCAGTTTACACAGAGAAGTGGGCGGATAAGGCCAATTTAAACAATTCATTATCACATATAGACACTAGTTGCTCGGGATGGTGGTTCCAATCTCTTATCGTGCGAGGAAAAAATGTGTGATGAAAGGTGTGCGCGTCGCATGCGAATAGTCTGATTCTGTGGCGATGATCAAGGCGTCGGGAAATGTAGGAAGGACTGCACAGGAAGGTATCGCGTAAAGTGGGATGATAGTAAGTTTTATGAAGCAAACATAAGCGCATCAGTTGGCGGCGTAGCGAGAGATCTGATAATAGTAATGTAGATTTCATATTGGAAACGCTTGCAGTACGGTGATAATTAGTTAAAATGAAACGCGCCGAGCGATTTTGCATCGCTTCAAATGCGCTTATTAGTAAATTATTACCGGCGTCCCAGATAGCGGCAGCGTACTCTAATTTTGTTCTAATTAATTTTTTTGTAAAGGAGTAGTTTTAACGATTATGGTATATTGCGAAAGTTCCTTCTTAGGTAGCCAGTGTTCGGTTGGCGTTAGCAGTCATGCAGTTAGTGGGCTGTTCTCTAGATAGGTTGCTTGATAGGTTGCTTGAACACCCAAATATTTATATGAATTCACTGTTTGCAATAAGGTATTTTGAATAATGTAATTAAAATTAGGAGAGCTCTCCCGGGATATGTGCATTACGTTGCATTTAATAATGTTGTGGGTCGTTAGCCAATCTTCGCACCATCTGGTGATGGTATCAAGGTCATTCTGAAGTAAATTAGCGTGATTAGTGTTCGAGATTTCGCGGTATATAACACAATCATCGGAGTAAAGATTAATTGAACAGTGAAGCTTAGCGCGTAAGTCGTTTATATAAATTAGCAATAAGAGTATGCCGATCCCGGAACCTTGCGGAACACCTGATAGTACTTTCGACATAGGCGAATCAGGTTGGTTAACTTAAACAAATTGCGATCGGTTGGTTAAAAAATGGCACAGCCAAGTAAGGACGCATAGATCTAGGTTAAGCTTACTTAATTTAATAAACAAAAGGTTATGCGACACCCTGTGAAACGCCTTAGAGAAGTCTAGGAATATACAATCAGCGGTTGAACCCCGCTCCAAAATGCTATGTACAGAGTGTGTGAAGGAAGCCAGTGGGGTTTCACAACAATAACGTTGGCGGAAACCATGCTGACATGGATGAAAAAATGAATTAAAATCAAGATGAGCTACAATTTAGATGATATGATGTGTTCGAAGATTTTGCAAGTAATGCTGGTTAGAGAAATGGGGCGATAGTTGCTCATTAGTTGTTTATCACCAGATTTGTGAATCGGCACCACATTCGCTACTTTCCAGTCATCCGGTATTTCACCGTTGCTAACAGAATTTTGGAATACTTTGAAAAAAATTAGAGATGAGTACACTTCAGTATTTTTTAGGAACTTGGAATTTATATTGTCGATACGTGAGGCTGAGGAAAGTTTCAAAGAGTCAATTTCATCCGGTATTTCACCGTTGCTAACAGAATTTTGGAATACTTTGAAAAAAATTAGAGATGAGTACACTTCAGTATTTTTTAGGAACTTGGAATTTATATTGTCGATACGTGAGGCTGAGGAAAGTTTCAAAGAGTCAATTTTTTGGCAATAGCAATGGGATCAATCAAAATTTTAGGCCTAGGTAGAAATGATGCGTCTTTGAGTGACGGGTGTGCAACTAGTGAATCGCTTGAAAAAGGTTCAGCAAAACAGTCGTTGAATGTGGAGGCAGTCTGCTTGCCGGACAGCAGCTCACCAGCACTTGATTTAACAGCTATTGTGTCGGCTTCAGGGCTTGTTATCACTTTGCAAAACTGCCGTGGGTTATTGCAGAGCAGAGAATGAAGCATTACGTTATTAAAATTGTCTTTTGATTTATGCAATGCCTGAATGTAAGAGGAATTAGCCAAGCGATATGCTTGCCATTGTTGCGGCAGGTTAGCACGTTTGGCACTGCGATATAAACGCTTTTTCTTATTAGCTAGTGGCTGGAGGGATTTGTCGTGCCATGGTGATCGTTTTGCTGCAGTTGATCTAAGCGGGATATCCCTATTTGTTTATTCTGTAATTGTGTCGTTGAATAAGTTCCATTTTTCTTGAATTGATCGCGTTTTAAAGTTTCCTAGAAAGCTATCAACAAACATGATAGGCCAAATTAATTGCTTCGTAGTCAGCCCTGAAATAGTCTCGAATATGTTTAGCTTTATTGTTAGGACGCAACGTAGGGAAGGCTAAATCAATTTGTTGGTAGATTCAGCCGTTTATCGTTATAAGAAAAATTTTAAAAATGTTTACGTATCTCATACAAAAACCATCAAAATTAAATGATCTCTTAATCTTCTAGTTAGCAAGACTGTGGTTTTTCCTCAACATATATACTATTCAAGAGTTCAAAGAGCTACAGACAGAAACAATGAAGAATTTTACTCGCATAATTTAAACAGAAGAAACTGCATCGTGATGTTTTTCCAGAGGTCCAGACATGTCAGAGCAGTGGTATTATAGGATAACAACGTGACAAAAAATGCGCTAATTCGCCTTCGACTTCATTTACTACCACTATAGCTACTGTAATTGGCTTGAGCGGCTGAAATTTTCCAGCCCTTCAAAAGTCTTTTGCTTTGGGAATACCTCGTTTATTCGGAATTTTGGCATCGTTTGGAACCAAAATAAATGCTGCTTCGGCTGCGGTTCTTGTTCTGGTAAATTCATTAAGATTCAACTTAGATCCGCTTCGAGTAAAACACGTATCTACTAGTTGGGAACCGGTTCCGGAGCTTGAACCGGTTTATTAACATGTTCGATGAGTTCAATTATCAGCAAAATTAGAAAAATGTTTAATAGTGTAAAACTTCAACAAAAAGAAAAACAATAATCCGATGTGGTGCCTTTTCCCCATAAGTGTGATGCGATTTCAAAGCAAACTTATAAAAATTGCCCACTTATCAGAAAAAACAGATGAAGTATTGACGATTTTAGTGACTTTCCCGTCCAGATCATTGGTTTTCCTAATACAGTACACATCAAGCCACTGCGATGACGTATGAGGGCGAGATATATTTTACACGTCTCCCTTTTCTGCTAGAATCGAAATCCTCTTCATGTAATCGCCAGTCACGCTGACCGTCAAACACCTAAAGTCATGCCTCCATAACGGCGCATCACCTATGTTTATATGCAGGGGACCTGTTTACATACCAGCGGTGTACTTTTCTATCAGTTGTACCATAAAGAATAGAAATACTGCATCCATGTGAATGCTACCAATGAATTCAACTGTTTCTCCACCAAAACTAATTTTGTTCGCTGCTACCTGCTCGACGGTGTAAGGCAAATGTTTCAGAAGTAAGCTTCAAGTTACGTCCGTTCACTGGATTATTGCTCTGATCACCGGAATGCTTTTTCCGATAGCTATCACAGCTGTGTGGGTAACAAAAAATTAATCTTTGTTTCGCATGATCCCCGTGATCGTACCGTCCGCTGCATTGCAATTTATTTTCGTCTTCTCTCCCCAAATCTTTTTTCTTCGTTAATGAGCCAACTTTGCTTTACTGAAGGCATGTGGTAAAAAAAGAAAAAAAACAATTTGGCCGATATCGTAGGGATAGTGTCGACCGCGGGTCGGCCAGATGTGCGCAGCGGTCTCCGCAGGGGTAAGTCAGTTTGGGACAAATGCAGAACTCCTACTATTACGGGATGCACTCCTTATTTCACTAATAAGATACCATGCAGCATACGCCAACCTCACTGAAACTCAGGAAGAAAAAATCAAGGCTCTGATTAGGAAGGCGACGAAGATTGCGCTAAGAGTTCTGATCAACGCCAGCAGCAAGCGACTTCCGGAGACAGGAATGCACAATACGCTGGAGGAGATTGTAGCTGCCCACAGGTACAACAAGCACCTCAGGCTCAAAGCAACACTTCGAGGGCAACAGATACTTCAGTGTTAAGGGTACACACCCCAGCAGCCTATTATACGAATTGGACCGTCTAAATCCACGCACGCCCAACCTACTCAATGTTGCACCCATACAAAGAAACCTGCATTGCCAACGTAACAAGGTCAGAAGGAGTATTCCAGATAAATGCCTGGATAATCAAGAAGCTGCGGACCAATTCAACAACCATGTATACACAGATGCACCAGTAACAGCTACAGCAGCCAGTTTGGCGTATGTGGATCTCAAAGAAAAATTTGAGTACCAGCAGTGCATCCCCCCTACGCAACCAATCTGAGCTCAACTCACAGCAATCGCGACTGCTTTATTCCACACTCTCGGCCCCACGAATCACACGTAAATATCACAATTATTATCATCACCGTCATCACCACCAGCCTATCTACGCCCACTTCATTATCCCGGTCCTGTGCTAACTGCCGCCAATTTATCCCCGCAAAATTCTTGATCTAACCTCTCCATCTAACATTCCGCTGCCCGGTGATACGCTTGCATTCTCCAGCGATCCACTCTGTTACCCTTAATGTCCAACGGTTATTTTGCCTTCGCATTACATGCCCTACACACGTCCATTTCTTCTTAAATGTAACAAACAGGTCCTTAACACGCATTTGTTCCCTGGCCCATTCCGCTATCTTCTTGTCCCTTATTGTTACACCTATCATCTTCCGTTGCATTGCTAGCTGAGTCATCCTCAATTTACGTGGAACCCTCTTAGGGAGGATCCACCTTTCTGACCCGTAGGTGAGTACCGATAAGGTGAGCTGTCACACAATTTCTTCATGAGGAACAATGTGTTCAGCTGCCATTCATTATCTGAGAACTCCTGCCGAATTCACTCCACCCGATTCTTATCCTTCTAATTATTTCTGCCTCATGGCGGGAATCCGGGGTCACAAATTGGCCTAAGTTGATATATCCGCTTTCCACTTCCACTGCCTGGCCGCATATCTCAAGCCACTGTGCTCTACCGAGGTTAATAATCATTACTTTAGTTTTCTGCACATTATTTTAAGGCCCGTGGTTCTACTCTGCTTGTCTAGTGCGGTAAGCATGCTTTGCAATTCGTTCCCGAGTTGCTCAGCAAGACAACTTTATCAGCAAATCTGAGGCCAATGAGGTATTCTCCATTACCTCTTGCTCCAACCTGTTCCCAATCCAACGAACTGAATACTTCATGTAAGCATGCTGTGAATAAAATTGGAGAGATTATGTCTCCCTCTCTGACGCCTTTTTTTAGAGCGATTATACTGCTCTCCTTATGGAGGGTGATGGTAGCTGTGGAACCATTGTAAATATCTTACACGTACATATACACGGGCTCAGAAAGCGCCTGTCCCCAACTGCTAAGCATTGAACTGCCACGATCCATAGCTACGGTCATCAACAACAGCATCAAGGGAGCTGTAGCAGTGTACTAATGCCTGGGGAGGAAGGATTGGCAGTTAACGAAAAAGCTAATGAGCTCGCCCGAGCAGCCGCAGCCGGGGTTTCTGCCAACCTATAACCAAATGAAACGCTCACAGTGCCTACAGCACCTAAATCGAAGAACTACTCTACGGTAAGGAGGAACTGCGACAGCTCTCTGACACGCTTACACGACCCCAAGCAGCCCTAATATTACAAGGTCAAACAGACACCTTGGACACTCCAGCTAGCTACACAAGATATAGGGATATCCCGACCAACCACCCCCTACTTGCTCCACATGTAACGTGATACTGACTAAGATGACATCGTCTCGACTGCACAATGATACGCAACACTACAAACACAGCCTACAAAGCGTGGCTGACTGCAGCAAACTCCCCACCCCCCAAAAACAAAACCAACTGGCGGGGTACATCAGGTAGCGGTGAGAAGACGTCCCCAGAGGTCCTCTGGAATGTGAGGAGTCCGCAGGCCTGCGTACATATACTTAATAAAGGCTTTTCTCTATCTCTTTTCTCACCAAGCCATACGGCGGGGATTCCGTAGCCTGCAGCGGCAAAGAACGCAGCGCCCTCATATGTTCAGTCAAATGGCGCAGTTCTGTAAACTGAACCCGAAAGTAGTGAAACAGTGTATGCCACCTGCTTGGAAGTAACCAAGGGCGTTACAAGCGACTCTTGCAATCTTCGGCGCGAGGTCCTGTATCTACACAACTTCATTCCCGCACACAGACATTGGGGTTTCGCGGTTAAGGTAATATTTTATTTTCTTCTAGCGCAAAAATCCCCGTAAACTGAAGCGAGTCACCGATTTTAGGCTCCTGCAGCATTCACTGTTATCAGTTGCTGTTCATACCCCCACCAAAAACTCAAAACAGGCAGGAAAAGAGCGGAGGTAGAGTCGTTGTTAGAGGTAGTGGTTACCAGCAAAAAAGCGTCTCTGTGCGACTGTGTTTCTCGTCTTGGTACAGGAAAGTCGCACCACGAAACATCCCAGAACTTCGTCAGACTCGACCCTTCCTGCTTTGTATTTTCTGGCAGATATTTTCGAGGTCTCTCTTTGCTGTATCATTTCGTGGTGCGTGCATTGCGCAGTGCGAGTTTCGAGTGCCCCTTCCGACGTCTGAGTCGTCGGGCAAGGGTGGAAGAATAAGACCGAAAGACTCCGAAGAACACAACAGAATAAACCAAGACGGCGTGAGGTTCTTCGTGGCTTTTGTTTATTCAATAACAATCATCATTCATTTATGTCTGAGACGTATTTTGCCTGACTTTTTCAGGTTTTTCAAGCCCTATAAAACCTATTTTTTATTACACTCACAAATTTTAGTTTTCGTTCTTTGCGCTAAAATGTATTTGTCAGCTATTTTTCTCTGTTAAAGTAGCAAGCATTTAAAACGCTTGTCCGCTTCGCTTTGCAGTTAGAGGATTAGTTTCCCCACACACAGCAGGGCGGCCAAACTTTTCAGCCATGTGGAAGGAGAACAAAAAACAATTAATAGGGGTATAAGCCGTGTCTTAACGGTGGTCTTGGTATGCGCCGTAGGCAAGATGTAGGCCGTGGAACTTCAATCTTCTATCGCGCTAACAGAGCGCGGCCAGTTTACGGGAAGTTTCTGTGACGCTGGTATGGATGCCGGAAGATATTGGCGCTTGGCTATACAACTTCTCCCTTCATAATAAACAAGGGAGGGTGATTCAGGCGGTATAATTCTTAGTCCAAACCCCATAGTTTCCATGGCGGCTATGGCTAAGCGATACAACCTTGCATCTTATATTTCTTTCTCTTTAGTGGCTCCTTCATGCAATGAAGCTAGTTGCGCTTTATGCGTTGAGCCTTGATCAGCTTGAGACAGTGGAACTTGGTGAGTTGGATTCCTATGGAGAACTCTATCTCCCCCGTTGACAATACACGATGAAGGCTTGGCTGCAGGTTGGACGTTTTTCTTAAGGCCTGCGATCAAGACACCCTCTCCATCCAATGTATTGCAAATGTCTTGTGTGCCGTGTTGTGGATCAGAAACTATAACATGACTTTGCTTGCCGCTTGTAAGAACTTATGGCCGGCACCGACGTTGGGAATCTCAGCAACCAGCAGTTCAGATACCAAGGGGAGCGTAATGTGCAAGCAGCATACCGTCTGTAACTCGGGTGAATGCTCGCAGTTACGACGCGATGTTGTCCAGCAAGCAGTGAGTTTGATGTACGCGCCTCTGGTCTTAACAACCGATGTCTTAATGACCTTCACGGCGCCTTCTGCCATTCTGTTACTGTGCAGGTAATAAGGACTTGAAGTAAGAGCCTGAAACGTGTGCTCACAAGCAAAAGTGACGAGTTCCGACCTGGAAACTCAGACAGCTGGGGTCAATTGTCAGTACCAACAACTGGTATCCTATGGCGGGGAAAGAATAACTTGCACATGGTTATCACCGTCGATGCCGATAGCTGATAGAGACATGTGGTCTTATTATATATGGAGTTATAATCTGCGATGATCATCTACGACTAGTTGCTCTAGAAGAATAAATACAATTGTTGTCCGCTTCCAGGATCATTCTGGAAATGTACAGTTTCCTGGGAATGGTCGTTTCGGCGTATTTACAACCCTTCACCACGCCTATGACGTCCCGTGAAATTATGGCCGACTGGACTGCCTCTCTCGTTTTTGTCAGCATCTTCGTCATTCCTAACTTGCCCTCATGCAGTCGCCAGAAGATGGCTCGGTACAAGATATGAATTACTACTCTGGCGATGTCTCCAAAGAAAGAATAAAATGGCTTCTGAACAAACTGGAAGAACTGTTTCACTTCCGGACACAGTTATTTTACAGGTGACCATCGCTTTCTCCGAACTCTTTTTGGCCATATGCACAGACTGCCTTCCTGAATTTGCTTAAGACAGTGCAGGCATAGCGCTTTCAACGACACGCCCTAGGTCACGAAGCATACGAAGGTCCCCACTTCTCCTATAGATACCAAGAAAATGAACATGTAATCCGTCAACGTGACAATGCATCTGCAGCCTTTGTCACAAAAGGGGCGCGTAAGGCGAATCCGTAGACGTTGAAGTATTGGTGTTGCAAACACCGCGCTGTGCTTCTGCCCTCTTCTTTTTACTTCCTGTTGTTTGGCGCGGTTAGTGTAAATATAAACCAACTTGCTCAATCGTCCGTTTAAGTTCCAAGCAAAACCGCGTAGCGACGAAGTTGCCTGAAAATTCTCGTGAGCCCAGAAAAACTCTAGAGCTTCTTTCTCAATCTGAGGGTAACGTGTTTCTTTGTCCATCAACGTGCAGGAAACATAGGCTATGACTCCATACTTAAATATACCCTCTTGTGGAAGACGACCTGCTCCAAGACAAAATCAAGAAGCATCACCTATTGCGACCGTTTTCTTGGCGGGGTCATACACGGCTTGGACTGGGCATGTCGTAACTTCTTCCACTTGTGGAAACCGGCTAGCTATTACGACCCTGAAACAAACTCTTGTATCTGGGAAAGGACAGACTAAAAGGCTGTAACGCCTCCGAAATGTTTGGAGCAAACCTAACTGATTATGTTGCTGTGCCTAATACTTTCTCCGACTGTTATGGTCGTCGGGGGATTAAATTTCTATCATTGCTTAGGTTTTGCCTTCATGCGATAGGATGCCCTCTGGCCGATCTTCTGCTACATATACGTGACCTGTCAAACGTTTAACATGCATTCGGCTTCGTTTACAGCGGCTTCCACATGGTCTTCGCAGTGTAGAATTGTACGGAGAGTCTAGTTGTGCTCTTTTTGCAGTAGCTCCCTAAACGAGGATGCAATTCATGTGGTGCACCTTTGTTTATTTTTGTCTGGAATATCTCGGGAGCTGAAACAATTCCAAGCGGGACGAAATTTTAGTAAAATTTTCCACATGGCGTGCAGACAGTTGTTCGTTCCTTGATTTATTCAGTGAGCTTAAAGGGGCACTGACACAAAAATTTTGCATCTTGTTTTTTTTTGTTGCGATACGTAGCTAGTGACCTACTTATAACCTGTAGAAACCTCATTTGCTTCAGCGTGCGACGGTTGTTTAATTAGAGGCATTTTCAATGCGGCCAGTCGCAGTTTCGGTTTCAGCGAGTGCCGCGAAACGATGGATTTTGTGGATTTTGTGTGAACAGAGCTGACCACGTGACCGTCGGAGGGATATCACAGAGCAGAGCCGCCGTAGCGCTGTCGAGTCCGCATCGACGGCAGTTTCTGCGAATGCCCCCACGTACTGATCTCGTGAGGCGCTTAATTAAAAAGTGACCGTGGATGTGACGCAGGCGCTGCGAGTGCAAATGCTACCGCGGCTAAAGAACGACGCGCGACGCTCGAGACGGTGGGTGGCAAGACGCGCGCTGGGAGCAGCCGGCCGGTCTGCCTACAGGTCCGCCTACAGATGTGTTCGGCTCAGCACTGCGGCGGATATTAGAGTGCCGCTCTCGTAAGCGGTGCAGATGACAATTTTTAATGCAACCCGCCATCGCATCATTAACTCCTTTCTCACGTAAGCCAGCAGGGTCGGGACTTGGGGACAATTTCGTGCAGCGGTAACAAGCTATCACTCGAGCTACCTGCGCCGGCCTGGGCCACTTCGGGGCCGTGGCCGCCGCCTGCACAGCGACCGTGCGACTAGCTCAGTGAGCTTTTCGTGCCTCCGGCGCGTTTTCGCATCCAATGGTAATAAACAGTAATAGAAACAGAGTGCCTGGAATCGCTGTAGAACTTTGGTCGCGGCTAGCTGCCCGATTAGCTGACGAAATCACGGCGCCTCCGCCGCCAACGATCGGGTCGTTCGTTCTCGAGAGCAGAAGCTCCGCCCTCCGGCCCTCCGATTGGAGCGGCGAGCCGCGCGAGCCGGCGCAAAACGCCGGTAGTGCGGAAGCGGCAAACACAAACTCGTGACGTGTTTGGATGTTGTTTATTTACAATTGCGCGTGGTCCTCTGCTGGCTGCTCGGTTGCGTTTCGCACACTTCAAAACTGATTTTAAATATGTTCTAGGCTGTATTCGCCGCTGATATTTTGCAGATGATGTATGTGTGTTCCCACCAATCTATCTCCGAAGTTATCTCGCCTTCAAAATTTTGTGTCAGTGCCCCTTTAAACTTCCAAAACATGGAGCAGCATCAAGTTTTTAAAATGTTTTGCTCCCCAAAGAAGTCCACAATTATACTCAACAGACGAATGAAATGCCATCTTAGGGCAAAGGTTTTGATCTCTGTGAAGAACATACTCACACGTACGGCTCCTGTGGGTTTCACCACCAGCACTGTTGTAGTGCACCACTTTGTTGGTTCGTCTACTCGAGAATTAAGCCCCGTTTGTACCATCAGTTGCAGTTCTTTTTTTGGTCTCGTAAACGCGAACATTACTGCGTCGGGCTACGCACATTGCAAGCGGTTTTGCTTCATCTTGAAGGCGAATGATGAACTCGTCCGGCAGAGCGCGTAGGCAGTGAAAAACGACAGAAGCTCCCCTTTCTGGTTTTCTGTGTGGATGACAGGCGGGTGTTGAGCTAGAGCTTTTAAATTTCTGCTGTACGAGGAGAGGGTCAAGTACTTTATCTAAACGTAGACATTTCGGTGGTATGTTGACCTCACTACGCTAGTTGCACTCGCGCTGCTCTTTGCACAGATATAATGTTCCCCATCTGGCATGTAGAGATGGCGTTGAGACTTGTCCAAAGAAGGACGATGTTGAATTCGCTCGAAGTCTCCCGGGAAGAGCGCCGTCTCATATGCGCCCGTATAAGTTTTGAATTTGAAGGGTTCTCTCGGACCATGACGGTAACGCAGACATCCATTAGCTTGAGAAACGGCGCTCCCCGCTCAAGGGGACCCCCGCTTTCATTTTCAAGCCTCACGTTTTCCGGCCGTTTATGACGTAAATGCAGAAACACTCCGCTGTGCCAGCTGTCAGAATCAATGGAAACGATCCGTCGGCAGCGGCGCTTCCTTCGGTCTGTGATTTTGGATGTAATTTTATGTTAGCTTTGGAACCTGTAATTTGCAACTGCAACTTTCGGACCCATTGGTTAAAGTGTTTCTGACCTCTAATTTTCTCTACATTAACAAGAACAGCAGTGCAGTGACCAGCCATGGCATCGGCTACCGGGTGTCATTTCAACTTCTCTGAACTAACCAAGCAGCATAGGACATTGATATTTTTAAAACTGAAAGTTCATTACATAACAGCAATACTTTCATTGCTGAGGAAGACAATATTGCTTTGGATAACGGAAAATTCAGCCTCGAGTGTTTGTTAATATATCAATAAACCTTTATGTCTGAAACTCAGCAGCCCTTTATAAACAATAGACAAATGAAAAAACTCCCACCTCCCCTCGCGGGAACCCCTGTGTAAATGCGACGCATAGGGGGTTCACGTTGCAGCGTTGGACAGCGGAGGAACGGCGCTGGAACGATGGAGCGGAGCGGCGCAGGCACCGCGTTTTATAGCGCGCATAACGGTGAGGGGACGCGCCGCCGCCAGTGCGTCTGCCGCGGCTATGACGCAACACAATCCAACAAAATCTACTTTAATCCAATCCAATCCAAATCCAATTCAATCCAATTGAATCCAATCCAATGCCCCTCGCGAGAGAGTGTTCGCTATCGGAGAGGAGAGGGGGTGAGCGGCGGAGAGCACAGCTGGCGCGGCGAGGAGAATGGGGGAGGAGAGGACGCCGACGACGACAACGCCGGATGCAGGGACAAGGCAGGTGAATGAGATGCGTTGCATCTAAAAGCAGTTTTGTGCACAAAAATGTAGCGTTTATATGCTAGGCCATATATTAGGAGCAATGCTTATGTTGGGGACGCCTGCCCAAACCGACAAATGGAATCTATGTGCTGCCCTGTTGTTTGTTTTGCTCATTGCTTTTTCATTGCTTTCAGGCTAACGGCCTTCCCTCCCCTTCCTCTCACTTACCTGCGGTAGTGCGTTTTCGACCCACTTATTACAACCGTTACTTCCGTCAGTTTGCATTCCATTCATCTTGAAATCTTGTAGGCAAGTAGCGCGTCTCCGTTGCATTATGGGGCTTGTGGGGTGGCACTTTGGCATGGGTATTGCGGAGTCCGCTCTAATTACAGCCGCCTCATTATAATAGGCCGGCCGGACCACTAAATAAGTACATCGTAATTACGTAACGTTTGGTGGCAGTTTTCAAGAGCTTGCCATCATTAATTGTTCACTTCGTCCAAAATAACAATATTCAAGCATTTTGGGGTGCTGTGAAAATTTCCTCGAACGCATACGGTTTGCTCGCACGTTTCCTGGTCTCGTCGTGATTCGTGGACACTTTTGCTCAAAGAGTTTTCTATCCATAAATGTCGCTTAGGCGCGTATGAGCGCCTATGGGAACCAGTGCATGCAAAGTGAGGCATTCCCATAGCATAAAATCGCCCCTAATATATCTGAGCGCTACTGAAACAACAGGCCGAAGCTTTAATAACTTGCCAATATAACTTATGGTGCCATTTATCAGGCATTAGGCCAGCTTAAGGGTTCAGGGTGGTACGTTTCCATTTCACCCAAATACTTCCAAAGCAAATTACGTTGTGTTGTACTTAACAAACATTTTTACCTACTACACGGATCAGAAATTTTGTCAATAGTTCATTTCACTTTTGGTAAAATTTGGGTCATTGAGCCCAGTTCTGCGAATATAACAAAGAAAACTGGTAGTGTTGTCATTGCTTTAAAAAACATCTTTTGTTTGCACACGTGCTTTTTTCTGAATCAAGAAAAAACACGTAGGGCCAAAGTATAGCTGCGTTTATAACCACCCTTACATCTTCAATCAGAAGGAACACCAGAAGTGCCCAAAATACTCATCAGGGCCTTTTACGAAGCAATGAACCTAGTCTTCTCTCATCAAGGCCGGCCACCTCGGCGCTATCTCCCATGAGTTCTAAGACATCTTCCCAAGAACACGGCATTACAACAAATACCTCGTTTGGCGTTTGTGGATACTTGTCAATCGCATACGTCATACCAATAAAAGATGTACAAATTCCTTTAATTGTCTAGTAACCTGTAGCGTTCTTATGCCGCTTGTCGTGAGTGTCAGTCCTTTACAGCCAATTTTTTTGGTTTATCTAAATTCTGTCCAACCATTTGTCTCCATTCACATTATCATAACAATCACAGGCGTTGCTTCAGCCATTTCATAATGGTCACATGTGTTAATTCGGCATACCGATTCACCTACTGCTCTTTTGAAAAGATGAGATCTGTCGAGCCGCGCCAAGCTTCATACTTTGAGATTTCTGTACCTCATGTTACACAACTCATTGAAAATAAATCCGGCTAGTTATGTTAAGGGTATCTATAAGCGCCACTCACGAAACAAGCATAGCCACACACTTGATCAGTATCCCTTGAAGAACAATGTTTTTGGTCCATCTTTTCTTCCACGAGCCATACCCGCCTGAAATGCACTGCACCCCACTGCGTTGACACATCCAAAAGCTGACAAATTTGTAATTCAAGCGAGTGAATCGGCGTTGACGTTTATGTACCCTTATTTCTTGACGTTGACGATCTCGGAAGTTTTAACTCTGTGTATGTGCAAATACTTTTTGTATTTGCTTTTACTACGCTGTGCTGTCTGCCCCAGCAAGTTAACCAATGTTTAAATTGACGACGATTCTTTGCCTTTCACTGCAGCGAATGTTGCACTACGTCCATAATATATGCTTTAAATTCCAAGTATTGACACTTTTAAGTCTGTATATTGTTTGTTTTTACAATTTGACTCCACTACTGCAATATTCCCATAACGGAATATGCAGTTTCGTGAAATAAATAAATAAATATCTCTATTTCCTTATTAAATGGGTTAGACGCTTCGTCGTTTACTGTATTTTTCATGTTTTTTTGTTTCTTAGTTTTTCAAAATTACGTTCGACCAATTACCACTATTTACGCTCTTATAGTGATCACAGTTATAATTTCTGTGAAATCATCATTATATTGGAAATTCAGGGTGTTACACGGCTCCCAATTTCTGTTTTTTTTGTGTGTGCTTGTGTAGCATGCTTGGCCGAGTATCGCCAGATGCAGGACCATGTAATGCCTGCATTTCCACAATAATGAAGAGTTCGCGAAAGTTTTAATTGTAATCGCTAAAATTGCGAAACTTCCTCTTGCTGCGCTGCTTCTACCATGGTTTACCAGCACAGATTTTATCAATCTGTGATTTTTGGCTAACGTAAAGTTCGTTCAAACCACACATTCTAAATGCCAAGAAAAAATTTCCGTTTATTGGATATAAAATCGGTATGAAACTTTCTTGACCTTTAGGGTATACTACAAATATATTATCACTGGCTTCTCAATTTTGACGGCGCATTTCTTCTTCGTAGTAGGAGGATTTCGAACGAAACAATATTCTTTACACCGCTAAAAGGAAAATCGTTACTCTGGTGGAAGAACCGCTAAAAAGAATCAGGGGACATAGCTGCTTAAGACGGGGACGACTCATTTAATGAAAGAACGCGTATCTTCGTACTCCTAATCAACACTGCCGTATAGCTAGCGGGACATGTAACACCGGCTCCCGCAATTTCGTGTGTGCCTTTATAAATGCACGTTTTTGCTAAGTGTTTGAGAGCGCTTCCAGCTGGTGCGGCGTCTCAATCGCGTTCTTGGATATTTGTTCAGCTGGTTTCTTTTCGAAGTATGCTAACCCAAAAACCTACAAGTCGTGCACAGTTTATGCGGAAACTAGGGCTCTCGGTAGCGGTACCCGCGTATGCGCTGCTCTGGCGAATCTCAGCCTTCTGAACTCTTAGTTGAAGCTGAGCCTTAAACAAACTGGCACTGTACACGTCATTTGCAAGCAAAATGGTTCTGTTTTTTATTTTTCTCGATGGTCTCGCGAAGGTATTTCCTTGCTTGGCGGCCCCGTGCTTGTGTTGGAGCGCTTGGTGAACCCACTCTTATGGGAACTAAATTCTATCTAATACCTCTTGTGGAGCCGTCTGACCCGTCACCGCGGTCTTCAGTACCATCGTCATCTCAGTCGTATAGTCCCAGCAACATTTCGGCTGTTAGGTGCTTTTTAAGCGCCTGTTTTCTGTCGGCTACACGTCGCCCGGTGTACGACGTGCCCTAAAACGTTTCGCAGCGTGGTTTGTCGGTAGCTAGCAGCGACAAATGTATCTGGTGTCAATTCTCATGCACGTGAATCTTCGACGAAGTCGCTCAGTATCGTAGGGGTGACCGGCTTGTTACGACTTCGACTCCCATGCGAGATATCCCATGGTGGGGGAATAATTACTTCGCAATCGTAATATTTCGGTTTTCTGTACAAGCTGTCAATCTTTTTGAAGCGTTGGTGAAATACAGCGCCTCATCTTTTTACAGTTGGGGTTACCGCTTCGGGAAGAATTCACGACAGTCACGCGGTGCCGAAGTATGATGATGTCGGGGTTTGATGGATCAAGGGCTACTAGGCCAAAGAGCGCCGAAGGGAGTACTGCTGTTTCGGTTAGAGGTGCTAGGCTACAATTGGTGTATGGGGCTAGTGGTTCATCAGGAAATGTGGATATAAAACAGTTCGGGAGCAGGAGCACGTGGGGTCTTTAAAACAGGGTGCCTCGGGCAGATCGTTTTGCCAATTCAAAAAGGCCAGGCCACGAGTATAGCATACAAAACGTTCAACACGCCCTCATCAGTGAGCAGCAGGCTGCGGTTGCACACTGTATGACATTTCCTTTAACAAATCGACATCCGCAAGGTAGGTTAACACTTTTTTGAGACTGACAATTGCTTCGTCTGATAGAAAGGGTGCTGGGTGTTGTGGTATGTGTATTGTGTATATGTTTGCGAAATGTCTGCGTCTTTCTGCTCATACGTAGTTCTCTACATCTAATTAGCACATGGAGTACAGAAAGAACCCCTCCACACCTAGCCCAATTTGCACGTGGTGTACGATGTCCGTGTGTGCCATATGTGTGCCCAATCCTCAGACGACAAAGTTCGACCTCAACGGATGTGTGCAGCTTTACTGGTGTACGTCAGCCTATTGTTGGTTGAACTACATGGAGCTTGTTTTCCCTTTGCGCATCTCAATATTTCTGCCAGGTATTACTAAGTTTTCGTTTCATGAGGGGTTTGAGCTCCAAGTACCGCACAGATGTAATGCCTACATCATCCTTAAGAGGTATAGCAGCTGCTTTCCTGTCAGCAGCCTCATTTCCAGCTATTCCGCAATGTACAGGTACCCAACAGATTATTTCTAGACGCATAGCGTAGGCTAACATGATAACGTTTAAGAGCAAGTTCAACACCTCACTTCTGCGAGGCTTCGCACAATACAGGGCTGTCACTACACTCGAGGAATCTAAATGTAGGGTGTTGTATGATGTGTTCTACAGACATTAAAATACCACGGGCCTCACCTGTAAATGTGCTGGTGTCAGGATTGAGTGTTTTAGAGGCATAATGGGGCTCACAACTAGCAAAAGATACAGCCGAATTGGTTTTAAATGCGTCTCCGTAAAATTCCGTGCATTGCTATCTGTGCTGACGACTGAAAACGTGTTGGTGTATTAATGCACAAGTAGCTTTGTTCTTGTCTAGGGTTACAAATGACATGTCACATGCAACTGGCAACCGTTTTCACTCGCGCAGTGACATCAGTAAAGGTGGTTTTGCAAGTGTCTTTAAACGACATTTTCTTGTTAGATGCCAAAGTGTTTACGGACATTGCATAGGGTTGCGCGATAGAGGGTCATTTTAGTAACAAACCTTCAGTGGATGTATGATGTATTAGTATGTCTTATGGGTGCTTTACGAGTAAAGTTGTTTTGACTGCCCACGCTTTGTTTTGCTCTTGCCGAGTCATCTTGCCCTCGTTGTTCCACCTAGGTCTTCCTTTAGTCTTGTTTGTACCGGATGTTTGGGGTATGAAGGACTGTGCCGCATCAATTAGGTGTGCAGCTTCGGCGCTACCTAATTGTTCTATAGATGAATACAACAGGAATTGAAGGGCTTTCTGTTGCAGTTGATGTAACAAGAAAATGGTAGCTGCCATTGGGGTTCGCTTCTACGCTTCACTGTACCAAAGGGAAGAGAGTAGGCGAGCCCATTGCCACGTCTATAGTCGAGTATGTCTTGTGGGTTGTGCTGTAATGCGTGAGGCGTTTTTTGTCGAAAAGGCAGGTGCCTGATGATAGAAAGAATTTTCTAACACTTTTCCACGTGCATCTCCACGTGCCGAACCCCACAGCTTGTGATGGGCATTACAATCCCCTGCTGGAATGAAAGGGGGTGGGAACCGATTTATTAAACTTTGGAACTCAGCAGCTCCTAGATAGCAATCCGGAGGGACATAAAATGAGCAGTCTCGTAAACCAACCACAAATAATTGCTTTCACTGCGAAGCCGTAAGGTGCGCTTGCTTGATGGCATTCACTTTACTTCTTGACAACTATAGCAACACCTCCAGAGGAGTACGTGCAACCATCCCTGTCTCTACAAAAAACAGTATTCTGTGTAAGAAAGAAAGTTTGTGTCGAGTTTAGGTAAGTTTCTTGAAGACACATTATATGTGGATTGTGTTCTGATAAGATTTTATAAATGTAATGCAGATTTTTTATCACGCCCATTTTTCAGTTACATTGTATTAGGCTTTGAGTCAGAAATTTCATTTGAGAAAGGGGTACGTCTGTATATGTGCTTTGTTTGTTATTTGTTACTTGGTGGGCCTCTAGTCCTAGGCGATTTTTTCTGCCGCTCAAAGGACAGACGCCGCTCCCTGGGCACTTCAGGTGGTGAAGGAGGCGTCATATTATCCGTTGCTTCAGGCGTAGCCCCTCGAGCAACCGATGAGTCGGGCTCTTTGGGGCGCTCGGCCAGAGGATTGGTGCCTCGGCCAGCTGCACGCGCTGGGGGCGTGGATCCCGGCACTTCAGATGCGGCAGAGGGAGCTGGCCCTCCTGTATTCATGCTCACCTCACAATCAGGGATATCAGAGGTGGGTGATGGAACGGGAGGCGCGGCATGGCTTCCGGGTGGGTTGGTGATTGCCGCATCCGCGGGAGGCGCAGATGTTGTGGAAAATGTGTCTACCAAAGGCAGCTCAGTAGGAGAAGCGGCAGCCAGATCCTCTGCGGGAATTGCAGGAATGATAGGTAGCCACTCAGAAGGAGGAGAGCCGGCGTCGCAGGAGCAAGGCTACACTGCGTCGGTGTACTAACCAGACACCACCCCAAACAACCGGTGGGCGGCATCTGCATAGGAGGCAGAAGAAAACAACCTGTGCTTCCGGCGCACTTCAACGAGGCTGATGTTCTTCGGAATCCTAATATGTAATATTTCCTTTTCTTTTTCGAAAGTTAGACAGGATTCTTGAGAGTTCGGGCACTTGGTTGTCGTGCTCTGGCAACTATCAGAAGAGTGGTCAGTGTCGCCAGACTTGGCGTAGGTCAGCTTGCCACGGCATACTTGAGTGAATGTCCGTACATTTGGCGCTTGAAGCACCGTCCCGGGTTCGGAATATATACCCGCACATCCCAAATGATGAAAGCTGCTTTCAAGTCTGAGGCATGGTGGTGCTGGCAAAAGTTACCATTATGTGTTTTGTCGGGATTTGTTCTCCATCTTTGCGTATGGTTGTTCTTCGAACAGCGACTACACTTTGGTCTTTCAGCACCTTAAGAAGTTAAGCTTCCACCTCATTCAGTAGCTCTTTCCCAGATATAACACCTTGAATGGTGTTCAGCATGCGGTAGGGGGTTACAGTGACTGGCAGGTCAGCAATTTGATCCGGTTTACGCAGCTTCTCGCTTTGATTTTTTTTCATTATCCAAACTAGGAAGTCATTGGATGCGAGCTTCTTGTCGTCATATTCTTTGGCTACAATTTTCTCAGTGCCTTTTGCTATGAGAAACACTGAATGTTTCTTCATTGGTTTGGTCTCATCAGTATAGTGTACTACTAGGAATTTTGCGAAACTAGGGCTAGGTCTTTCTGGCTGCCGTACTTCGCTACGCTCCCTTTTTAAGGGCCGATGAGCTCTTTGGGGCCGAGGGAGAACGAAGCCATAAAAAGTGAACAAATATTCGGCGTCAAGGCCATTCGCACACCACCGAGCCCAACAACGGGACGTGGCCTTCCAGCGCGCGTTAACTGTACGTTGCCGATAAAACCCTATGCTCGTAATCTAGGTTGTCTTCGCACAATGTTAACCATCGCGCCTTGAGAAAAAACGGGCAAATGGGGAAGAGAGAAGATGAAAGGACAGGGTTTGGAAAGAGAGCAGGAAAGAAAAAAAATCGAGAAGAGGGCAGGAAAAGGCGACTGGCTGAATCCCCCCAGGTCGGGTCAGACTGGATGCACCGTCTACGGGAAGCGGGGGCCAAAACGGCATGTTGCCTCTGCCAAGGGGCCATGAAGATCCAGAGCAACCCTGGCTTTGGCTCAACCTCCAGGATAGCCTCTTCCCCGGAAACGACGAAGCCACGCACAGCCTATGGCGTGGGTGCGTCCAACCCACATGGGCTCGGGGTCCCCGGTGTCGCCACTACCGTCACCTTCAACACAAGGTGCCCCTGCGGGGCGGTGCCAAAGAAAAGCCGACGACAACTCAACTGTGCGTTCCGCCTTCTAAAATGTTTGCAGTTCTTCAGTTCCTCGTTTTTCGGGAATTGTTGTGGGGATGATGTCCGGCAACTCCTGGTGTCAATGTTACGGCAGCTCTGCCGGCACAGTCTCTCGAGCGGTGTTCTCAGAACGTGCATTTCCGAGTTTTAGGCTTGTTTTTCTGACGTTTTAGATTCAGAAGAGCGACCCACCGCGGTGGCACTGTGGCTGAGGCGCTGTGCTGCTGAGAACGAGTTCACGGGTTCGACTCCCAACCACGGCGGCCGCTTTTCTAATGAAGGCGAAAAGTAAAAACGCCGGTGTGTACGAGACTTCGGCGCACGTTAAAGATCCCCAGTTGGTGAAAATGAATCCGGAGCTCTCGACTACGGCAGGCCTCGTCACCCACGTTGCGTCGGCGCGTTAAACCCTACAATCAATCAATCAAAATCAGAAGAGCGTATTTGAGTTGATTATCAGCTAAATACCCCATTCTGCTGCTTCTAGACCTGCCCGCGCAATGTTTTACAAATAATCAGGTGTGATGAAAACTGGTTGAAAGGCGGAACGACCCAGACTCTCCTATGAGGCGAAACCCCGCGCTCTATAGGCGACCGGTGCTATCCGGGCTTCGCAATGTTTCAGTAGGGCTAAATGCTTCATAAAGTCCAGAATAAAGATATAGTCAAATGTGGTACGCTGGATCTTCTGTGTTTTCTTCCAGTTTCTTGGATTTACGTTTATGGTCATCGGCTTGAAGTGACGATGAATCATCCTTGTCTGTTACTGGCGTATCCTGTGGCCCTTCACGCTTCTCGTTCGTTTGAACCCTTGATGCTACTTCGTTGCTGGCCAGGTGCGTCATTCAATAATGGTCTTTCACCGCCATCCTATAGAGCAGTTGAACTCCGAAGGACCTTCCGGTTCCCCGCTATCCTGAGTCAGGCTGCAGAAGTCAGAGTGTGCGCAAAGCCGTAGAATGTCTCTTCTTGTTTTCTCGGCATAGGGGATGGCAGAATGATGTATCGGCCGGCTGCATCAGCGGACCCTTAGTTGACATCAAGAAGGGCTCTAAACGCGTAGTAATATCCTTCATGTTGAGTATGTTGGGGAGTATCTGGCGCTGGTGGATCGTCGAGACATACTTCGGAAGGGCAACTTGCGAAGTCTATGAGCGCGATCCTACGTAGCAGTAGTCCTCTGATGCGCTGTAGTGGAGGTTACAATAAGCTTTATGCCGGGCGCCCCCTATCTTTATAGGTCGAGCGCAGTGGAACAAAAACGGCTTATCGTTTCGCGTTATTTGCGATGTCATGATAACAGCCTTCAAAGTCTCGTTCTTGTCGTGATTTCGGCCTCCTTGCGGTAGTCCTCATTTATTGCCTCCAGCAAATAATACTGAATGGAAAGGGGGCTTGCGAAGCCCAGTCAATGTCTTTACCCGGCTAGTAACCGCACCTAGAGGAACCTACACTAACAAACACTAAGCGTCCAAATCCCCAGATTTGTACTCGAAAAACATACGGTTGATCCCAAGCGTGGTGCCCAGAAAGTGACTTTTGTGTTTGCCTCGGGTTGGAGGTTCCGGTCAGTCGTATGTGGGTAGTCAGGGCCAGCCGTGGAGAACTCCGGCTGAAAGCGGGGCTACGCATAAAAGTGCGGTCAAAATAACAGCGTCCTGCAAACCTCAAGCCGGAGGTTGCGTCGATTGTCTCTTTCGGCGGGGTGGTCATCATCGCGGGTTTCCCACGACAGAAATGTAGCGGAAGAACGACGCAAGGAAAGTTGCCACCATAGCTGCCAGATATGCGTTACGATTTCGTGACAGAGCGATTATGTTCGTGATGATGACGACAGCTGCATATTCAGCCTGAAATTTCAGAATTATGATAGTAAATGTATTTTGTAAGGAGAGTTCTGTAAAGGTTCTCGACAAACGTTCTTTCTTGAGATGCAACAGTTGCACAAAAATTACCCTTGTAACTAATCTCGAAATAAAAAACCACGAAGCGAATTTCCGCCATTGCGTTTTCATAAAAGACTCTGTACACTTTGGCATCCTAAATTCCGGATTATTAAAGCATATAATGTTTATGAAATTTACAACTTAACACCTGCAATACCAACAATAACTTTTACGCCTAATCTTGTCGCTCTTTCCGTCATAGCTGTAGAAAACCTATCATAAATTCAAGAAATGTCTTAATTAACAGTTGTGTTTGAATGAATATCCGCAAGAAAATTCATTTCGGGTAATGTCGCATAAAATACCTACTGGTTGGGCCTTGAATTGCTTCGTTTTTATACATTTGTGTTCCTTTTCGTTAGGGCAGAGTGGGCCTTAAACTGAATTTTTGAAGCCGCTTCAAGATTTTTACATTACAGTGGACATTATGTTTTTACATTCTATATTAGAATTTGTATGTGTGCGTACTTTTTTGCATATGCGTGTTTTCACCTATTGTCCCTGCTACACTTCTACAACGTATTATTTTTGTATGGATCATACAAGCTGATGCTCTCAACAACCCTCACGCCTTTGTCGGTTCAATAGTTTGTAATTCTTGATTGCAATTCTTATATTTCCTTCGTCGTGAAGCAATTTCGTGCCTTCGGCTAGTCTTTTAACACTTTTTCCACCCTTGTTTTACTCAAAAGTGGAACGAATGGCTCACTGCGCTGCCGGTTAGTATCTTCCCGCTTATAAACGCAGGTGCTGTTACCCTGAATGCATGCAGAATATAGGAGTGAAACGCGGATTAGTTGTATCATCGCGGCATTCAATAACATCTTTATTCCGAGTACATACACTAGCACAGTCCGCTGTACACGCAGGATGAAGAAAGTGTTGGCTTTTTCAAGTACTCAGTGCAAACGTGGACATGAAAACTCAGGTTCGTGTCAGCACTACGGGTGATTTCTAAAGAATGAGAAAAACACCTCCAGAACGGAATATCACCTTTCTGTGACGCTCACCGAGTTCTCTAAAATGCGTATTGTATTTTATTTCAATAAACTCTTTCGCGTGAGGTAATACAAAATGCACATTCTTATGTTTCGAACAAAGGTTGCCTGGGGTTTTTCACTGATTTTTGAGGATTTTCGTTTTCATTCACCGACGCCAATGTCCGCATATTGTGTACGCATACATTGCTTGCCTTTTTCACAGCACACAATGAACTAACTTAAAAATTAATGAGCCCGTCCTTTGAAGAATAGCAGCCGGGGTAACGCAAAGAAGAACTTTAGAACCTTTTTGCTCTTTATGCTGTATTGATATGAGAAACCGGCCTGTTAAACCAAATATATGTGATCAGCGTACTTTCATTTCCGCTACTGATACAGTTCCAGAGTCATGTGAAGGACTACAAAATTACCAATGCAGTTCTTAAAGTTCTTTTGAAAACAAATGAAATACAATCGGATAAACTACTGTTCAGTTCACAAAACTTAGAAGTAATGGTTACACACAAAGTTTCATTTAAACTTGAATCTTAAAAACTGTTTTTTGTATAAACTGCTTTAACATACGCTGTAAGTACCCCTAAGTCAGCATGATCACAAAAATTCTCCATATACTAAGCAGCTAAAAACCGACAACATAAAATAACTAAACAAGCACCCACTATTGGGGGCTATTGTGCTTGATGTAACTCGCCCTTTCAAGAAGATCTGAGCGTGCTTCTTTGGCTGTCCATTCCTCCACCGTTTTCTCTGTTTACAGTAAAGCTTTATTTGCCTCTCTCAGTGCTGTTTGAAGGGAGGCTGCCGTTGCTACTCTCTGGCACAATGCGTAGCTCGTACCGGTCGCTCCCCCTTGCCTGCACTAAGAGAAGCGAGAACGAGAATCCTGAGTTTCTAAAAATACTGCAAGATAGTGCGCGTGTCCGCGGGAACATTTATGCTTGCTGGAAGACGTGAGGGAAAGAAACAACGCCTGGCAGCCTTAAAGGACGGCGAGTGCCATAAGAACTACCATAAGAGTTATCAGCCAAGAAAATTGTCACGCGCACCATCTGTTCAACCCAGATTTGCAACGGTTCCCGTGCATTCCCTTGAAACATTGGTGCTTTACGTTCATTGTGTAGCTAGGAACACGGATATTAAGGATGATGTAAATATTATTGAGAGCTTTGCTGTACGTAGCTTCCCACATAAGCCTAGTTTACTCCAATGTTCTTTCGTGACGTCTTCATTTTACTTTCCTATGTTTTTGCCTGCTTTTTGCTTGTCCACACTTGTGTATTCTGCCCGGTATGTTTTCTATGTGAACATTTTTGCTTTACGATAAATACCGAGGCTACTTTTTGTGTATATATTTCACCTGTGCTCTAAATGCATCAGTTGCCACCTGCTGGCAATGATCAACGTGGCAGGATCGGCAATTTTGCCGTTCTAACACAGCTCACTATAGGGTTAGCATCGTTTTATTGTATGGCGAAAAGCTAACTATTTAAACGAGTGACACAAACCTTCGTTCGACGCAATGGGACATCTGCAAATAAGAGATTTTTAAACGGACGTGTAATGCCCTCTCCCTTATATTTTTGCAG
>NW_027526266.1:11462822-11860517 GCF_048455015.1 Haemaphysalis longicornis | reverse complement strand
CTGCCACTTTCGTCATTTTGCCTAACTGCTCCCGCGGCATAATTTTTGGAATGGACTTTTTGATGGGCAACGGTTCAATAATTGACCTACAGACCAAAGTTATAACTTTTTCCTCAGATCACTCCTTGACGCCGGAACCGAACCACGAACTCTGTGCTGCTGTAAGGATAGCCAATGATCATGTCACACTGCCACATCGCGCAAGCTTGATGATCACCGTCTACTGTCAAAATGCTGCTCGTAACGTCACGCTATCGTATTGGCGGTGAGCGCGAACACAGGCGGCGCTGCGAAGCGCGCCTCCGTGACGTCAGCTTAGGGATTCTCGCATTTGTCGTCTGCTTCACTCAGGATCGCTCTCCCTGCTGTTTCTTTGCGCTCAGTCAACGTCTGATGCTTGTCCGCACCAGAATTGGCGTGTGGGTAACTTTTTATCATAATAATAGGCTTAAAATCGCATACGCTACCTCATGGTGTCAATTAAAGTATAGTTTTGGATACCGCTACGGGAGAAACATTGCCGGCGCCACCCCATTCTTTGCGAAGCCGGTCCTGTGCGGAGCGCGAAGAATCGGAGCTAGGCGTCAGCTTCTCATGTAAGCATTCGAACAAAAGGAACAGTCAGCTGCTAATAACCGACAACAGCGAAAATGGAAGACCAAAACAAATTCTAGGCCTTCAGGGCTGTCGGCTTTGGCAGAACGCATCACGATTCCCGGTAATCATATGCAAGGTAAAACAGTTTTTGCAACCTTGCCGAACGCTCGAACGCGTTTTGTCACATCACTTTACGTTGTCAAGGCATGAAAGTTTGCCGACATGCACTATAGACTACAAAAACTGTAGGTTGAGTTCCAAATAACCCAGCGCGTGCTGATTCTATACCAGGCATCTAACCAGTGTGGAGGTTTATTGAGCAAAACGAGTCACATGTTCGTTAAATTTATAGTAACACATATATGTTTGTTAAGACCTGAAGGGATATTTCGGAACATTTTGCACAGCCACATCTTCCCGATATTCGGATATGAGTTATAAAAAAACTGCACTCAAGAGGAGGAGGAGGAGTAAGGGGAGGAGGGGAAAACTTTGTTTAACAATTAAGTCGATATGGTTAGTGGGCCGGGTCCTCAGTCCAGGACAAGAGAGTAAAAGTAATTTTCTTCAAATCATAGAACGCCATCCCGAGTAGAATAGGATTTGTTCTTCGCGCCTGGAAGGGTTGAAAAGCAATAAAGAGCTACTTGGAATTCTTCTTCTGTTTCGAGTCTTGTAATATATGCAGGTGTACTATTTATTACGCTAGTTAGCGAGTATATCATGCCTTCAACCCCGTAATCATGTCATCATTGTTCGAGTTGAGAGTCACTTCGTTATGATAACGATATAATTACGATAGAAATTCGAAGCACAAAAGCCGCCTTCGAGTACTGTGGACCACGTTGTTTAGGGCGCGATCGCGGTGGCGTAGCACAAACCTTCTCATTGTATTTGCATGTGAATAAACAAAGCACGCTGCGGATATGCACCTTCTTGCACGCAGCCGTAATGAAAGCCAATTTGTGAAGAAGGAAATGTATGCCATACAAAATAAAGGAAATATCCACACGACCTTTGTGAGGCTCCCAAACATCCCGAAACCTCCTAATAAGAAGTTGGTGACGGCACAGGAAAATGAATGCGTTGGGCAGAAAAAAAAAGCAAGAAACATTAATCCGATACAAGACAACAACGAAAGAAACAGAAGAAAGCCCGCTGTGCGATGAGCGTGTAGAGGCCGCTGCTTGGTACGTAGTATTAGACTGTTGAGTCTTCATAGGAGCATCTGAAAAATACTGCAGGGAAGCCTACGCATTTTGAATACTTATCGAGAAGCTCTGATCGCTGATCCTTGCGAATAAGCAAGAAAGGACGAGTTACACACGATCTTCTGACCGATAGTCTGAAGAAAGTTGTTCTCTATCTCTTCGTGTGTTGCAAACTTGTGGAGGATACAGCTTCAAATTATTCAGATGCGTCAGAAGCTGGCAAAATAACTGAGTCGCTAGAAATACGCTTTTTAACGCACTACAGCAACGAAGCGGGCGATTTCCAGCCCAGGCACGGTTGCCCCTCACAAGCGGAGTGTAGCAGACGACAGCGGCGAAAATCCCTAAGCCGACGTCAGAGCCAGGGGGCGCCACTCAAAGATCTCACCGCCAATAGAGTGATGAAAGGTTGCTTCTCGACTGCGGTGTCTCGGCCGCAAGACGCACTGCGCGCTTTAAGCAACGCCAATCCCACGTTTTGGTCACCAATTTCTCGAGGAGTACCAGTATTTAAACAAGGGCGCTGCAATTGCGTTGCTCGAAGAAACGCAAGAAGCAAGTGATGTAGTCGCGATTGCCGAATTTGACCGCGCACCCGAATATACCTTGAAGCTTCCGAATACCGTCGACGTAAATACAGCGTTACCGCTAGAAGAACGGAACAAATTATTGGCTTTGCTGCGCCGGTACAGGGAGTGTTTTTCGTCGAGCTCAAAACTACGTCAGACACCTCTAGCGAAGCACCGAATGATGGAGCTTGACCTACCAAACCGTCACCGTACCGCGTCTCTTCACACGAGCGGGAAGCCATCTGGACTCAAGTCGACGACATGCTTAGCGACGACATTATACAGCCATCGAATAGCCCCTGGGCTGCGACGATCGTACTCGTGAAGAAAAAAGACAGCACATTAAGGTGCTGCGTTGGCTACTGGCGACTGAACAAAATCACCAGAAAGGACGTGTACCCCCTGCCACAAATCAACGACGTCCTCGACCTCCTCTGCCACGGGAAGTATTTCTCATCAATGGATGTAAAACCAGGCTCCTGAAAAATTGAAGTGGACGAGAGGGACCGAGAGAAGACTGCATTCATACCCACGGATGGCCTTTACGAGTTCAAGGTAATGCCGTTTGGGCTGTGCATGGCACCAGAAACGTTTCCAAGACTCAAGGACACTGTGCTAGCCGGCCTGAAGTGGGACACCTGCCTTGTGTATGTCGACGACGTTGTGGAATTCCTACGTACTTTCGACGAACACCTCACAAGCTTGGAGTCTGTACTTGAGGCTATTCGCACGTCGAGGTCAACGCTGACGCTTGAAAAGTGACGCTTCGCATAGGAGAGGCTCAAGCGTTTGGCCTACGTCGACAATGCCGCGGGAGTCCTGTCTTACCCGGCGAAAACCTCAGCCATAGCGAACTTCCCAAGACCGAAAGACCAGAAAGGCGTAATAAGGTTTCTCGAACTGTGCGGATACTACCGGCGCTTCGATGCATACTTCGCATGGATTACAGAGCCACTTACACGCTTGACGAAAGGTAGCACCCCTTTCAGCTGGGAAAACGCCAAAGAAAAAGCATTCTGCCAGCTGCTAGAACGCCTGCAAAACCCACCCGTGCTCGCTCATTTCGACGAAAACGCTGTAACTGAAATGCACACGGACGCCAGTAATACAGGCTTGGGTGCTGTCCTCACCCAAAAGCATAGCGGTTGCGAAAAAGTAACAGGCTATGCCAGCCGTGGTCTTCGAAGCAAGAGAAAAACTAGCCAGCTTCAGAGAAAGAGTGCCTTGCTATTATCAGGGCTTTCAAACGTTCGCCCCAACGTCTATGATACACCATTCAATAATGTGACGACTACCATGCGCTGCATTGGGTCGGAAAATTGAAGAACCCCTCTGGCCTTCTTGGGCGCTGGATCTTGCTTCTGCAAGCCTTTGACGTTACAATCGTCTATAAATACGCAGGAAACACACCGAAGGCGACTGCCTGTCCTGCGCCCCCGTTGACCCACCACCACAAGACTCCGATGAAGACAGCGCGTTCTTCGGAGTCTTGAAGGAGAGCGACCTGACCGCCCGGCAGCGTGCCGACCCCGAGTTACGAGTCATTATCGACTACCTTGAAGGACGCCATGTCGCAGTGTCTAGGGCCTTTAAACGCAACTTACCAGCATTCAGCCTGAAAAACTACGTCCTTGTGAAGAAGAATTTCAGCCCCGGAACGAGAAAAATGATCTTGTCATCGCGGCAGATCTTTGTGACGAAATTTTGAATCGTGCCACTACGACCCGCCTTCCGGACATCTCGGCACAGCTCGCACAATTGGAAAAATCAAGGCGAAGTACTCCTTGCCCCGCCTTACATACGACGTCACCCACTACGTCCGGAGCTGCCGTGACTGCCAGCGACGAAAAACGCCGCCGACGAGACCCGCCGGACTTCTGCAGCCGATCGCCGTTCCATCGAGACCCGTCCAGAAGATTGGAATGGACCTTCTGAGCCCGTTCCCGACGTCACGAAAAGAAAACAAGTGGATTGTCGTAGCGACAGTCTACATGAGGCGCTACGCAGAGACCGCCGCTCTTCCGAGGGGGACTGCACAAGAAGTCGCCAAGTTCTTTATTAACCAAGTTTTACTGCGACATGGAGCCCCTGAAGTCCAAATCACGGACCGCGCAATGGTCTTTACTGCGGAGGCAATGCAAGGTATCTTACGCTACAGCAACGCGGATCCCCGGAGAACGACGGCATACCACCCCCAAACGAACGGACTGACGGAACGTCTGAACAAGACGATCGCGGATATGCTGTCTATGTAGGTCGACGTTGAACGTAACACTTGGGACGAAGTGCTCCCGCATGTCACGTTTGCGTACAACACGGCTATCCAGGGAACTACGTAGATGACACCTTTCGAGGTTGTCTACGGAAGACGGCCGACTACGATGCTTGACGCCATGCTTCCGCATGTAGAAGGCGACGACCTCAGTCCCGACGTCCAAGGATACCTTCAGCGTGCGAGGGGGCCCGCCAGCTCACTCGAGTTCGCACAACCGACCAGCACCTGATAGATGCCGCGCGCTACAACCTCCGACGCCGAGACGCCGAGCCGTGTTTGCGTTATTTTTTCTGGCTAAACTTAAAGTTTAGCATGGCATTGAATATTGAACTTTGCAGTGACTTTCTCTACCTTATCCAGAGAGAGAGAGAGAGAGAGAGAGAGAGAGAGAGAGAGAGAGAGAGAGAGAGAGAGAGAGAGAGAGAGAGAACTCTTTCATGTGGGCTGGAGAGGTCAGCTCTGTTAGCGGCAGTGCTTGCTACGCCAGATGGGGATGATTACAATGCAGTGAAGTGAATGTGATAGATCGGGAAAGCTGCAATAGAGAGAAAACAAAACTTAAACAGAAATGGCACGGAATGTAGCGCAAGAAAAAAACTCGAAATAAAGTTAGGGAAAAGAAAAAAAATTGAGCGAATGGAGCCCAGGAAGCGCAGAGCGCCTAACAAGAAAAAGGATTCAGAGCGTTCATGACGATGCAAACGCGTACAGACGTAGCCATGCGCACAATGGAAGAATGACAAAGGTCTGCCTAGTCCTGAATCTCGCAAAAAACGCAGAAGAATTTTTGTTCCTAAATACGAGTCATTGTTTTGTCCCAGGGTCCAAGAAAGTGACACAACTAAAGGCTTGCTCCTCGTCGAACACAAGACAGGCAGCTCGCCGCTGTAACTCGCGCAGCGGAAAATCGCGGGCATATACACAACAAGTGCTTGGTAGTCTCGCGCACAGCGCACGTGGGGCACAGGGGTGAATCCTCCCACCCTATTTTGAACTTGAAGCTTCGGGTGTAAGCCACGTTGAGACGCAAACGATGCAGTACACCTCCAGACGCTTTGCTTAGCTCGGGTGGAACACAGAATTTACAGAAGCGGTCAGTTCCATGTAGAGGTGGATATCCGCTGCGAGGGTGCTGCCACTTCAACATTTGCTCCCTCCAACAAGTTGGATAGATAAGGGCACAACCATCCTCTCGAGAGAAAGGAAGCTGTGTCGTGTTACGCAGAGAGTGGCCAGCGCTGGCGGCTGCATCAGATATTATATTTCCTTCTATTCCCGAATGACCAGGAAGCCATTGAAGCATGATGTGATAGCCCGCGCGCACTACCGCTGTGTGGATTTCATTGATTTCACACACAAGCTGACTGCAGTGGTTGGACAGCCTTCTTAGAGCTTGCAAAGCACCCCGTGAGTCTAAGAAGGAGTGCTACGTACACCTACAGGGGATGGCCGCTCCAGAAAAGTAACTGGATAGTGTACATTCATTCGGGCAGAGTAAGGGCGTTTATGCATGTAGCATTGAAACCTTGACAGAGAATAATGTAACTGTTTCGCAACATCAAGGAAGAACTCATTACAGCAGGCTGGACATTTGGGCTGTATCGATATGTCAACCAGTTACAAAGCACGAGCTTATCGTGTCCGCCCGCAGTCCTAATAGAAACTCCGAGATGGACTCCGTTAGAATACAAAGCAGAAGCTGAAATTTCAACTGGCATGGCTTCATAAATACCGACTGCAGAATTATTCCATTCTGCGTGAAGGTTGATACTGCCATGCTCGTGTTGTTTTCGCCGTTAACAGGGCTGTCCTTGTGCGGGATGCGTGTGTGTGTGTGTGTGTGTGTGTGCATGTGTGTGTGCGTGTGCGCGTGTGTGCGTGTGCTTAGGATAGGTGTTTGCTGAAATTATTGCCAGTAATATAACGTTTCTTGTCGGCATAATTTATAGCCTGTAGCTTTTTCGGATAGGACCTGCACTACACTTAACGTAAGCGCATAAATTTGATGTAGACTGCACAGAATGAGCCAAATTAGCTTTACACTGGAAGCTGCAGTACGGGCGTACCGAACTTATAGGCAAAACATGTATACCCTTAACTTGTTTACAATCCAATTGGGCTTTTTTCTCCGTGGCGACCGAAATTGACTGGTTGTATGAGTTCAGCTTCAATATAATCCAGGTGAGGTCTACGGCCATGGTGTTTGATATTACACGCTGGTATTTGCTGCCTTTCCCCACGCTTAGCAGTTTTGCCGGCAATTTCACTGCCTGGCTGCGTCAGAACACAATTGTTCCTGGTTCGTTTTGGTCTTCGTCGGCAGAAGCCGCTTCACATTGTGCCTCCTGCTCATCATCATCATCATCACCAGCCTATCTACGCCCACTGCAGGGCAAAGGCCTCTCCCATTATTCTCCAATTGCCTCGGTCCTGTGCCGACTGTGACCAATTTATCCCCGCAAACTTGTTTATCTCATCTGCCTATCTAACTTTCTGCCGCCCCCTGCAACGCTTGCCTTCTCTAGGGATCCACTCTGTTACCCTTAATGACCAGCGGTTATCTTGCCTTCGCATTACATGTCCTGCCCACGTCCATTTCTTCTTCTTAATTTCTACTAATATGTCTTTAACACCAGTTTGCTCCCTGACCCACTCCGCTCTCTTCCTGTCCCTTAATGTTACACCTATCATTTTCCGCTCCATTGCCCGCTGAGTCGTTCTCAATTTAAGTTGAACCCTCTTAGTGAGCCTCCAAGTTTCTGCCCCGTAGGTGAGTACCGGTAAGATGCAGCTGTCATACACTTTCTTCTTCAGCGACAATGGTAGGCTGCTATTCATTATCTGAGAATGTCTGCCATATGCACCCCACCCCATTCTGATCCTTCTAATTACCTCTACCTCATGGTTTGGATCTGGGGTCACAACTTGGCCTAAGTAGATATATTCGCTTACCACTTCCACTGCCTCGCCACCTATGTCAAACCGCTGTGCTGTCCCGAGGTTATTGATCATTACTTTAGTTTTCTGCATATTAATTTTCAGTCCCACGGTTCTACTCTGTTCGCCCAGTGCGGAAAGCATGCTTTGCAATTCGTCCCCCGAGTGACTTAGCAAGGCAACGTCATCAGCAAATCTGAGGTTACTGAGGTATTCTCCATTAACCCTTACTCCCACCTGTTCCCAATCCAACGTTCTGAATACTTCTTGTAAACATGCTGTGAATAGCATTGGAGAGATTGCGTCTCCTTGTCTGACACCCTTCCTTATAGGTATTTTACTGCTCTCCCTATGGAGGATGATCGTAGCTGTAGACCGACTGTAGATATCCTCTAGTATTCTTACATAATGCTCATCTACCCCCTGGTTCCGTAATGCCTGAATGACTGCTAGGGTTTCGACCGAGTCAAACGCTTTCTCATAATCTATGAAGGCTATATATAGGGGTTCAGTATACTCAGCGCACTTCTCTATCACCTGATTGATCGTGTGAATATGGTCCATTGTTGAATAACCTTTACGGAACCCTGCTTGTTCTTTAGGTTGACTAAAATCTATGGTTACAGAAATTCGGTCAGCGATTACCTTGGTAAATACCTTGTAGACGACTGACAGTAAGCTGATCGGCCTGTAATTTTTCAAGTCCTTCATGTCGCCTTTCTTATGAATTAGGATGATGTTCGCGTTCTTCCAAGATTCCGGTACCATTGCGGTCATTAGGCATTGCGTATACAGGTTTGCCAGTTTTTCAAGGACAATTTCTCCGCCATCCTTCAAGAGGTCTGCTGTTATCTGATCCTCACCAGGTGCTTTGCCCCCTTTCATTTCTTTCAAAGCCTTCCTTACTTCTTCGGTCGTTACTGGTGGGATGTCTATCTCCTGTGAACTACTGTCTCGTTCGGCATTATCCTGTATGTCCTGGCTACTGTACAGATCCCTAAGAACTCCTCGGCCACTGTGACTATTTTATCCCTATTTGTGATGACATTGCCTTGCTTATCCTTAAGTGCATACATCTGATTTTTCCCCACGCCAAGACGTCTCTTCACTGCTTTCAGGCTACCTCCGTTCTTTACAGCGTGTTCGATCCTCTCCATATTATACTTCCGTATATCAGCTGTCTTACGCTTATTGATTAGCTTGGAGAGCTCCGCTAGTTCTATTCTGTCAGCTGCGGTGGAGATTCTCATGGTTTGCCGTTTCCTGATTAGATCTTTCGTCTCCTGTGAAAGTTTGCCAGTATCCTGTCTAGCCATAGTGCCCCCGACTTCTACTGCACACTCCGTAATAATGCGTGTAAGGTTGTCGCTGGCTTCCTGCGTCGTAAACTCGGCTTCCTCGTTAAGAGCGGAATATCGGTTCCTGCTAAGCTCTTTATTTTGCAGACAACTGTATAGCTGCAGCTCGGCATGTTGACAGTGCACTGTTGCGAGTTGTTGTGATCGTTTTAACGACTGAATCTGCGGCGCACATGGTCATCGAATCACGAGTGGCATGCACAGCGACCGATTGCAACCTTCTGTAACTTAGTAAACTATTTGCTGGAGGATCTGGTGAAAATGGTGGCAAGCTGTCTCCCCCGACTAGGCCCGCTCCTTTGCATTCCCCACCATCTAAATTGAACAGAGTGCGAGCATTTGCGCCATCATATTGGTTCCGTGCAGTCAAGTTTGGCGAGCGAGCGGAGCGCCATCTACCGTGCCTCCTCGCAACACTGGGTAGGCCGAACCGCACTGTTATAGTGTACTAGAATTCTAGTACACTATATCACTGTCCTGGCCGGCCGCCTGCTTTAGGCACTGTGCACGCGCCCTTGCAAAGGCGTCTATCAAGTGGTTGCGTGCGCTTAAGTTTGCGGAATACGCTGCAACGGCGAGAGGATGGAGTGTTATCGACCGAGAGGCTTTAAAAGAAACAAAGCGCAGAAGGAAAGCTACCGCCTTCGCTGCCCTGAATCGTCCGAGATGGGAAGGCTGGTCACAGCCTCATAGGCGGCTCATGTTTTTGTGTAATTTTCAGAAAATACAGCGGTAATGACTACCAAGCAGATTACATGCTGCTGTCAAAGTGGAGTATACGGTTTGCCAGCTCTCAATACTCCTGAGCGTGCGATAAATTTCTCCTCTTAGCACTTATACCGCGCGCTTTGGCAGTATTTGCACGCAGATTGGTTTTTCTGCATCATGCGCATTCAGCGGGGTTTATGATGAAAATTCATGCGGCACGTAACCCTCACCCGTATTTTAATTGTAAGAGAACTAATTAATGGCTGCAACAACTCACACATTTTTTGGAAATATATGATTGTTTTTAAACAAAGTAGGGTCATTTGTTTGAAAAAGAAAAGCTGTCAGAAAGTCGAAATACCTACGTCAGTACAAGGTATAAAAGCAACACATGCGGGATTTTTGCGCTGCAAATAAATGCTGTTTAATAAAACAAAGTCCTTTAACGGGGCTCACAACAGCAACTCCAGAAAACAATAAAAACTAAACGGAGTTTATGATGATTCTAATATTTGGAGGCCCACCTTACCCCTTAAAAAGGCAGAGGTTAAGTCGTTGACGGGCATTTCCTGGCGGGCTTGCAGTGAAACCTGTGTACATTGTGAATGTATTCGCCGAAAAGGAGACAGAATGCCCAGAGATTGTAGTCTTCTTTTCGCTCCCGAGGCGATACTGCTTGACCTCGTTCGCGGAGCAGGAAAACGTGCTCGCTCCGTGAACCCGCGGGGTGGGATGAACTGGCACCAGCGGAAACGAACTGTCAGGGGCGATGAGCAAGACGCACTGTGGGAATGTTTGGCGATAATTGAAGCCGTGAAATTGAAAATCGTCGTCAAGTTAGTTCCCGGCCGTAGCGGGCGCTTTTCCGATAGAGGGAAAAGCGAAACGCCCGTGTGTTTGAGATTCAGGCCACTTGAAAGATCCCCAGGGGGTCAAAATTAATCCTGATCCCTCCACTACGGCGCGCTTCATCTCCTGTCTGGTGTCGGTGAGTTTAACCGCACAATCAATCGATTGAAAATCGCCGCCAGTTGGTGCGCAGTTCTCGATGCTTCCCACCCGCCTGATCCACACTGGAGCCCGCGTATTTAAGGTAATTATAATTGTTTTGAAGTCAATGTTACTAGCACGTAGCGCAGCGTACACTCGCGAAACCATGGCAGTCCGATTTCAAGTACGCAAACAAAACGACTTCTTTCCGGTGCTTTGAACAGCTAATTAATTTGTGCTTTCTAGCGGAAGACCAAATTCACTGAAAAAAAAACTACGTGGAAACGTGAAAACGTGCGAACAAAATGCTCCACCTGCGTTCTGGCTATGCGTGGCACTCCATGGGGAGTCAGTATGGCTTGCCCCCCTCCTCCGTACGCGTAGTCCGAAGTTAAGACCTTCAGTCTATTCCTAGCCCTATGCGGTAGCATTAATGTAGCATGTTTTAATTAATATAAAACTTAAAAATTGCGTCTACTTTATTTCATCCGGTGCCGCCAAGCAGGAGCGCAACCGAAACTCGAGCACGCTGGCGAGCGGTGGCCGACCCAGTATTTTTCTTATTCCCCGATGGCGGCGCTAGGTGTCACGGCTCAGTTCCAGGATTCAAGCGTGAAACCCCCATGTTTTAATCTCGATGCGGAGAGTTATTTTTGCCGTAGCAGCAGTGTCTTGGCCGCGAATGTGTGAAACACGAAGCATGCTTAGCGCACAGTCGGTTTTATCGTCGAGCTTAAATCAAAATGTTTAGGATTTACATACTCTTTGATATATTACCCATTCGGAGCAGGACTGTGGGAAAACAAACGTATTTCAAGACGAAGCCGGCGCGCCTAAATAAATTGTTTCGAATAATTGAAATCGCTCGTTCAACAATCCTTTAGTCAAAATGAGCCGTCGAAAAACAAACAATTTACCTAACCAAGAAGATTCTATGCCACTCTCAATGCGACCCTCACTGACCAATTAAAGGCCGACAAGATGCAATAATATGCATGCTACACGTAACAAACCTAAATGCAGTTGTTTGTAGAGCTCTTGAATGTTACTTCATTAGGGTAACCAAGAAGGGATCCATAAGATCTCACCTACACTGATCACGTGCAGAAACATTAATGTTATTGGGGTTTGCCAAACACAATCGGTTGTTCTAGACGCCGTGGTTAGAATGGAAACGGTTAGTCCAGCGTTAGTCCACTTGGGGGTAACATTCTTCACGAGCTGGAGAATTTATTTAGTCAGCGGTTAACCAGAAGTGTTCAAAGACGTCAGGAGAGCGGAGTTTTATTTTAAGGCATATTTTCCTAACTTTTGAATACACCTAAAACTCAATTCGCAGCTCTGGCCCAGCGACGGCGTGTAAATGCCCGTGTATCCCGTTTTAAACGCGGAGCGTTTCTTAGTCGCGCGATGTCCCTCAACCGTCGGCGGCGGCGTCCACACGCTCACTGCGCATGCGCGTCGCGGCGAGGCGCAGGTGCGCGTGTCTCCTCCGTACCCTCCTCGCTCTCAACAACAGGTGCAGCGTTGTTGTCAGTCCGCACCCCTCCCCCTACACTATAAAAAAATAGTTATTGGCGCCTGGTTTCGATCCCACGACCCTGTGAGCAGAACGCGAGGTACATGGTGCTCTTCCCACTGCGCCACAAAAGCGACACAGAATCAAAGGCTACGAACGCGCCTTATATCCTTGACTCATTCAAACTACGTCAAGAAGCTGCTGATACACGGCAGTAGTTGCATCGATCTCGTCTTCGCCAGTTGCTGCAACGCACGACCACTGCTTAAAGAACCCTTAACAGCACACTTTAGCGACCACAAAGCCGTCGTTCTCAGCGTCCAATACAACGACAGAGCAACAAATAAATAAATAACGACTTACAGCAACCTACTCCTTGCCTTCACTTCTTGCGTCGCAAAAAAGAAAAATTAGGCCCATCTCTCCACGAGGGGGGACTCGAGTCGCAAAATCACGAAAGTAATAATTAATATATGAAAGAAATAATAATAATTAATAGCAATAAGCAATAATAATTAACACATTCACTACCACCCCAGCACCACCCCCCAAACACTAACGTTAACGCAATACACCCACCCCCTACGCGACGCATTTACTCGAGTCCCCCCTCGTGGGGAGATGGGCCCAATTTTTTTGTTCCCTTGTGCCATAGGCGTCGCGAGAATTTTGCCTTAACCTCCAGAGATAAAGCCCTTGAATTACACTTTTTAAAACTTAAACGTTTCAGTTCAAGTGGCCACTTAGGTCAATGCAGCGTAATTTCTACACCTCAGGAAGTCACCCCGTTTAGTAGGTTGACTTGTTGTTGTTCTGATCTAATTTGTCGAAAACGTCTCACCTGTCATGACAATAACAAATGTCTGGATGAAACGCTGAACGAAGTAAGAAGTATCTTCTGTGTATGACTAACGCTAGAAAACCTGCTTAATTCGGCAAACTTTTCTCCGAACGAAGTGAAATAATTTGTTCGAAAATTGTTATTATTATTATTATTATTATATTATTTTATATAATAATAATAATAATAATAATAATAATAATAATAATCAACCAATCAATCAATCAATCAATCAATCAATCAATCAATCAATCAATCATGTATATTTATTGTGCCCAGGAACAGCCGTGAGGCCTTAGTGCTGGTACACAGATGGATACAGGTACAAAAAAAGGAAAACAAAAATTGAAAGGAAAGAACACTTTGACAGCGTATTAAATAAAAGAGTAGAAAAAAATAACTTTTAGAATGTATATCAATCAATCAATCAATCAATCAATCAATCAATCAATCAATCAATCAATCAATCAATCAATCAATCAACCTTTATTTTCTGTGCCCAGGAACAACCCTAGGGTCTTGGTACTGGTACACCATATACAAATCGTACATAAAAACAAACTAAAATCAAGACAACACAACACACAAAACCGTATGCATGAAAGAAACAATAAAGATAGTTACAGTAATCTCAGAAAGCAAAACAGCAAAACAAAAATAAGAAAAGAAAAGAAACAGGAGACCTAGCGTTGCAAGCCATGACACTCGGACAGCGAAATGTTCAAGGCACGTGAAAAACAGGAAATATCACTGAACATGACAGAGATAAGTTATACGCATAACACGAAGGTTTTATAACAAAATGTTCGGAAGTTTCAACTTTGAAAGAAGTTCAGCATTACAAGCACTGGCACTCAAACCTACAGAAATTCAAGCAACGCAAAACCAGGAAATGTGAAAAACAAACAAACAAGAACAAAATTTGCCTAAAATAAATACAGCACATAAATTTGCAATGACTAAAGGCACTTAAGTTACAACAGTTTTCAAGTCGTTTGAGAACAAAGAAAAAGAGCTCTGAAATATATCAAGACGATCAGAATATTCATTATATGCACATTGTATTCTGCAGATGGGCGAGCGTCTTCTACTTAAAGCATCTGTTCTAAAAGTTCGACCTGTTCGGAAAAGTTTGTTGGGCAAGTTGACATTGATAAGTGTAACCAAGTCGTCACACAAAATATCCCCATGAAGAAGTTTACAAAGAAAGATAATATCAGCTCGCATTCGTCGACACCGAAGGGAAGGAAGACTTTTCAGAAAAGGCACACTGCCGTTAGCGTCTTCTTGCACATGACGGAAGCGGTGCTTAAAGATAAAGAGGAACTTATTTTGAGCTCTTTCGATACGGTCACTATTGGACTTGCAAGTTCCATCCCAAACAACAGAGCCGTATTCGAGAAGAGGTAGGCAGAGAGCCGAATACAACTTTAAAAAAGGAAGAGGTCCTTTAAACTCTCTAGAATACCTGCAAACAGCACCCAGATATCGAAGAGAGCGACGGGTAATTTGTGTAACGTGGGCAGAGAAAGTCAGAGAAGTATCAAATAGTACTCCCAAGTCTCGAATTTCAGTCACCCTCGGCAATGCAGTGCTTGCAATTTTATAAGAGTATTGCAGCTGTTGAGTTTTTCTACTATAGGAGACAACTTTCGTTTTTGAGGGGTTCAAAATTAGGTCGTTTTTGGTGCACCAACGATGGAATGACGCAATATCAGCCTGAAGATAATTACAGTCATGAATATTGCGCACTTCTCTAAAGATTTTCATATCATCAGCATACAACAAAAAAGAAGAATTTTGAATTACAGAAGCAACATCGTTAATGAAAATGGAGAAAAGAAGGGGACCCAGAACAGATCCCTGGGGTACACGACTGGTTGCTTTGTACCTAAATGAAGTTTGACCGTTAACACTTACATAGCAATATCGCTGCTGGAGATAGCAACGTATAAGACCCACCAGAGAAGCGTGGACATCTAACAGAATGAGCTTGGCAAGCAATAACGAGTGGTTGACTACATCAAAGGCCTTGCTCATGTCACAGTAGACCACATCAAGCTGGCTTCTACCAACGATTGCTGGGACAGCCTGCTCCATGAAGCACGCGAGGTTTGTGGAAGTTGAACGACCACGCATAAAGCCATGTTGATTAGGAATGAGGACGTGTTTAAGTGAGAAAGACAACACCATATGAAGAGATAACTCGAATAGTTTAGAGGCAGAACAAAGGAGCGAGACTGGCCTATAGTTTATGGCGTCAGTTTTTGGGCCTGACTTCAATACAGGGAATACGCGAGAGATTTTCCATGAGCGAGGGAACGTGCCAGACCGGAGACAGTTATTAAACATTGAAGTGAACACTGGAACGAATATGTTTGCATACGTTTTTAGAATGGCGGCAGGAATACCGTCTGGTCCACAAGAAAGCGAGGGCTTTAGCCGCTTGATACTGGTCCGCACGATGTTCTCATCCAGTTGGAAGCAACCAGAGTTACCGCCCTGGTGACAAGGGGCGCTACTGTTATCACTGCCACCGCTAATTCCAAAAAAAGAAGAAAACTGACTAGCAAAGCAGTCGGCCACCTCCGCAACCTCATTGCCGTTGGAGTCTAGTAAACGAATAGATTCTTTAGTTTTACTAGATCTTGAATGAATGTACTTCCAGAAGGCTCCCGGTTGATGGGTTGCTTTAGCTTCTACTGACGCCAGGTACGAAGCATGATCACGCTTGTGCAATATTTTGCATAAGGCGCGTAGGCGCCGAAACTCCTGAGCGAACTGGTTCGCACCAGAGCGCTTCATCTTTAATAATAATCAATCAATCAATCAATCAATCAACCTTTATTTTCGGTGCCCAGGAACAACCCTAGGGTCTTGGTACTGGTACACCATATACAAATCGTACATAAAAACAAACTAAAATCAAGACAACACAACACACAAAACAGTATGCATGAAAGAAACAATAAAGTAAAGATAGTTACAGTAATCTCAGAAAGCAAAACAGCAAAAAAAAGAAAAGAAAAGAAACAGAAGACCTAGCGTTGCAAGCCATGACACTCGGACAGCGAAATGTTCAAGGCACGTGAAAAACAGGAAATACTCACTGAACATGACAGCGATAAGTTATACGCATAACACGAAGGTTTTATAACAAAATGTTCGGAAGTTTCAACTTTGAAAGAAGTTCAGCATTACAAGCACTGGCACTCAAACCTACAGAAATTCAAGCAACGCAAAACCAGGAAATGTGAAAAACAAACAAACAAGAACATGATTTGCCTAAAATAAATACAGCACATAAATTTGCAATGACTAAAGGCACTTAAGCTACAACAGTTTTCAAGTCGTTTGAGAACAAAGAAAAAGAGCTCTGAAATATATCAAGACGATCAGAATATTCATTATATGAACATTGTATTCTGCAGATGGACGAGCGTCTTCTACTTAAAGCATCTGTTCTAAAAGTTCGAAATGTTCGGAAAAGTTTGTTCGGCAAGTTGACATTGATAAGTGTAACCAAGTCGTCACACAAAATATCCCCATGAAGAAGTTTATAAAGAAAGATAATATCAGCTCGCATTCGTCGACACCGAAGGGAAGGAAGACTTTTCAGAAAAGGCACACTGCCGTTAGCGTCTTCTAGCACATGACGGAAGCGGTGCTTAAAGATAAAGAGGAACTTATTTTGAACTCTTTCGATACGGTCACTATTGGACTTGCAAGTTCCATTCCAAACAACAGAGCCGTATTCGAGAAGAGGTAGGCAGAGAGCAGAATACAACTTTAAAAAAGGAAGAGGACCTTTAAACTCTCTAGAATACCTGCAAACAGCACCCAGACATCGAAGAGAGATAATAATAATAATAATAATAATAATAATAATAATACTCCCCGCACGGGGCACCTTGAGTAATCTTGGTGACGGTGAGTGACGACACCGCGCACCCCGCGCCCCATACTTAAGCTGTAACCTACCGTGGCTAGAAGTTGAAAGGTGAAGGGTTAGAAGCCGTGAACGGTGGCCGTCGGAGCCTTGGTCAAGCTCCGGCCGATGGGCTCCCTGCCTGTCTACCAGGCAGGGAGCTCAGAGACCTCTTTGACTACCAGGGTAAGGTCAAAGGAGAAAGTACCCCCGTCTCCCTGCTTTTATACTATGATATATGGTTTCCAAATTTTCTAAATCCAAAGATCGGCCCCCTAAAAGGGGCCGCACCGAAGTATACTTTCCTCCGTTGCCAACGACCAGTTTCCCAAATCCGGACAACTATGCTAGGTTTTTGGTAATCGAATCTGTTGATGCGTCGAACCCCCTTGCCACAAAGTCTGTCTTCCTGATCTCCAAATTTCTTGAGGGCATTGTTGGTCAGTCCTACAAAGCCAAAAAACTCAGAACAGGAGAAGTTCTTGTAGAAGTGAATAACAAGCAACAAGCTACAAATCTCTTGACTCAAACTTGCATCGCAGATCTCGACATCTGGGTCACACCCCACCGCAGCCTTAATAGCTCCCAGGGTGTGATCTCTGAGTCAGATCTGATGAATGAAACTGACACCGATTTGTTGGAAGGCCTTAAGGACCAAGGTGTGACAGCAGTGAGGCGTATCATGATTCTTAGAGATAACAAGGAAGTCCTAACAAAACATCTAATATTGACTTTCGACCATTCCAGAGTTCCTGAATCAGTAAATGCAGGTTTCATTCATTGCCCCGTCAGGCCATACATCCCCAACCCCCGCCGGTGTTTTAAATGCCAGCGGTTTGGGCATGGCACTCCACCTGCCGTGGTCGACTAACATGCGCCAAGTGCGCACAACACGATCATCCATCAGACAACTGCCCATCGCAAACCGTCATGTGTGCTAACTGCCAGGGGCCCCACGGGGCCAACTCTAGAACATGCGAGAAATTCAAACAGGAGAAGGAGATTATCAAGGTGAAAGTCACTGAGAACCTTACCTTCCTAGAGGCGCGAAAGAGGTTCGCCTCTTTCCCCCTGGAGAGGTATGCCGACGCAGCTCGCCGGAGGGCGGAGCGGCGTCTGGTGTCCACAGGGACCCAGTTCAGCGAGTCTGACCTGGTCCCGCCTCCCCGCCCCCCCGCTGGGTTGCCTCACGCAGCCCAACCCGGCACCACGCCGCTTGCTGAGGCAGCAGCGGTTGTGGTGCAAACCACTTCTGTTGGGACCGGTGCCGCTCCCGCCTCCGCCTCCCCGTACTCCAGTGCGTTGGAGGGTACCGAGGTGATGGACACCACGGGTCCCGCATCGGCTCCCACGGCCACCGCACCGCCCGTGCCACTTTTGGCGTCCCCGACGCCCGCAGCGGTGGCGGCTCAAACGAACGGCTCCCGAAGTGGGGCCAAGTCCGGGGGCCCGGTCCGTCGGGCACCCCTCGGACATCCGACGACGAGATGGATGTCGGGCCGTTCCTGCCTGGAATGCAGCGCAAGGAGCGGCTTCGGAAGCCCAAGCCAGCAGCAGAAAAGCAGAAAGGCCGAAAAAGCCAAATCCTAGAGTAACAGCCCCGAAAGGCACATGAACACACATACACACAGACTTCAGTAGCTTCTAAATCTCCATAATGGGAAGAGGAACTATTACTCAATGGAACTGTAGAGGAGGAGCAGGATTAAACGTCCCTATAAAGCAGTTCGCCTTGGGGAAGAGTCCTTATTCCAGGACCCCTTGAGACCGTCCGGCTTCTTGAGCCCTCTTCACCAGCCAAAGCTGGTCATCAGGGTCCGAGCTGGTCAGTGCTGTCTCCCAGTGCTCAGGGGAGGGGAAGGGCAGGGGGTGTAGGTTGGGGTTCTTCTCGCAGCCCCACACAATGTGGTAAAGCGTGCCCGGAGCCTCACAGAAGCGGCATTCCGAGGAGTAGAGGGTGGGGGCCAGAATGTGGGCTCTAGTTGGGTGGGGAAAGGTGTTGGTTTGGATGCATCGAAGGTGGTGTTCTTGCTCTTTTGTGAGGTTTTTGTGTGGAGGAGGGTACATTGTTCGCTGCAGGCGGTAGTGCTGCGTGATTTCTGTGTATGACAAAAGGGGACAGACACGCCACTGCTCGCCGAACTCCTGACTAGCCCGGTGTGTCAAATCTCGGGCATGCTGGTGGGCAGCTTCGTTGCCGGGGACGTCGGCATGGGCGCGAGCCCAAATAATCCTTACACGGTGTTGTGGCAGATGCTGCAGTAGAATTTGTGTGGCGCAGGGTGAGAGGAAGCCGCTCGAGAATGTTCTGCATGCTTGTTGGCAGTCTGTAATGATGATCTCTGCAGGGGTTTGAGCAATTGCTAGGGCTATGGCCACTTGTTCTGCCTGTAGTGCATGGGTGGCAGGAATTGATGCACTTGTGAGGAGGGCTTGAGCTGTAGTCACAACAGCGGTCATAGCTCTCCTCCCGGGATAGGATGCTGCGTCCGTGTATACTGTGGTGGAGTTTTGGCCGTACCGTTTGAAGATCGCTTTCGCTCTGGCATCTCTGCGATCCTGGTGGTGTGTTGGATGCATGTTCCGGGGCAGTGGGGCCACATCAATAAATTGGCGAATCTCATGCGGAAGCTGAGTCGCATCGGCCTGTGGGTGTTGAATCGGTGAGCGCAGGCATAGCTGGTTAAGAATTGTCCTGCCGGTGGAGGTGGAACTCAGACGTAATAATTGGTTCATGTGATGAGCTTCGAGGAGTTCATCCAAGGTATTACAAACTCCCAAGTGTAGTAGTTTCTGTGTCGAGGTGCTGACAGGTAGTCCCAACGCCAGCTTGTAGGCCTTGCGTATGATATTCTCTACCTTGTCCTTTTCAGCCTTCGAGAGCACAGCGTAGTGGATGGCGTAAGTAATCCTAGAGATGACAAAGGCTTCGACTAGCCTTAGCACATCCGCCTCTCGCATACCTCTCGTTTTTGTGCTGACCCTGCGGATCATGTGGGAGACTTGCTCCGTGGTGTGCTTAAGTCGGTCCAGCAGTTTGGTATTGGAGCGATCCGCTTGTAGAAGCATGCCTAAGATTCTCACCTGCTGAGTTGGAACAATAGGGTGGCCATCCACTTCTAGGGAGATGGTTGGCGACCCGGGAGGGAGTTTTTTACGTGGTGACACGATAAGCAGCTCAGATTTTTCCGGCGCACACGCTAGGCCACACTGTCGTGCGTATTCACAGACAATGTCGGCTGCCTGTTGTAGGTTGGTCTCCATTTCCCCCAGTGACCCATGAGTGGCCCATATGGTGATGTCATCCGCATATAATCCGTGGTGTATGCCTGGAATGGCATCCAGGAGCGGAGGGAGGCCTACGAGGGCTACATTAAACAGCAACGGGGAAAGGACCGCACCCTGGGGTGTGCCCTTGTTGCCGAGAGAAATTGTATTGGACTTTAAACGTCCCACCTTCAGAATGGCTTTTCGGCCGTCGAGGAAGTCTCGAATGTATTTGTAGGTACGTTCCCCGCAGTTAAGGCCATTCAGTTGTTTAAGTATGGCCGTATGACTGACATTGTCAAACGCACCTTTTAAATCTAAGGCTAAGATGGCTTTCGGGCTATCCCTCGAGCATTTCAGCATAACCTCTTCCTTCAGTTGAAGAAGGATGTCCTGCGTGGAGAGGTGATTGCGAAATCCACACATGGTATGTGGGAACATGTTATTTTGTTCGAGGTACTGCTGTAGCCTTTTGTGGATGACGTGCTCTAGAAGCTTTCCCAAACACGAGGTTAGGGATATCGGGCGCAGGTTCTCGGTGCTCTGTGGTCTTCCGGGCTTCGGAATAAGGCGCACCTCTGCCGTCTTCCAGTCTTCCGGAAGTTGGCCCGACCTCCATACCGTGTTCAGGTGGGCGGTGAGTTCAATGATGGAATCATCATCCAAGTTCGCTAGAAGCTTGTTGGTGATGCCGTCCACCCCTGGGGCTGTGTTGCGTCTGATGGTCTGTAGTGCCGCTTTTACTTCATAGATGTAGATGTCTTCATCCAGTTTGAGATTTGGCTGTCCCGTGTACGGCGGTAGTGGCGTTTTCGGATGGACGGGGAGGTACCTGTCCAGGAGGGACTTCATGAGAGCACTGGAATCTCCTGGGTGCGACTTAATTATTTTTTGCATGGTTTGGTTTGAATCGGTCTTGCTTTTTGAAGGGTCCATAAGATATCTGAGCAGTCTCCAGGTCTTTGAGGTACTGAGTTGGCCCCGGAGACTGTCGCAAAGGGATAGCCAGCTTTCTTTGCACAGGTGAGCCGCATAGCGGGCTGCTTCTTCTGTTAGAAGAGCTATTCTCCTTTTCAAACGACGATTAAGGCGCTGTCGTTTCCAGCGTTGGATGAGGCTTCTTCTCGCTTCCCATAAGTGGAGGAGGTGAGGGTCTACACAGGGGGTTGTAGTAGTTGTCCGAATTTTTTTTGTGAAAGAATTCATATCATTCCGGAGTTGGGTAGCCCATTTCTGTAGAGTGAGCGGTGGGTTGGTTGCACTGTCGAGTCGGGCTTGTTCCCTTCGCTCACGAAATTTAGGCCAGTCCGTGAGGCTCGCCCTGCCCAGAGGAATAACGTATTCTTCTCCCAGTATTGTCGTGGCTAGGATCGAGTGGTCACTTCCCAGGTTTTCCCCGGTGTGAGACCACATAGCCGCGACGTTCCCCGAAGTGATGGAGAGATCAGGGGACGTGTCTTTGGAGACGCTGTTACCCATGCGCGTGGGAGTATGCGGGTCCGACAGCAGGATGAAGTTTTCCTCTTCAAGGATGGAATGCAAAGCGGTTCCTCTCTTGTTGGTGTAGCTGTATCCCCACAAAGGGTGTGCCGCGTTAAAATCTCCCACGATGATGAGCGGATTAGACAGTGCAATGCGTTTTGCTTGCTTGATGACGAAAGAGAGGTTTGCATCTTGGCCTTTTGGACGGCAATATATGTTTAGTAAATAAAGGCTCTGCCCCACTTTAACTTTCCTCGGGACAATTTCCGTTAGGATTCCAATTTTTTCCGACTGCTGGAGCGGATGCTGTATAGCTGTGACTCGTTTGCTTACTAGCGTGGCGAGAGAACCTGAGGGTCCGTATTCATATGATATAAAGCCGGGAAGTTTTGCCGGGGAGTTTGTTTCCTGAAGAGTAATGACATCTGGTGACTCCTGAGCTGAGGCAATGTACTGAGCCAATGAGCTGGCCTTGTTCTTGTAGCCCCTACAGTTCCACTGCCATATGGTGAGTTTTGACCCCTGCGTAGGAATGAGTCTATTCTTGGGTGTTGCCATCTTGGGAAGTTCCATCCTCTGCCAGGTGTGATGGCCTGCTGTAGGGCTTGAGATCTCGGCGAGAGTGACGAGCAGCAGTTGTCTGTCCCTGTACTTCTAATTTATCTAATCGTTGCGTGATTTGTTTTAACATGACCATCATTTGCTTTACGGTTTCGGCGATTTGGGTATTCTCTTGAGCCAGCGGGACTTCTATCGTGGTGGCAGATTGGCAAGTTGGTTCTGAATTCGGTGTTTGCGGGGGTGTTGGTGCGGGACGTTCGGGCTTTTTGCGTTTCTCTGGCGTAGTGTTTGCCCCTTGCCTAATTTCTGCCTTGAGCGCGAGAAGCTCACTATGGAGTTGTCTGTTTTCCTGACGTTGTTGTTTAATCTCGTTAAGAAGCTGCGCGTTTAGTCGTTTAAGTTCCGCCAGCTCGTCACGCTTGGGGGTATTGGGGGGAGGGGGAGGAGGGGTCTGAGCTCGTGGAGAGAGCATCTGAGCCCAGCTCACCTGTACTCCCGTCGCATCTTCTGCGCTTCTTCGCTTGGCGCTGGGTGTTCTTCTGAGGGACCTGGAAGTTGATCGTGCCTTCCTCCCGTCTCTGGAGGGCCCCCGGGATCTGGAGCGGGATCTTGACTCCCGGCGACCCCGACTGGATCCGCGCTGCTTTTTCCTCCGGTTGACTGGCGGAAGAAACCGGTGCGGGCATTCCTTGCTAGCCGTGACGTGGTCCCCGCTGCAGAGTGCACACTTGGGCTTGCAGTCGTGTTCAGCGCCCTGTTTAGTCTGGTGGCCGCAACGCTTGCAGTGGGCGTCTGTAAGCGTGGTAGGCTGAGGGCAGACGTCGGCTCTGTGACCTGTAGCATGGCACAAGTGGCAATAGGCGTGGGTCCGCTTGTAGAGGTAGCACCTTGTTTCTACTCCTCCGATGTACACGAAGAACGGGACTTTCTTTCCGGCGAATGCTATTAGCACGGTTCCTGACTCGCCAAGTCTTCTGCACGTGAGAGGCTCATAGCCGGGAGCAGAAAGGACCGCCATTATTTGTTCTGTTGTGACGCCGATATAGATATTGTGAATAACCCCTTTGCAGGAGTTGTCGGGTGATATTCCGTAGGCGTTGACCGGGAAAATGGTGCCTTCTATCTTCAGTTGCTGAATTTTACTCAGTGCTTTCGCCGCCGCTAAAAACGGAGTGCTCACGAAGAGCATATTTTGAGCTTCATTAATTCTGATCTTCAGGTCCGCTTCTCTCCACGTGAGCTTTGCTCCATGCAAGATGCAGCTGGCAAGCGTGTACGGGCTGATTTTTCGCAGTGCGAGGCCGTTGCGCGGGCGAATCGCCATCTTGTAATCATTCTCCGGAAGTCGGGGTGGTTTCGGCTTGTTTGAAGGTAGGTTGGAGTAGAAGCCTCATTAATATCTTGATGATGTCCATGAGATATTGTATTTGAACAAGCCAAGTGTGATGTGTCTTCAGGAGACGCATTTGAATCCCAATCACACAAATTTCTTAAATAGGTACGTGGTATTCAGAAAGGATAGGGTTGGCTGCACACACTCTTCGGGCGGTGTAGCCATAATAGCCCGGAAGTCCCTAGCATGCCACCCTATCACTCTCAACACCGTCCTTGAGGCTGTAGCAATACGCACAATAATTTTTAATAGGTTGATAACGGTATGCTCCATTTACATTCGTCCTGATTATGCACTTTCGAGCTCTGACTTCGAGGCGCTGGTCGACCAGCTGCCCGAACCGTATATACTAACAGGCGACCTCAATGCGCACAACTCTCTTTCGGGCTCCTCCAGAACGGATGCCCGAGGTAGCCTGATAGAGAAATTTCTTACATCTTCAGGAGCATGCCTTTTCAACAAAAAGCAGCCTACATACCATAACTTAGGACATAATACATACTCACATCTCGACTTGGCTATTGGTTCCGCAGTTCTCTTTCCGTGCCTTGAGTGGGGTGTGGGCACTGACCCATATGGTAGTGACCACTTCCCCACTTCCCTAACACATATAGGTAAAGGCCCATGCAGTCCATCTTCCCATAAAAGGTTTAATGAATCAAAAGCAAACTGGAGCACATTCACACAAACATCTCAACTACACCACACATCCATAAAACACCTACACGTGGAGGAAGCCGCCCAACTCGTCACGGCGCACATCCTCGACGCCGCCGAAATGTCCATTCCCCAGGCCTCCAGCGGGTCCCGCACCCCAAGGAGGCCCTGGTGGAACGAGGACTGCAGGCGAGCGCGAGAGGCCTAGAACAAGGCGTGGGGTGTCCTTCGCCGGTACCCCACATCAGATAATCTCATTTCTTTTAAACGGGCCAAGGCTTTTGGGAGGCGAGTGCGCCGTGAGGTGAAAAGGGAGAGTGTGCGCACCTTCCTCACTTTCATCAATTCGTACACAGACATACAAAGTCTGGACACGTATACGCAAGCTTAAAGGACAACAGACACACAGCCTGCCCCTGGTTAGTACAACAGGGGACACACTGGAAGACCAGGCTAACACTTTCGCACAACACTTCCAACACGTGTCCAGCTCCGCACACTACACTAATACTTTCATGCAACACAAAACACCTGCAGAAAAAAGCCCTTACGAGACAAGAACAAGTCGAGTTCTGCTTACAACTCTGAATTCACACTTCATGAGCTGAAGGTTGCCCTTGCCACTTGTAAGCCCTCAGCTCCTGGGGCAGACAGCATTACATACACCATGATACAACACCTACATGCAGACACTCTTGAGACACTCCTACACCTCTACAACAGAATATGGCTTTCGGGGCAGCTTCCAAGGTCTTGGAAGGAGGCCATAGTTGTGGCCTTTCTGAAGGCGGGGAAGGACCCTTCCTCTCCAGCAAGTTATCGTCCCATCGCCCTCACAAGCTGCCTGTGTAAGCTCCTCGAGAAGATGATAAACCGTAGTCTCGTGTACTTTCTGGAGTACAATGGTCTTCTCGAGGGCTGCCAGGCAGGCTTCCGGGCAGGGCGATCCACAAATGATCAGCTTGTTGCATTAGAATCATACATCAAAGATGCCTTTATACACCAACAGTATTGCATGACCGTATTTTTTGACATCAAAAAAGCGGCATGGCGTTACGGCATCCTTGCAGACTTAAAATCGTATGGTGTAACAGGTAATACGTTGAACACTCTTGATAGTTACCTGTCCAAACGAACATTTCGTGTGAGAGTCGGGTCGGCACTGTCCAGAGTTCACATTCAAGAAAATGGCGTGCCTCAAGGCGGAGTTTTGAGCTGCACGTTGTTTATCGTCAAGATGAATTCGCTTCGGAAAGCATTGCCTCCATCGATCTCCTGTTTAGTGTATGTGGATGATGTACAAATATCTTTTAAATCTTGTAACATATCCATATGTGAACGTCAAGTCCAGCTTGGGGTAAAGAAACTCTCTCGCTGGGCAGACGAAAATGGTTTCAAACTTAATCCCACAAAAAGTACCTGTGTCGTATTCTCAAGGAGACGTGGATTAAGGCCCGATCCTGAAATAAACCTCAATGGTGACCCAATCCCTGTTAAAAAGGAACATAAGTTTTTGAGTGTGGTGATGGATGAATAACTCACATTCATATCTCACATCAAACAACTCAAACAAAAATATCTGAAAACAATGAATATTTTCAAAGTCCTGTCTCACCAATCATACGGTGCAGATAAACAACTCCTGCTGCGCTTTTATACCGCTTTGGTAGGGTCTCGTTTGGATTACGGTAGTGTTCTCTACGGGTCGGCTACAAAAACAGCGCTAAAAATGCTCGACCCAGTGCTGCACCTGGGGCTTCGCCTCTCGTGTGGTGCTTTCCGTACAAGCCCTGTCCAAAGCTTGTATGTGGAGTGTGACAAGTGGTGCCTGGAGTACCAGCGAATGTATGTTGATCTTTTATATGCTTGTAAAATATCATCAATCGACAACCATCCTTTTAAACCTGTTTTTATGGATACATCCACGTCACAGCTGTTCTTAAATCGCCCATCTCTGTCTCTACCTTTCTCACTTAGGGTGATGAGGGAAGCTTCTGAACTGTCAATCTCCTTTTTGGACACGTTCAGAACATCTACCATTGACTTTATAACCCCCTGGCAATTTCGCCCTGTATCGTGTGACCTGTCGTTTACACAATTACAGAAAAGCGGGGTACCACAAATCGCGATTTCACAACATTTCCAGTATCTGCAGCAAAAATACCAGGCTGCAGAATTTTTTAGTGATGCATCGAAAACTTCAATCGCGGTGTCTTGTGCTGCGCACGGACCCAACTTTAAGGCCACTACATCGATGCCTGTAAATTCGAGCATCTTCATGGCGGAAGCGTATGGCATTTTTCTTGTTGCTGGTCATATTGTTCAACATCAAATTCAAAAGTCCATCATCTACACAGATTCACTCAGCGTTGTACGTGCATTATCATCCAAAAAGCGTTCTAAAAATTACGTCATAAATCTAGTTTTTAAGACTTTAATGTCAGCGTATGCCAAAAATCTCGAAGTGATTGTATGTTGGGTACCGGGTCACTGTGGGATTGCAGGAAATGAGACCGCAGATCAAATGGCCGCCGCTGCGGCACACACGAACACAATGGGCATTACAAAATTACCCTACACCGACCTCAAGCCATACATAAGAGAACACCTTCGCAGAACCTGGCAAGCCGACTGGAGCACACAGACAGACAAGTTACACCTAATTAAACCACACCTAGGACCATACACTACTGACTCACACAACAGATTCATTGAAGTTGCACTAGCTAGATTGCGGATAGGCCACACACACGCAACACACTCCCATCTGCTCACTGGTTCTCCAAGACCCTTGTGTAGCAGGTGTGAAGAGGGCCTATCCGTAATTCGCAGTCTCATTACATGCAGAGCACTCCACAGAACAAGACGCAAATATTTCCCACGACTATACAGACAACACATCCCACTACATCCAGCACCGTTTTTAGCGGATGATCCCATAGTCCCTATACAAAGCACTTTTAGGTTTCTTAGCGAAATCAAATTTTTACAACTTATTTCCTATCACGCGTAATTCTTGCACATAGTTTCATGCCCTGCACTATCACACCCTGGCCTTTTACACCAGCTATCCTCATTGTCTCACTGATTTTACTATTTTAACCTCTGCTCTTGTTCAGCAATCTTAGGGGTTACATCTTCGACCGTCATACATAACCATTGCTTTGGCGCTCTTTGCCCTAGTTGGCCTTGCACCATAAACATCCAACCATCATCATCAATAATAATAATACTTTATTGCCCTTGGTTGTGACAATACAGAGTAGTGGGCCCGTCAAAGCCGATTTGGCTTGAGGGACTGGGCCGGCAAGTCCACGAAGCGAAACAAATGAAAGGCAAAGAGGTACATGTAGTCGCCGAAAGCTCAGAAGGAACGCATCAAATAAACATAAGCATGTATACACAAAAAACACTTGATAGGTTTAATAATGACATCAAAATTTTTAAGTAGATTATACAACATACCCATTCAATGCTTTCTTAAGTTGAATTTTAGAGGATGCAGCAAAAATATAATCTGGCAATTCATTAAACATTTTTGGGACATAAACACATCTTCGTGGCATACCGTATCGAGTACAAGAATGAGGGACAAGAAAACGAGGGTGATTTCGTACAAATCGAACAGACTTATGTTCAACCTTGAAATCAAGAACCCAAAAATGATTAGTAACGACCGTCCGAATAAAGAGAACATCAAATGAGGGCAAACACAAATGTTTGAAAATGTCGGTAGAGTTATACATGTTGTTTTAGTATAGCATCAGCTCGCCTTTTCCACCGTGAGGAACAGTTAGCAAAAACAGTGATCCCAAACCTTAACACACTGTATGCGAGTGCATGAGCTACACTTTTCTTTATATGCATGGGTACAAAAGTTTTCATATGAAGCAGCACACAAGCCACTTTACGAGGTTTGTCACAAACAAACGCTGAATGATGTTGCCATGATAATGCACAGTCAAACAGAATTCCCAGGTACTTTACATATTCAACGTATTTAACAGGGTTACAATGGCAAGGGTGAGTATGACAATGCAAGTACACAGGAATATCAATCAAAGTAGTTTTTAAAGGGTTCCGGAAGCAGATCAATTTAGTTTTATTGGCATTTATAGTGATTCTATTTTGTGAAAACCAACCTACAGCATTACTTATGTCACTTTGTAAAAATCTTATCGCTGTTCCATAATTAAGATGTTTAGCAAGTAGTACGGTGTAATCGGCTTACTGGAACACCTTGCATTTATGAATTACGGATGGTAAATCATTCATGTAAATATTCAAAAGCAGAGGAGATAAAATTGATCCCTGTGGCACACCAGTTAGTAAAGGAAGAGGACTGCTAAATTCTAGGTTGTTATCTGTAGTTACGACCTAATACCGACCACTAAGATATTGATTCAAAAGATCATAAAATGGCCCCCGGAAACCTAATAGTTGTAGTTTTTGTAACAATATTTTGTGGCAAACAGAGTCGAACGCTTCAGCTGCATCTAAAAATGAAACACATGCAAAAAGATTACAATGAAAGGCTGAGTATAATTCGTCTGCAAATTCTTCCAGCAGTGTCATGGTTCCTCGACCAGCTACAAAACCAAACTGCCTAGTCGAAATGACCGAAAATTTTTCAACGAAGGGAGACATCGTCATCAATAAGAATTTTTCTAATATTTGGGAAAGGATTGGCAGTATGGATATGGGTCTACATGAATTAACATTATTTTTGGGCCCGCCTTTGTAAAGAGGCCGGACAATGGCGGTTTTTAAAGGTGAAGGAATGTTTGAACCATCGATAAAACCGTTTAGTATGAAAAGGACAACCCCTGATAGAGCCTCAAAATTCCTACGAAGAGTATCAATCGACATTCCATCGCAACCGGCAGGTTTATTCGAGCGAAAGCTGAATACGATAGATTTCAGGTCAGACTTTGATAACCGCGGCAAAAATGCTGACGCAGGCAAAGATTCCTTAAGCGTGCAAGGCCCGTCAACAAGATCGGAACATTGAGGAACGTTTCTAAAAGCACGATTGAACGCATCTGCGACCTCTATCGGATCTTCACGGAAGGATTGAAAAACTGAACAGTTACTACATTCCTTGCCGCGTAAAGTGTTCACAAGAGACCACGTCTTTCTGGGATTCTTTGAGTGTTGATTGAATTGATTGAAAATATATCGGCGCTTGGCTGCCCGTAAAAGGGCGACGACTCTGTTTCGCGCAGTTTTATGGTGTACACCCCCGCACGGGGCACCTTGAGTAATCTTGGTGACGGTACTGGCGATACCGCGGACCCCGAGCCCCCAACATAAACTGTAACCTACCGTGGTGATGTGTTTAAAGGTGAAGGGTAGAAGCCTCAAACGGTGGCCGTCGGAGCCCAGGTCAAGCTCCGGCGGATGGGCTCCCTGTCTGTTTACCAGGCAGGGAGCTCCGGGACCTCTCAGGCTATCAGGGTAAGGTTTGAGAAGAAGGTACCCCAGTCTCCCTGCTTTTATACTATGCCCTATGGTAAGTACAAACCCCCCCACCAAACGTGATCGGTCCCTGAAAAGGGGCCGCACCGAAGTATCTTTTCCTTCATTGCCATCTTTGACATTTCCTGAACCAGATCATTACTCTCGATTTCTTGTCATGGAGTCCCTCAATCCAACCCACCCTCTTGCATCTCAGTCAGTCTTCTTGATCGCAAAATATCTTGAAGCCATAATAGGAAAATCATATTAGTGCAAAAAACAAAGGTCCGGTGAACTACTAATCGAGGTAAATGACAAGCAACAGTCCACGAAGCTTCTAGCTCAGACTAGACTGGCTGATCTAGACATCAGGGTCACACCCCATCGGAGCCTCAACAGCTCGCAAGGTGTGATATTCGAGACGGATCTCTTGAACGAAACGGATGCGGATCTCCTTGTCGGCTTGAAGGATCAGGGCGTCACTGCCGTGAGACGCATCACTATCCGCAGAAACGACAAGGAGATTCCCACCAAACACATTATCTTGACTTTCGACCGCACAGTTCTTCCCCAATACATAAATGCAGGTTTTATCCGTTGCTCCATCCGTCCCTACATCCCGAACCCGCGGCGCTGTTTTAAGTGCCAGCGGTTCGGGCACGGTACAAACTCTTGCCGTGGCCGAACGACGTGTGCAAAATGCGCGTCGCATGACCATCCGAGCGACAACTGTCCATCTGACACCCTCTCTTGTGTAAACTGCGGGGGGGGGGGGGGGGGGCGCATGCAGCCTACTCCCGCAAGTGCGAAAAATTTCAAATTGAAAAAAATATAATCAACATCAAGGTAACTGAGAACATCACCTTCCCGGAGGCGCGAAAGAGGTTCGCCTCTTTCCCCCTGGGGAGATACGCCGACGCAGCTCGCCGGGGGGCGGAGCGGCGTCTGGTTTCCACAGGGACCCAGTTCAGCGAGTCTGACCTGGTCCCTCCCCCGCCTCCGCCTTGGTTGCCTCAGGCAGCCCAACCCGCCACCACGCCGCTTGCTGAGGCAGCAGCGGTTGTGGTGCCAACCTCTTCCGTCGGGACTGGTGCCGCTCCCGCCTCTGTCTCCCCGTCCTCCAGTGCGTTGGAGGGTACCGAGGTGATGGACACCACGGGCCCCGCACAGGTTCCCACCGCCACCGCACCACCCGTGCCACCTCTGGCGCCCCGGACGCCCTCAGCGGTGGCGGCTCGAACGAAGGGCTCCCGAGGGGGGGCCAAGTCCGGGGTGCCCGGTCCGACGGACCGGGCACCCCTCGGACATACGACGACGAGATGGATGTCGGGCCGTTCCTGCCTGCAACGCAGCGCAAGGAGCGCGTCCCGACGTCAAAGCCTCCCGACAAGCCAAAAAAGGCGAGAGTCACAGCCCCGAAAGATGACACATAAACAAACACACACACTCCAGTAGCTTTCACACTAAATAATGGGAAGAGGAAACAATTCAATGGAACTGTAGAGGCCTTCTTAAAAATCTTGACGATGTATACGAAATACTGCATGCTACTCAGCCAAGTGTAATGTGTGTTCAGGAAACACATTTGAATTCCAAGCACACAAATTTCTTGAATGTTACATGGTCTTCAGAAAGGACAGGGATTGCTGCACACACTCTTCTGGCAGTGTGGCCATAATTGCCCGGAAATCCTTAGCCTGCCACCCTGTCACTCTGAACATAGTCCTCGAGGCTGTAGCAATCCGTACGATAATATTTAATAGGTTGATAACGGTATGCTCCATTTACATTCCTCCTGATTTTGCACTTCTGAGCTCTGATTTCGAGGCACTGGTTGACCAGCTGCCCGAACCATACATACTAACAGGCGACCTTAATGCGCACAACTCTCTTTGGGGCTCCTCCAGAACGGATGCCCGCGGTCGCCTGATAGAGAAGTTTCTTACATCCTCCGGAGCATGCCTTTTCAACAAAAAACAGCCTACATACCATAACTTAGGACACAGTACATACTCGCATCTTGACTGGGCGATTGGTTCCGCAGTTCTCTTTCCATGTCTTGAGTGGGGTGTGGGCACAGACCCATATGGTAGTGACCATTTCCCCACTTCCCTAACGTACATAGGTAAAGACCCATGCAGTCCATCTTCCCATAAGAGGTTTAATGAATCAAAAGCAAACTGGAGTACCTTCACAGAAACATCTAAACTACACCACACAACCATAAAACACCTACACGTGGAGGAAGCAGCCCAACTCGTCACGGCACACATACTCGACGCCGCCGAAAATTCCATGCCCCAGGCCTCCAGTGCGTCCCGCAACCCAAGGAGGCCCTGGTGGAACGAGGACTGTAGGCGGGCGCGAGAGGCCCAGAACAAGGCGTGGGGTGTCCTTCGCCGGTACCCCACGCCAGATAATCTAATTTCCTTTAAACGGTCAAAGGCTCTTGGGAAGCGTGTGCGTCGTGAGGCGAAAAGGGAGAGTTGGCGCACCTTCCTCACTTCCATCAACTCATACACCGACACTCACAAAGTCTGGACACGAATACGTAACCTTAAAGGACAACAGACACACAGCCTGCCCCTGGTCAGTACAACAGGGGACACACTAGAAGACCAGGCTAACACACTTGCACAACACTTCCAACACGTTTCCAGCTCTGCACACTACACAAACTTTTTCCTGAAACATAAAACAGCGTGTGAAAAAAAGTCCCTACATGACACTAACAGGTCAAAATCTGGTTTCAATTCTGAATTTACACTCTATGAGTTGAGGGTTGCCCTGAGCACATGTAAACCTTGAGCTCCAGGGGCAGATAAGATTACATACACCATCATACAACACCTACACCCAGACACTCTTGAAACACTCCTACACCTATACAATAAAATATGGCTTTCGGGGCAGATTCCACACTCTTGGAGGGAGGCCATAGTAGTGGCGTTCCTGAAGGAAGGGAAGGACCCTTCCTCTCCGCCAGTTATCGTCCCATCGCCCTGACAAGCTGCCTGTGCAAGCTGCTCGAGAAGATGATAAATCGCAGGCTCGTGTACTTCCTTGAGTACAACGGTCTTCTCGAGAGCTGCCAGGCAGGCTTTAGGGTGGGGCGATCCACCAACGATCAACTTGTTGCGTTGGAATCCTTCATAAAAGATGCATTTGCTCATAAGCAGTTCTGCCTTACGGTATTTTTTGATCTTGAAAAGGCTTACGACACAGCCTCGTAAGGCATGGTCTTCAGGTGAACGTTTCACACGCTTCCACAACCAATCTCTGTACGAGATAGCCTGAATTATCTCGGAATCTATCCAACAGCAATCCTTACGGTGTTTTTTGGACACAAAAACCGTGCTGGAGTGCTCAAATTCCTTCAACGTTTGACATAAATGTTCGTATGCGGTACCTGGGGAGCCGATCAACATTAAGGTTGACGAATCGAAACCAGACACCAGACCATCAAACTGTTTTTTGTTGACAAAAAAAAAACGAATGTTAGAATCATCAATACCTTCCTGTTTATACCCAATAGTTAAACTCTGGTTCGCTGAAATGCGGCACGCCACAAAATAATGGTCAGCCAACTTCTTAGTGATGACGTAGGAGGCAAGAGAAAAACTGTCGGCCCTGATAAAGATATGGTCCAAGCACGATGTTTCTAGCTTATCGCAAACCGCTTCTTCACATGTGGGAACATTATTAGTGCTCTCAAGACCGTGGGAAGACAGCAACAATAGATAATCAGCAACAATATGCTGGTCAGGACGCAGTATATTTATGTTTAGGTCACCGACCAAACATAACTGATACGCTGTGCCGAAACTCTTAAAATTTTCTTCTAATTCAAGCAAAAACCTTGCGACGCTGTATGAAGGAGGACGGTAAATTGCGAAAAGTACCATAGAAACAACACCATAGGCCACTTTAATAGTAACGGATTCCGCGTGCGTGAAAGTAGCATCAATGTACGATACCTCAAAATGTACGATACAAAAATAGCAATACCGCCGCCACGGCGGTTTGGTCGTGTTACAACGTAAGATTAGTAATTCGGCAAGGTGAACAAATGAAGACTCCGGAACGTTTATTTCTGTGATAACGAACACATCGACGTATCCAGTGGCAGCTTCAGCGATACATTTGAATTCATCCCAATATTTGCGCAGACTACGAATATTAATGTTCACGATGGTAAGATCTCGTCCGAAATTGCTGTTACCCAAGTCATCTCTAAAAGAGCTGAAATTAACAAACTCTTGCGAAGCAGGAGCCATGCAATTTATTGTATCTTAGTAATGTCGGACAGTTTGCTTACTCGGATGAGGGGAGAGTCTTCAATTTTTTTTCGCGTAGATTTTGCCTGCTTTCGTCCAAGCAAAAAGATAGCCTTTGTCTTTTGCTGCCCTTCTAGTGCGCCAGTAGAGATCGCGGTTGAACTTAGTCAAATTTTCGTTAAAGAACAGTTTTGGCACCGCCCCCGACTGGTGCAACGGTCGCAGTTTACCACGTGAGGCAAACCAAGTCTCCTTGATCGAAACTGACGCGAACTGCACCAGAACTACTGGAGTCGTTTCACGCTTAGCAGAAAGTCTGTGAACTGTCACCACGTCAGTGGTGGAGAAGCTTTGTAGCTTTAGTGCGACTGCTAGTTCTGAAATTTTTTCTCGCAAATCTTCATCTGGTTCAAGCGGCAGTACATGAATCTCAAGGTTTGCTCTGCGGTTATACTGTTCGCTGTCATTGACCTCTTCTTGCAGTCGCTGAATCTGAATGGCTTGCTCGAACACAGTCTTTTTCAAACCATTCAGTTCTTCTTCTCTTTTCGAAATTTTCCGCTGGTTAGCTTTTGCTTGACCTAGTACAGTATCATACTGCTTCGACGTGAAATCCACCGACTCCTGCAATTCCTGAACGTGCCCAGACAACCCTGCGAGGTCCGCTTTGAGAGAGAGCAGAGAATCTACTTTGTCATGCAGCGCTGGCAGGGACTGCAGACTCTTTCTAATCTCGCGAAGTTCGGTAAGCAAGTCAGCCTCAGGGACAGGACACTCGTCAACCTGAGAATTGTCAGACTGAGAGGCCGCCGCCTGACGCTTCTTACTGGTGCGGCAAGTCTTGCACACCCACACATCCCTTTTTGCTTGTCCCATGGTTGTAAAAGTGTTAGCAGCAATGCCGGAGCAGGTTTGACCGATAGGATAACAGTGGCCAAATTCGGAACACTTCATAAATCTGCCATCACCCGGCACCGGCACTTGGCACACAATACAACTGGCAGGTTCTGTCATTGTGAAAGACAACTTCACAGTTATGCAATACCAGTTCAGTCAGCGGCAAACATCAAGCAGAAAGATGCCAAGTTAACAGAGAACAGTGAGTACCTGTTGGAGTAGAAGGCGTCAGTATGTGGCAAAACTTTCGCCGCCGACTGCGAGGCACCGATGAAATCCACCCTCTTTTAACGCCGGTCACATGGTCCAGGTTTCCAACCACTGCGCCGAAGTGCCGCCAAACGGAGCAGAATGGTATGGTCCGCCGAAGAGCAGTCACGAAAAATCGCCAGCGAAGAAGCCCCGAAGTGTTGCAGGCGTCAGCAGGTCAACCGGTCAGCGTGATAATCAGGAGCTCGATCGGACAGCGAAGCCAGCGGGAATAATCTGTTGGAGTAGAAGGCGTCAGTATCTGGCAAAACGTTCGCCGCCGACTTCGCCGCCGATAAATAATAACAATAATAATAATAATTATTACTCCACGCCCACGCCCTCCTCACCGACGCGCTGGAGGGAATCTCTTTTCTGAGCGACCATGTGGCCCGGCTTCTTGAAGAAAACGAACAGGTCCGTCGTGAGAGCATGCAGGGCTTTGCTCGGCAGGCCGAAGCTGTTGTCTCCCTCCGGGAGGAAATTCGCTGCCTGCGTGGGGAACTCACTCGACGGCCTGCTGCCCCGCGCACCCAGCCCTGCTCCCCGGAATCGAAGTCGCTGTTCTCTGCGGTTGTGGCGGCTCCAACGCTGCCTGCCCCTGCCGCCTCCCCTCGCCGACATCAGCCACTGCTGGGGGTGTACAGGGTAATGTAGTTGCATTTGTCCCTGCCCCGGTCACTGGGATTGTACAGCCGAAGGGACGCCCAGCTCGCCTTCAACCTTCGTATGGCACTTCCGACCCGGGATCAATCACGGTGGTTTCACCAAAATTACCACACTCGGCTGACCAACAGCCGACACGTGACGTATCTCAGCGGCCACCTGCTATGTTCGCTTCTAGGCTGTCACCGGAGACTACTAGTGAAGCCTTGTCCTCCCACCTCAGCACTTTGAACGCCCCTCGTTGTGACCTGCAAACTACTAAAAACAAGGTTCACCAACTATGCGTCGTTCATGTCGTGTTCTCCGATGAGTACTTCGAACGCTTGCAACACCCATCGTTGTGGCCGAACGGGTGCCTCTTTAAACGGTTTCTAGGTCCTCTTCATGAATCCATGCTACACACATCTGGAACATCTAATAATAATCCACCCGGATGCGCCTGACCACTCTCTATCAAAATGTTCGTATACGGGCAAAGGCTAGTGAGTTTTTAAAGACGATAGTCTTTTTTGGGCTAGTTAAACCCAGAAGTTTTGGTCTGTCTGTATGTCTGTCTGTCTGTATGTCTGTCTGTCTGTCCGTCTGTCTGTCTGTGACTCGATTCAGCCAACCGGCCAAAGTAAAACAATGCTTGCGCGATAGTGACTGAGTAGATTTAGTGACTGAGGGTAGAAATCTACCCGCCTAAGTCCGGTGTAATGTTTATGCTTGTCAACATTGTTGAAGAACAAGACAGTACGCAAATATAAGACAACAAATTATTACAGAAGTGATATTTGCAGTGTTCCTTTATGAAAAAATCATACATGCTTGACTATGGCGATACTAAATACTTTATCAACTGCAGAAAAAAAATTCACTTCACCGTCGCCTGCTGTCGCCCGCGCCAGTATAGCTTCTGGCGCTATTTTAAGAAATTAACCAGCAACAGTTACGAAAGGTTCCACTAGATAGGTTCCACGTTCTGCTTTCAACGCACGTGGAATAGGGAAACGCGGTTCTATAAACGTTGAAGTAGGGCGCTTCGATTCACGCGCGTCTTCGCTTTACGGCAGCGTTGGTATCGAGACACCCGGTTTGGAGCAGTGGAACGCGGGAAAGTTAAAATGATTTAAGCAAACCTTTGGCGTCTTTACCTTGGGAGGAGCGCGACGCAAGAGGAACAACATGAGAGGTGAGCGGGAAAGCGAAGGGAGGAATTTACTTGGCAAAAGTCGATGAAGACTCTCGTCTTTTGACGTCATTTGCAACGAAAGGAGCAGATACGGGGCCAAATTTTTATTCCGTATCTTCATCCGATTTTCATATTATTATTCTTACGCAAACCCGGCTTGAACCAGATACTGCCTCCAGGGACTATTTTACCGAAAATTTTAATTTTTACCGCAGTGACCGGGACTGTACAAAAGGTAAAAGTTTCGGTGGGGTGTTCTCATAGCTGTGGTTCGTTCTATTACTTCCTTGAGGCGCAGTGATATCGAAACTGTGGATGAATCTGTCTGGGTTGAATTATGCCGCCCAGGTAAGCGGAATATATTACTTTCTACATTTTACTTTTCTCCAAATCTTCATCCACATGAGTATGAGTCAGGCATTTCGGCCATCGAAAACGTCGTAACCTCAAATCCCTGTCATGACTTCTGTATCGCTGGCTATTTTAACCCACCTGGTGTCGACTGGTTGGATGGTACCGTCCAGCATCAATACCAATATATGCCATAAGGAAAGGCACCTGCCTTCTCGACTTCATTTCTTTTACTGACCTCCAGCAAAAAATGGTGTAAAAAACTGCAACGAAAACACGCTTGACCTTTGCTGTTCCAATCTTAATTCTCTCAGTGTTTCCAAGTCCGACTTTCATCTTGTGTGTCCTGACAAGTGTCATCCCCCCTTGCATCTTTCTTTACCGTGTTCCCCTCAGTTCATTCGCTCCCGTCCATCTGCCCGTCCTGCCTTTAACGTTGCCGCTGGGGACTACGTAGGTTTTTATAATCATCGGTCGGTGTTTGACTGGTCTGAGGTTTTGAACGCTGGAAAAGTTGACGAGCAAGTCGAGCAATTTTCTTCTATTATGCAAGAAGGTATGCGCAGATTCATCCCGCGTAAGCGGCCCAGGAACTCCAAATTCCCCGCTTGGTTTTCAGGTGAGTTCCGCGTGGCCTTGAAACATAAGAAGCGTGCCCATCGGAAGGCACGGCGGACAAATAGTGAGTCATGGCAACAGCAATTTGTCTATTACAGGTTGTTTGTGCAAAGTGCTCTATAAGCGGGATCGGTTACTGTACATCTCTGCTGTTGAAAATGATGCTACGCGGTAGCAGTGCGTCCGTTTTCGCTCCGGCACGAAGAGCCGAGAACACATCAGCCTTCTGGATGAAAAGGGAAATGATATCGCTTCTGTTGCCGATGCATTTCCTGAGCACTTCAGTTCAGTATTTGGACACAATACCCTCTCCCGCGCCCGCGAACCGTCTTCTTCGAATTTCTGTACCACCCTTATATGCCAAGAAGACGTTCTCAAGGCACTCAAACAGCTAAAGCCATCTCTTTCCTCTGGTCTGGATGGAATTCCCTCCGCACTACTAAAAGCTTACGGGGTCATACTAGCTCCGATTCTCGCTTCTATATTTAACAACTGTATAAAATCATCTACCTTTCCGCGCCTTTGGAAAGTCGCGCGTATTGTTCCTGTGTTTAAGTCTGGTGTGAAAACAAAGGTAGAAAACTACAGGCCAATTTCTATCCTCTGCTCGGCAAGCAAACTGTTCGAATCAATTTTGCACGTAATTTTGTCGAGTAGTGTCAAAAACACCCTTCTTCCAGAACAACACGGTTTTTTTATCTGGCTGTTCAAATACAACAAACCTTCTGTCTTTTATGTCCTTTGCCTCGGAAGCTGTGCATCGACGGGGTCAGCTCGATACCGTGTACTGTGACCTCAGCAAAGCGTTTGACGTAGTTGACCATTCCTTGCTTCTGCATAAAATGTCTACTTAAAACATTCCCGTTTGCGTCGTGGAGTTACTCAGCAGCCATCTTAATAATATGTCATGTTTTGTCTCTGTTAATGATAAGGAATCTGCTGCCTACTATGCTTCCAGTGGTGTGCCTCAGGGATCTGTTCTGGGGCCCCTTTTGTTTTCTTTGTTTGTTAATGACGTCTCAGCCTCTATAAACTACTCTTGGTTTCTGTTATATGCCGATGACATCAAAATATTTCAAGAAGTTACTAGCGCTGAAGATTGCATAGCTCTTCAATCTGATGTGGATGCTTTTAGCAACTGGTGCTCCGTGAACAAACTTGCTCTTAGTGCCACTAAAACGAAGGGGATGTCCTACACTCGTAAAACGAACCCCATACTTTATCCGTACGTTGTGAAAAGTGTGGCACTACCGCGTGTGTTGAAAATATCTGACCTTGGAGTGGTATTTGACAGTGCGCTAAACGTTTCTGCTCATGTGGATTCTATTTCTAAGCGCGCCCTTCGCCTCTTGGGGTTTGTCGAATATCAAGAGAATTCAGCAACCCTGTCTCACTACTAAAGCTTTATTTGTTGCCCGCCCTGTTTTAGAATATGCCTCTGTTGTTTAGAACGGCAATGCCAGTCGAACAGTAATATACTTGATAAAGTGCAAAATAAGTTCATATCTATCCACAAATATCGTTTCTCCCGCCACAGTGGCAATGGTTCAGACTTTTTTACTTCTAATCCTCTCCAAAGTTTGAAGTCAAGACGAACCAATGCTGACCTAATATTTTTATTTAAACTTGTACACGGGATTATTTCTTGTTCGGAGTTGCTTGCAAATGTAAATCTTAGAGTACAGTTGAAACTTACCCGTAAGTCTCCTATACTTAGTACCCGTAAGACATGCAATAGACACTGCACATTGCACCGCCTTCAAGAAACATACTGTCGCGAAGACAAGGACGGTGCAGTTGTCTTGAATGAGAAACACGTTTATTGGAGCGAACTTGTGCTCCCCTAACAACTCAAAAGAATACAGAGGCGGCGAAGCAGCGGTCAACAAAGTGACTTGCGTCGGCGAGTGTCGTCGAATCGAATGCCCCGGCGCCTGCTCCGCAGGCTTTTCATCTTTCGGCGCGCGTGGTTCTGGAACCGTCGATTCGCATCGAGAACATTGTAGATGCAAGAAGATTATTCCGGGATGCTCACGTTAGATCGGAATGCTCTCCCTATCAGAACCGATAACACATGCGGCACAGAAAGAAAGAATGGAACACGCGCTTCCCTTGGCGCAGAGATAACACAGACCGGCGCAGCCGGGCGGTAAAAGCAAAACACAAATAAACAAACCCAATGTATGGTTCGCGGCATTACCCCCCCTCTAAGGGAGCATCGACCCGATGCTAACATAAGCGACAGTCCAAAAATAAAAATAAAATTCGTTATTGACCGTAGAAAGGTTTTAAGCGAACCACGTGGACGACTTCGGGCCGCGTGCGTCGTCGTGATGTTCCGGAATCACCATCGGGGATCACCTCGTAGGTAAGTTGGGCGACATGCCGTAGAATCTGGTAGGGTCCGAAATACCGTCGCAGGAGCTTCTCACTGAGTCCGCGTCGTCGGATGGGAGTCCAAACCCACACACGATCCCCTGGTTGGTACTCGGCGTCTCGGCGTCGGAGGTTGTAGCGGCCCGCATCCACCAGCTGCTGGTCCGTTATACGAACTCGAGCGAGCTGGCGGGCCTCCTCCGCACGTTGAAGATATCCGTGGACGTCGGCGTTGAGGTCGTCGTCTTCTACATGCGGAAGCATGGCGTCGAGCATCGTAGTCGGCCTTCTACCGTAGACAAGCTCGAACGGCGTCAGCTGCGTCGTCTCCTGGATAGCCGTGTTGTACGCAAACGTGACATACGGGAGCACTTCGTCCCAAGCCTTATGTTCAACGTCAACGTACATTGACAGCATATCTGCGATTGTCTTGTTCAGACGTTCTGTTAGTCCGTTCGTTTGGGGGTGGTACGCCGTCGTTCTTCGTTGATCCGTGTTGCTGTAGCGTAATACTCCTTGCATCAGCTCCGCAGTAAATGCCGTTCCGAGGTCGGTGATTAGGACTTCCGGAGCTCCATGTCGCAGCACAACTTGGCTTATAAATAACTTTGCCACTTCTTGTGCAGTCCCCCTCGGAAGAGAGGCGGTCTCTGCGTAGCGCGTCATGTAGTCTGTCGCTACGACAATCCACTTGTTCGGTGATCGTGACGTAGGGAACGGGCCTAAAAGGTCCATTCCAATCTGTTGAAATGGTCTCGAAGGGACGGCGATCGGTTGCAGAAGTCCGGCGGGTCTTGTCGGCGGCATTTTTCGTCGCTGGCAGTCACGGCAGCTCCGGACGTAGTGGGTGACGTCAGAGGTAAGGCCGGGCCAGTAGTACCTCGCCTTGATTTTTCCAATAGTGCGGGCTGTGCCAAGATGTCCAGAAGACGGGTCGTCGTGGCACGCTTCCAAAATTTCGTCACGAAGGTCCGCGGGGATGACGAGAAGGTAATTCGCTCTTGTTCCGGGGATGAAATTCTTCTTCACGAGGACGGAGTTTCTCAGGCTGAATGCTGGTAAGCTGCGTTTGAAGGTCCTAGGAACGGCAACGTTGCATCCCTCGAGGTACTCGATTATGACGCGTAAGTTGGGGTCGGCACGCTGCTGGGCGGCTAGGTCGCTCTCCGTCACGATCCCGAAGAACGCGCTGTCTTCATCAGCGTCTTGTGGTGGTGGGTCGACGAGGGCGCGGGACAGGCAGTCGGCGTCGGAGTGTTTCCTGCCGGATTTATAAACGACTGTAACGTCGAACTCCTGCAGGCGCAAGCTCCACCGCCCAAGACGGCCGGAGGGGTCCTTCAAATTGGCGAGCCAACACAGCGCATGGTCGTCTGTTACAACCTTGAATCGCCTTCCATACACGTATGGGCGAAATTGTGAAATCGCCCACATAATAGCCAGGCACTCTTTCTCAGAGGCAGAATAGTTTTTCTCCTCCTTCGACAGACCACGGCTGGCATAGGCGATTACCCTTTCGCAGCCGCTTTGCTTTTTGGACAAGGACGGCACCCAAGCCTATATCACTGGCGTCCGTGTGCATTTTCGTTTCGGCATTTTCGTCGAAATGAGCGAGCACGGGCGGGCTTTGCAGGCGTTTTTGCAGCTCGCCGAATGCTTTTTCTTGGTCGTTTTCCCAGCTGAAAGGGGTGCTATCTTTCGTAAAGCGCGTGAGTGGATCTGCAATGCGTGCGAAGTTTGCGACGAAGCGCCGGTAGTATGCGCACAGCCCGAGAAATCTTCGCACGCCCTTCTTGTCTTTCGGCCTTGGGAAGTTCGCAATGGCTGAAGTTTTTGCCGGGTCAGGTAGGACTCCCGCGGCGTTGACGACGTGGCCCAAGAACTTGAGTTCCCCGTATGCGAAACGGCACTTTTCAGGCTTCAGCGTCAACCCCGACGTACGAATGGCCTCGAGTACAGACTCCAACCTTGCAAGGTGTTCGTCGAAAGTCCGGGCGAATACCACTACGTCGTCGAGGTATACGAGGCAGCTGTGCCACTTAAGGCCAGCTAGCACAGTGTCCATGACTCTTTGAAACGTCGCTGGTGCTGTGCACAGCCCAAACGGCATCACCTTGAACTCGTATAGGCCGTCTGGGGTTATAAGTGCAGTCTTCTCTCGGTCTCTCTCGTCCACTTCAATTTGCCAGTAGCCGGTCTTCAGGTCCATCGATGAGAAGTACTCCGCGTGGCAGAGGTGGTCGAGGGCGTCGTCGATTCGGGGGAGGGGGTACACGTCCTTTTTCGTGATTTTGTTCAGTCGCCGGTAGTCAACACAAAACCTTAATGTGCCGTCTTTTTTCTTTACGAGTACGACGGGCGCAGCCCAGGGGCTTTTCGATGGCTGTATAATGTCGTCGCTGAGCATGTCGTCGACTTGAGTCCGGATGGCTTCCCGTTCGTGTGAAGAGACGCGGTACGGTGACTGTCGGGTAGGTCGGGCTCCATCTTCGGTTATTATTCGGTGTTTCGCTAGAGGGGTCTGACGTAGTTTTGCGCTCGACGAAAAACATTCGCTATAGCGACGCAGCAAAGCCAATAATTTGTTCCGTTGTTCTTGCGGTACCGCCGGATTCACGTCGAAGGGCTGCGGGAACTTGAAGGTTTCTACGGGTGTGCGTTCAAAGTCGGCGACCGCGATCACGTCACTTGCTTCTTGCGCTTCGAGAAATGCAATTGCCGCGCCCTTGTTTAAATGCTGGTACTCCTCGGTGAAATTAGTAACCAGAATGTGGGATTGGTGTTCCTTGAAGCGCGCAATGCCTCTTGCGACCGACACATCACGGTCGAGAAGCACCCTTTGATCAGTGTCTACGATAGCGTCGACGTCAGGAGCAGCATCTTCACAGTAGACTGCGACCATCAAGCTTGCGCGGGGTGGCAGGGTGACATGATCATCGGCAATCCTTACAGCAGCCTGTCGTTCGGGGTTCGGTTCCGGCGTCATGGAGTGATTGGGGGAAAAAGTTATTGGCTTGGTCTGCAGATAGATTATTGCACCGTTGTCCATCAAAAAGTTCATTCCAAGAATTACGTCGCGGGAGCAGTTAGGCAGAATGACGAACGCCGCAGGGTACGTTGTGCCGTCTATGGTGACGCGCGATGTGCACGTTCCACTTGGCGTCACGAGGTGGCCTCCTGCTGTGCGTATGTGCGGACCGTCCCATCTGGTCATAACTTTCTTCAGTTTAGACGCAAATGGTCCGCTCATTACCGAATAGTCAGCTCCCGTGTCTACGAGGGCGACTACGTCAAAGTCGTCGATGGACACCTTGACGTCAGATGCAGTTTTCCTCGAGTTCCGGGTTCGTCGGGGCGTCGTATCTCTGCTTGTACGTGTTGACGGTCGGGCAGTGTGCATCGTCGTTGCCGTCGTCTTCTCAACGGACGTCTCGGTCAGTTCGGGTACGCGTCGCGCCGTGTAGCTGTCGTCGTGTTCAGGAGTCTTGTTAGGGCTAGGTCGGGTCGTCGGGATGAGGGCATGTCGTGAATGATGGTCTTCAGCGAGTCGCTGCGTCGTTGGAGGGTTTTCATTTTTCCGCCGTTGTGCAACTTTACCTCCCGAAGTTGCTGCTTTTAGTTTCCCCCGCGTGGGCTGGGGGACCTTCCACGTGAGAAGTCAGCAGTGCTGCGGCGGTTCGGTGACTGAGACGGGTAGGGCGACGGTGAACGGTTGAAGCGGGCTGGTCCTCGGTTGGTGTTTGAGAGGTATTCTTCGATCTCAGCAGGGCGCTGGCCGTATCGGGGGCGTGGGGCGTCGACGGAGAACCCTCGCAAAACGAGCCTCTTGTAGGGACAGCGACGGTAGATGTGGTCGGCCTCTCCGCAGTGGTAGCACAGCGGGCGATTATCGGGCGTTCGCCACACGTCGGTTTTCCTTGGCGTCTGGTATTGGTCTACAGGGCGTCGGGCGGGCGGCGTTGGACGGCGGTATGGCTCGGCCTCTTGACGACGGGTTGGAGCAGGGCGGGGTTGACGAACAGCCGAGGAGTAGGTCATGGCTTGTGGTTCGCAGGGTGCTTCCGACGGCGTAGAAGTTCCCAGTGCGTTTTGGACTTCTTCTCGGATTACGTCGGTCAGGGAAGCCACTTGAGGTTGCGGCGTCGTTGGAAAAAGCTTCCGAAGCTCCTCCCTGACCACTGCTCGGATGGTCTCTCGCAATGTATCGGAGCTTCCATTTGCAGCACCGATGGTCTCCGAGAACAGCGCGTTGACAGGGCGGTCGTACTGCCTCGTTCGAATTTCTAGCGTCTTCTCCATCGCGGCCGCCTCAGACGCGAATTCGGCCACTGTCTTCGGAGGGTTACGGACTAGACAAGCAAAAAGCTCTTGCTTCACTCCTCGCATTAGAAACGTGAGCTTCTTTTCCTCGGTCATTTCAGGGTCCGCACGACGAAAAAGTCGCTTCATCTCCTCAACGAAAATCACGACTCTTTCGTTGGGGTGCTGCGTTCGAGTTTCAAGCAAAAGCGCAGCTCGCTCTTTTCTCACCACGGTAGTGAAGGTCTTAAGGAACTCCCTCTTGAATTGAGTCCAGTCGGTCAAAGAGCTCTCATGGTTCTCGAACCAAGTTCGAGCAGCATCTTCTAAGTAAAAGAAGACATGCCGGGAAGTTTCTTCGTCATCCCACCTGTTGAAAATGCGGACGCGCTCCAACTTCTCCAACCATTCTTCGGGGTCTTCAGCGGGGGCTCCCCGGAACGATGGCGGTTCTCGGGGCTGCTGCAGTATGATTGACGTCGTGGTTTCTTGCACCATGGTGTTGGTTGCAGCGTTCCTTCTCTTGGGCCCTTCTGGCAGAAGACCGAACTCGGGTAGCAATCCTTGCAGTCGGGGTCTTTCTCTGGTTGGACTGGCTTGGCGGCTTCGAGATGTCGTAGAGGGCATAAAGGCTTAGTACCCCGCACCTCCACCAGATGTCGCGAAGACAAGGACGATGCAGTTGTCTTGAATGAGAAACACGTTTATTGGAGCGAACTTGTGCTCCCCTAACAACTCAAAAGAATACAGAGGCGGCGAAGCAGCGGTCAACAAAGTGACTTGCGTCGGCGAGTGTCGTCGAATCGAATGCCCCGGCGTCTGCTCTGCAGGCTTTTCATCTTTCGGCGCGCGTGGTTCTGGAACCGTCGATTCGCATCGAGAACATTGTAGATGCAAGAAGATTATTCTGGGATGTTCACGTTAAATCGGAATGCTCTCCCTATCAGAACAGATAACACATGCGGCACAGAAAGAAAGAATGGAACACGCGCTTCCCTTGGCGCAGAGATAACACAGACCGGCGCAGCCGGGCGGTAAAAGCAAAACACAAATAAACAAACCCAATGTATGGTTCGCGGCAATACAATCTCTGCTCCCATAATATTGACCTGTTTCAGACACCCCTTCGGTCTTACATGTGCGACCTTCTGACTTCTGTCTCTCCTTGACTTGGTTCCGACCAGTTTTAATTCTATTTTCATTGCCCTATTTCTGTTTATGCACACTAAACTTTTTTACACCCTTTTTGGCCGGAAAGGGTGTAAAAACCTTGTCCCATGGCTAACACCCTTAAAAGGTGTTTTCGCAAGAAAAGGGTGTACGGACGAAAAAAGAGTGTAAGAACAAAAAAGGGTGTTGAGCTCAACACCTTTAAAAAAGGGTGTCGAGCATCCTCAAACCATTTTTGGAAGGTGATGGCATGCGCAGTACCATGGTGCTGCGCGTGTCATCACCAGGGCCTTGGAGGCTTGCGACCTATCACCATGGTGTCCTAATGCAATTCATGGCGACAGGTGTATGTCTGGCGGCCCTGTAAGTAAATGAAATGCAACAATTTATAACTAATGGCACAATTTTAAGTTATATATACACTGATCCCTCGTGGCGTCAAACTCGGATATCTTGAAATATCGGTTAACTTGACATGACACACAAAAAAACGTAGTAGTCTGAACCAAAAAAGAAGAAATAATAGAACTTCACAATTTCATGCACGTGACGATCACAACATTGGTGCACTAGAGGGACCACTGAAAACCGTTATGAGTGTGCTCACTACACATTAGCATTCAAGTGATACAACTAGACAGAACTGGACCCCCACTACAATTGCAATCATGTTTTCTGGTGGTAGCTTCCAAAAACAATATCCCATGTGATGTGCACCCGTAGGGAACTTGTATTGGTATTTGTCGTCACAACTTTTTTAAAAGGCAGACAACCACAATTGACCATAAATTGCAAAATTTCTTTTGTGTTAAAAATTTTGAGACTCAAGCCGAACGAAACCACGTTTTCCGAACAAACTTTTACAATCGACAGTAAATGTCACAACATAAAAAAAAACAAGAATGTTTGCAAAATTCTGTGCATGAATCCTGAGACTAAAACTAATTCACAACGATAAACTATGATTGAGGTGTCTATTAATAAACATTTTGGCAACTTCACTTTAAACTTTACAGCCAAGCACACACCAAATATCAAGATACAAGCAATTACGAACTTCCTTCCCTCCGAATGCAATGAGGTGGACAGAGCAGTCTGAACTATAAAGAACATTTATCTTTGACCCATCCTATAGCCGGTATTCATTGAAAAGTTTAGCTGTCAATTTCTTCGTTTGGCAACACTGAAATAGCCACCAACATGGCTGATCGCGCCACAGACATGGCGCGGCTCGTGCCACTGCGGCCGCACGCCGAAGAAAAATATAAAACCGACGTGCGTCGCCTGCTCCGTTTCAACTGATTCTCAACAGTGGTGTCATTAAAGTTGTTATTAAAAGCACTCGCATTGGAGTCAAGGCATTACTTTGCGTTCGGCGGGCTAGAGCTTGGAATGTCCAAACCATATCAGGCGCTTAGCACGGAAAAGTACCGCCATCTTGCGGAGCTCGATGTAACCACACACTAAACATTTTTATTTCCAAAAGGGTGCGTACAGCTTGTCGCCGCAGGAGCACCCTCATAACACAATATTTTACATCCTTTAGGGTGCTTGGATTCTGTCGCCGCAGGAGCACCCTTTTCTGCCCAAAATATCATAGGGTGCTACTTAGCACCCCAATCTGTAGGAGCTTTTCCTGCAAAATCACCCACCTAAAGGGGTACAACAAGGGTGCATCATCCTCGGTTCACAAATGGCGCTGCAGGTGTGCAGCCACATATGGCACACTATGACACACAATTACGGTATGAAACATTCGTGCTTTCCAAGCTCCGTTCTATGAGACATTCCATTGAAGCTCAATGTCAGCTGATAATTTACTTGAACGTTTTGTCCCACCGATTTTTGAAACATCCAATTATAAAGTCTAATATTACTGCGAAATCGCACTACAGAAGTTGTACCATTAGAGGTTGATTATTCGAAACGGTGTTAAAAATTCAATTTTATGTTCATTTTGCTGAACTGCAGCGCACATCCTTCAAGCTTCACTGCACAGCATAAACGTGTTCTGCACTGAAAGCAAGTAGGCGTGCAACACATCAACTGCACAAAAGTTCTTTGAACCTTAAAACCCTTGGCTTCGCGCCTCATCGCCTGCGTTGCGTCGGCGCGATAAACCTCACAATCAATCGGCTTCTCAGCATTGCATCAAACTTCCAATCACGGTAGCTACCCGCAATGTTTAGTGCCTTATTCTTGAGCTGAGCAGAAAAGGTCAATATTAAGGCAGACCAAATGCAATATATATACTTCCCTCCGTACTGTGGCTTTATTCTACCCATAAAAGTTGGGTCCCCACTGCCACTTATTTTATTTTAAATTATTCTTTTTGCTTCATCAAATTGACCCCACACAGCAATACCAAGAACTGTAAACATCACAAAACAATGCATATGAGTTCCCTGGTGAAGCCCATGGTTGAAATGTGATGACATTGTTGCTATAGCAGTATTTTATCATGAGTCTAGCTTGTGCATGGTGTCTTGCATTATGTCCCTGCTGGTGGATGTGGGGTCATTTTTCAATGTTGCAAATGAAAAGGCAACAGCCAGTGCCCATTAGTTTCGTCTTAGTATTACGAGGTGCTTCATGGGAAGCATCAAACCCGTCTATAGCCCTTTTTAGAGTTGACTAGAAGTAAAATCAGCAAAATATTACCCATAAAACATTCAGCATCTTTTTTATTAGCAGCTTTAGTGTTGCTACTTTCCATATTTAGGTTTTTAGCTCCCATCGCTGTTCGAAACCGCTGGTCCGTTGAAAATAAAATATGTGTTCTGCAGGCCAAATTCCAGGAGACGGTATAAGTCTTGCGTCTCAATTGGTGAACGTGAAGGCAGAGATGCATCGTTCTCGAGTAGATCCTTGCAACTCCGGACCGCGTAATTTTGCCAGGAATTTGGCCTGCAGAACACGTTTTGTTTTCAACGTACGTTACAAGCAGCGGTTTGGAACAGCGATGAGAGCTTCCGTTTCAGCAGGCTGTGCGAATATTGCCTTAGAGGCTCTAGAAAATTCTGCGCTATGTTCGTACAAGACGGACCCAAGATTTTTGTCTGCTACGTAGACGACTGTTTTTGTGTGATCCACCGCCGAGACGTAATGCCTTTAATTGAGCATCTAAATTCTTGTGTTCCAAGCATCCAGTTCACCGTGGAACAAGAAAATAATGGACAGATCGTCTTCCCCGACGTACTTCTGAAACGGTCGGCCAAAGGATTTACAACCAGTGTGTATCGAAAGCCGACCCACACGGGTAGATACCTGGGGTTCGACTCTGCGCATCCTATAGGCCAAAAACGCTCCGTCGCCGCTGCACTCTTCTCACGCGCATCACGAATCTGCTCTGAGCCTGGTCTGCGCAAGCAAGAGCTAGCCGTGGTAAGGAAGGACCTTCGCAGCAACGGCTACCCTTCAAAGCTTGTGAGGACGCAACAATTGCGGGCTTCAGTTGCCTCCTCAGAAAGGGTTCCTGAAGAAGACAGGCAAAAACGCGCTGCCGTCCCCTACACGCAAGGCATCAGTGAAGCTCTTGCAAGGGTGTTTGGCACATATGGCATTAAAATTGCACACGTGCCAACGAACAAGGTTAAGCAGAAGCTGGTACGCGTGAAGGACCCTTTAGAAAAGTCAAGATTCCCCGGAGTTGCCTACAAAATTCCATGCAAGGATTGCGACGCATCCTACATAGTTCACTGGAAATTTTTAAAAGAAGAATTCAATAGCACCAGAACGATGTCAAAAAAGGCAATGCAAGCTGAAATGCCTTGGCGGATCATCACCTGGCTACTGACCACGTCATCAATTGGGATTCCGCAAGCATAATCGCATCAGAAGAGCGCCTGTCGACACGATTACTTTTAGAATCAGTGCATATTCAAGCAACTAAAAACACGATTAACCGGTCGCGGGGTAATCTCCCCGAGATATACTTGCGCACTCTGCGCCACCGAACCTATAAATAATCGCGACCTTTCACCCCCTTTCATTGTGATCAAGGGACCAGTAGGGGCCCCAAAACGTCTTTATTTGTTTATTTGTTTTTGACCATGCGAGTGCCTGCTTGTATTTCATCAACACCGAACTAGCCCGCCTGAATCACCACTTTATAGACATTGAGCAATTCTTTGAATTGGTTTATTGTAGCAAGCTGTCTAGTTTATTTTCTTATTTTTTTGGCATTTCCTGTCTCATTTGAAATTGGGAGACCAGATAGCTTTTACTACGGGTCATACACTGGTGACAACCAATATTTAATTTCACTTTAAACAATTTTCAGTTCGTTTTATTGCTCACCTGCCAATGACCTGAAATATAAGAGGCTCTTAAAACATGTGCTGGCATTTCTTTCCTGCACTGTAGTACAACTAATCATGACTTTTATCATATTTTGTCCACAAATTGTAATATTTAGAAAGTATTCAGCTGAATCAAAATGTTATTTCAGAAGCATGCACAATCAAGAAGGCCTCAATGACTCTCACCACGTGGTTCACTTGTTTCTGTCACAAATAACCTGATTGCAGCCACATTCCACCAAAGACGAAAGTAGCATACCCTCTGGGATGATGAATATTTAAAATGCCTTACAAGTAAGTGCTCAGCACATGAAATTGTGGCATTAAAAAAGATCCCTCTGCGGCATCCTTCACATGGGGCAGCGCTTGATCACAAACTTCGAGAAGCTGAAAAACGCTCCATCCGCCGCTCCAGCCAGCAGAAACAATGCAGGACGCAAGTGGGTAGGTGGGCCGTTGGCAGCCTGCGATTGTGAAAATTTTTATTTAGTAGATGCTCTTCTTTTTGTACCACTGTTCATTTTTCCTTTAACAAGCAGCTCAACTCCTGCAGGTTCTACGAATCATACAAGCATAATAAAATGCAGCAATGCAGAACAATTGGCAGGGTTACCTCAATTTTTCTTTTCTAGGAATGAAAGCAATGTAGGTAATCTATAGACAACTACAATCAAACCTTTCAATTTTTACCTACTTCACTCCTAACAAGCACACATACACGTTAAACATGTGAGAAAGCTGCTACATTTATGCCCACAAACTTAATCAGGCATCAGAAATCGGCAGGGAACGACGTGTCACCTTTAAATGGCACTTTTTTTGTTCAAAACACGTAAATGGGCGAGAAAGACCCATAACTATGATTTGGTACCCTTATCTGGTATGGTTTTCAGGCAATGCTTACATCTCACTTCAGTACCTTCAGGTGGTGGAGATCTTTGAAAACTCATTGCGGGCAAGTGGGTTGTGTTCAAGCTCTCGTATATTGCCAGCATATGCTGGATTCCAGCATTCCCAAATCAACGTGACGACTCGAATGTGGTGGATGCAAGAAAGAATAAGCACACGCCAAGGGCGTAGCCAGAGGGGGGGAAGGTCCCGGTGCTCCCCCCCCCTCATAATGTTTTATGCTAAGGCTGGGGTGCGGTTTAAGCAGCCTGAAAAACCGCCTGAAGTCACCTGCAGGCGCGGAAACTGCAGTTTTAAGGACATTCTTGCTCATATAAAGCTGAAAACAAGGGCTATGTCAACGTCTGATCCATGCGCCCGCTCCAGATGCTGTACCTGTCAATATATACAGCCCGGCTGCATTTCGCGCCGGATACACCGACAAGCGCCGGGAACCTGCCGCGAGCCGATCGAAACAGCCCCACTGTTTCAATGGCGGAACAGCACGGCCGGGGAATGGCAGAACAGCAGGAAAAGCCTCATATAGGCTTACATGTGGTCGGGAGCGCGTCATTCCTTGTCTTTACACTGGTACAAAGTATAATCACATGACAGAGCATGTCGCTGTATTTTGTTCAGTCAACTGTCAATCCTTGATATGTTTATTTTTCTACCGACATCGCATTTCATTGACTATTGCAGATCCATAATTTCTGCTGCATAAAAAGCATCGCTCTGCCCATCTTGTATTTCCTCCACATCAACAAAACTACACAATTCTGCTTATTGCGGAGATTTGTTTTTTTGGCACTATTCCACTGTTTCTTTGATCTCCCTCTTGGTTAGAATCAGCATTCTGTATTTGCTTAACCGGAATTTTACTGAAGCCATGTCTGTGTCGATTTAACAGATAGAAATATAATGAAATTTAAGAAACGTGCAACAAGCTCAACATTCAACCGCAGTGCAATAAGGTGTTCCGCTTAGCGCAAGCTTACTACTCACGTTACTAGCACAAAAAATAACAAAAGGCGATTACTTAAGGACGAAGACGCACGTTTGCTAGCTTCACCGCCATAATATACGAATTCGCCGCATGTACAGTCCACTGCGATTCGAAGGTTGTCGCGGGAAAGCTACTCTTTCAAACGAAGCAGAAAGAACACCAGCTTGAGCAAATATTCCATGCAAGTTTAGTTATCGTCGGCGTAGATAAAGGGCAACCAAGTCCAAGTCTGTGCTTGATAACAACGAATGTACAGCTTGAAACCCAAAGGGTGGCAAGTCAGTCGTGCGGGTCATTGTTGTATCATGGAACAGCCAACAAGGGAGCGAAGAGTGCGAAATCTCGATTTTCATGGTTCTGAAACGAAACCGTGGGCTGGTGGCACGCTTGGCCGCTCGATGCTGGCGCGATAACCTTCAAATCGTGCTCGACTGTACTTCATAGCTGACAAGAAAACTTAATAGTCCCTTTTCAAAAGGAAAATCTAAAACACGAGAATCTTGATAGTAAACATTCAGTGTTGGCCTCTACTTCCGCCCGACGAACTTCGGGGACCGCGCGCCACTCACGAGCGCACTCATGATCACGCTCACGAGCGCGGGTCCGCCTAACCACCTGCTCTGCTGACGAATGAATCGCCCGTGGTCTGCCCTTAGACCAGCGAACGGGAATTTAGGTGATCATCATTATCATCACCATCTAAGCTCCTTAAGGTGGGCTTTACAGTTAGCGTTGAGCATACACAAATCGCATGTTAAAGTCAGTTATTTCAAGCTTCGTTTGCAAAACAACGCGCAAGATGCCTTGCCTACATATTTCCCCGTCCCATCTTTTGGTCAACCGGTCAACCACGCCCCCCCCCCTCCCACCCCGAAAAAAATTCCTGGCTGCGCGCCTGCCACACGCCCAATCAGGAGTACGTTCAGCATGCACGTCGGTTGTTTAAAAAAAAGGGTGTAATGTATTGCTCAGAAGGCTCCATGCTTGCACGCATCTTGGAGCAGCAACGGCCTTGGCAGATGTGTTTGAGTGGTTTTCCTCCCTCATAACATCCACAGTGCTTTCAGGAAAAGCCCCAGGCCTAGCAATTAGCATGTTCCAGTTAAGAATAATGCTGCTGATACTTTACACGTTCAAATCTTTTTCTTTGTGGAAGGATGTTTCTTTATTGGCGGTACAGCACTAGTGTGCGTAAATTGCAGCCTTCAGAACCCCAATCAGGTCTCTTTAAATGGTACAGGCAGTTACATAACTATTTGAATAAGTGGACTGCAAGGACTGTCAATTCATATGATAAACATCCCAAAAATAGCTGAAAACAGAACTGGTAAGGCTTTATCGAAGACTAAACTACAAAAGTAATAACATTTTTGTGTCACCACCTAAGAAATATCCCAGGCGGCACAGAAAGTGTGCCCCAAGACCGGCCCGTCTATGGCCGCTTTCTGGCATGTCCGGCCAGCATCCAGGTTCTGGCAGCCACTGATCATGCGTTGAACGGCCAACATTCGGCAACCAGCGCTTCGGTATTTTTCCGTCCGCCCGTGTACGGACGCACAACGGCAGCTAACCGGCTGCCAGATATTCAGTTCCCTTACGGCTGCCGTGTTGAGAAAGAGAACGGGCGAAGTACGGCCTTACGGCATCCGTTTTTTCTTCGGGAAGCGGTAACAGGCCGAAGCACGGCTAGCGACCGGCCACAGAATATGGGTATTCTTGCGGCAGTTGGTGTTCGAAAGGAGACCGGCCGGAGCGCGGCTGCCGTGCATTCGTTGTTTCAACGGCCCAGGCAGCACAGGACTGTTCGGCCTAAAACAGGCCGGTGTACTTTGGCCGGTGATTTTCTGTCCGGCCGTTTTCCGGCAGCCATGTTCGGCCCATGGCCAAATGTGGGCCTTTTGGCCGTGAACGGCCGTACTCCCATGGCTGTCCAACGGCCAATGTCCGTCGGCCAGTCGACCGGCTTACGGTCATACGGCCAGATTCCAGCCGTAGGGCTCCGGCCATTCCAAAGCCACCCGTGTATGGCCGAAGTACGGCCGCCGGATTACAGCCGAGATGCGGTCGTCGGACTGCAGCCGGACTAAAGCTACCGGAAATACGGCCGTGCTACGGGCATTGGAGTTCAGCCACAGTCTGTTAACTGTACTGAGGCCGGTCACTGCATGTCGCGCAAGCAGATGACTCATTTGCGCAGTGCAGAAGAAGCACAAACCCAGCATTTTGGGTCCAATGCAGCCACATCAAAGTGATCAAAGTGAGCTCGCGCGCAACCACCAGCCGTCAAGCTTTCAGCGCAGCCTTGCTTAATTACCAGCCTCAGTTGACAGCAAAATTCATTTATTAAACAGTGCTCACAAATTGTCGTTCCTTTAATTGCTGTGCCTCTTTTACTGCCGAACACAGAAAATATTAAGTTCTTTGTAGAGCTTGAATAGATGTATTGTCCAGGTCATGATATCCTCTGTGGGGCGGCTTACCTGTAATAAACGGGGAAAGAGAAGGGGGGGCGGGGGGTGGCGGAGGGCGCATACTTTAGTGGGTTGAATTTCAAAGAGATAAATTGCGCCGCTTTTAGCCAATTTCTTTTAGGGCAATATTCCGGAACACTTTCATGCTATGACTACATAAACTATTTTTATAACAGTTGCTTGACCAATTTTGCTGTATATAAAACCAGCGTGAATGCATTTACGAAGCGTTTTGGTTCTCAACAAAACATTCAGGAGCATTTAATATAACTCCTTCACAAAAAAAGTATGTCCAGTTTTAGCCCATTTGTCTTGCAAAGACATTTTCTACTCGATCAACTTTTCTGATGACCTTGCGCAGGGCTGATCCTAAGAAGGAGCGAACAGGTACTTTCATTTTCAATCTATTTTAATGTTGCTTTCATGAGTATACGTCCACACCACTCAATAGTCCAAAAGAACTTTATTTACTTCTAATGTGATACTACGTTCAAAAAATTCTAGACGCGTTGCGAATGGCGCCCTGCTTCAGGTGGCTGCAGTTGTATCCCTCTGTGTTCACGCAAGGAAAGGCGTAAAATTAGAGTTTCATAATTTGTTTCAAACCAATAACACAACAATGGTAGCATGCATACAGGAAACCTTGCACACTGCAACAAATAGGGCAATAAATATTTTATTGGTGAAGGTTGAATCCGTAGGGTTTTCAACCCGTCGGAGGCAAACTTGCACCTCTGGAAGTTTATTTATTTATTTATTTATTTATTTATTTTTATTAATTTATTTATTCATTGTTTTATTTATTTATTTATTTATTTGATGCCTGCTTGCCTTTGCATGCATTACAGAAGGGAGATACATAACACTATGCATTAAATATGAGACAAAATATTAAAATAATTCTACAAAGCGCGCTGAAAATCGTCAATATAAACAGTTAATGCAATCATACGTGGAAGATAATTACACTGCAGTATTGATGTGAAAAGAAATGAATCGCGCAAGGCGTCACCTTTAAAGGAAAGTTAATAATTTGCTTTAGGCTAGCGGTCCCACTTTGCGATACGTAGAATGGCGCTCGGACATACTTCCCCCCTTGTACTCCAGTTTTCGAATGATAGATATTACGAAAAAAGTTCAACCTGAGGTTTCGTCTCTGATCTTTCACGTCCTGCCATTTAAGTTTACTTTTACTTTCTGTCATGCTAAGTTGAGCGTGCCAATTAGCTAATACGAATCGCACTGACATATTCTGTATATTTTCGAGCGTATCAACCAGCTCTTTGGTGTAGGGATCCACGAAAACACATGCGTACTCCAAGATTGAGCGCACATGAGTGAAATACGGTTGTTCTTTTTAGTTGGATGGAGGTTCACTGAAATTTCGTCTCAGAGAGCCAAAAACATATGCAGCCGTAACTTTTATGGTGTGAACTTGCCTATTTAACCTCTAACCACTCCCTAAATCAACTCCTAGGTATTTATATTCCTCGGCCGTTGTCACAGCAGCATAATTTACGGTATACGTATTCAATTGGAATGAAGGTTTTCTTGTAAAGGTGCCACGTTAACACACTGTTTATATCCAAAAACGTTTCTGAATCAGCACACCAGGATGTCATTAAATTCGAATAAAGCTGCAGGTATACGGAATCACGTTCATTCGCTATAGTCCGGTAAACTACACAGTACTTTTGAACAAAGCTATAGGGCCAATAGTAATAACAATGCAAAAACCGATTCATTCAGTTCATAGGATGAAATATACTACGCAGAAGGGGATATGGAACACCATCATTTGCTTTTTTGCAGTCCAAGGATATACAGTCAACCACTTTAAGCTTATCTATTGCAAGAGCCAAATCGTGCGTGAACTCAGCAATCTGCGTTGAGCAAGAAAATCCTGACAAAATCCGTGTTTGCTAGGATGCTGGCGATTATGTTTAACCAAATGAGTCATATCCCAAGAGTAGCTAAGCTCACCTTCAAACATCGGAACTAAATTAACAGCTAGGCTTGGTCAGTGACAAGGCTCTGTTGTTATCGCAAATTTAAAATAGTTTTTTTTTCTAAATAGGCAGTCGTAAAATCCCATGAAGTAACATAGTGCAGGGCATGAAGTTGACCCTACCAATGCGCGAGCGAGTCCCTTCTACGTATATCACCAACAACATAGTGCAACATTGCTTGTCGCAGTGTTGTACGCTGTACGCAACATTGCTGTACGCAGAATAACTTGCGCTTTTGCTCGCACTTGCCTTTCTTTGGTGGGGAGTCCTTAATATGGTGGCGTTTTAGCTCCTGCGTGTTGGCCGCTTGCTCGACGCCCTTGAAGGCCAGTTATTCTGGTGAACCATCTCCATCTCGGGTCGGACATCTCTGCCGGGTCGATGTCTCCAATGCTCTCCATTTCTTGAGGGGGCGAATAGCCCCGGGCTGATGCGTCGACGAAGCCGGCGGCAGAGGCGTCGTAGCGGCGATGACAGGCGAGGCTTAGCTGACCCGTCGGTGTGGCACAGTCTTCTTGTGGCAATAAATGACATTTCGATAGCCTAAAAGGTTCCCTGCTAATGTCCAGTGAGTCCTTGCACCTTGCCCGTTCACCGAGAACCCTCATTACAGTTTGAAAAATGATGTTCGTTCATTTAAAACGTAGAAACACGGAGCGGACGAAAGACGTGTCCCCGTCGTTCGGCTCCCTAACGGCTTTTTCTGCCCCCAGGAAAAAACCGGTTGGTCTCCTTCCAAACACGTCTGTGCATGAATTCTCGGCGCCCAGGCGCGTGCCGTTGTTCGGCTGTAGGCCGTTTCCAGAAAAAATGACGTATAACCAGATACCTTACGTAGGCCGGTCTCCTCTTGAACACAGGTTGCCAAATATTCGGTGGCCATTCGCTTGCCGTAATTCGGCCGAGGACAGCTAACCGAATTAAAAACGTATAATATGGGGCCGTACGTCGACCGGTATCCTTCATAACACTGGTTGCCCGAAGAAAACGAATATTCTACCGCCGGACGCACGGTTCATCGTTGAAACAACGAATGCACGGCAGCCGCGCTCCGGCCGGTCTCCTTTCGAACACCAACTGCCGCAAGAATACGCATATTCTGTGGCCGGTCGCTAGCCGTGCTTCAGCCTGCTACCGCTTCCCGAAGAAAAAACGGATGCCCTAAGGCCGTACTTCGGCCGTTCTCCTTCTCAACATCGGCAGCCGTAAGAGAACTGAATATCTGGCAGCCGGTTAGCTGCCGTTGTGCTTCCGTACACGGGCGGACGGAAAATACCGAAGCGCTGGTTGCTCAATGTTGGCCGTTCAACGCATGATCAGTGGCTGCCAGAACCTGGATGCTGGCCGGACATGCCAGAAAGCGGCCATAGACGGGCCGGTCTTCGGGCACACTTTCTGTGCCGCCTGGGAACCGCGCGTCCGGCGGTAGTTTTCTTCGGGCAACCAGTGTTATGAAGGATACCGGCCGACGTACGGCCCAAGAATATACGTTTTTCATTCGGTTAGCTGTCCTCGGCCGAATTACGGCAAGCGAATGGCCACCGAATATTTGGCAACCGCTGTTCAAGAGGAGACCGGCCTACGTAAGGTATCTGGTTATACGTCATTTTTTTGGCAAACGGCATACAGCCGAACAACGGCACGTGCCTGGGCGCCGAAAATTCATACACAGACGTGTTTGGAAGGAGACCAACCGGTTTTTTCCTGGGGGCAGAAAAAGCCGTTAGGGAGCCGAACGACGGGGACGCGTTTTTCATTTGCTCCGTGTTTCTACGTTTTAAATGAACGAACATCGTTTTTCAAACAGTAATGAGTGTTCTCGGTGAACGGGCAAGGTGCAAGGACTCACTGGACATTAGCAGGGAACCTTTTAGGCCATCGAAATGTTATTTATTGCCACAAGAAGAATGTGCCACACCGAGGGGTGAGCTAAGCCTCGCCAGTCATCGCCGCTACGACGCCTCTGCCACCGGCTTCGTCGACGCATCAGCTCGAGGCTATTCGCCCCCTCAAGAAATGGAGAGCATTGGAGACATCGACCCGGCAGAGATGTCCGATCCGAGATGGAGATGGTTCACCAGAATAACTGGCCTTCAAGGGCGTCGAGCAAGCGGCCACCACGCAGGAGCTAAAACGCCACCATGTTAGGACTCCCCACCAAAGAAAGGCAAGTGCGAGCAAAAGCGCAAGTTATTCTGCGTACAATTAAACTGCGACAAGCAATGTTGTACTATGTTGTAGGTGATAAACGTAGAAGAGACTCGCTCGCGCATTGGTAGGATCAACTTCATGCCCTGCACTATGTTACTTCATGGGATTTTACGACTGCCTATTTAGAAAAAAACCATTTTAAATTTGCAATAACACAGAGCCTTGTCACTGACGAAGCCTAGCTGTTAATTTAGTTCCGATGTTTGAAGGTGAGCTTAGCTACTCTTGGGATATGACTCATTTGGTTAAACATAATCGCCAGCATCCTAGCAAACACTAATTTTGTCAGGATTTTCTTGCTCAACGCAGATTGTTGAGTTCACGCACGATTTGGCTCTTGCAATACATAAGATTAAAGTGGTTGACTGTATATTCTTGGACTGCAAAAAAGCAAATGATGGTGTTCCATATCCCCTTCTTCGTAGTACATTTCATCCTATGAACTGAATGAATCAGTTTTTGTATTGTTATTACTATTGGCCCTATAGCTTTGTTCAAAAGTACTGTGTAGTTTACCGGACTATAGCGAATGAACGTTATTCCGTATACCTGCAGCTTTATTCGAATTTAATAACATCCTGGTGTGCTGATTCAGAAAAGTTTTTGGATGTTAAACAGTGTGTTAACGCGGCACCTTTACAAGAAAACCTTCATTCCAATTGAATACGTATACCGTAAATTATGCTGCTGTGACAACGGCCGAGAATTATAAATACCTAGGAGTTTATTTAGGGAATGGTTAGAGGTTAAATAGGCAGGTTCACACCATAAAAGTTACGGCTGCATATGTTTTTGGTTTTCTGAGACAAAATTGCAGTGAACCTCCATCTAACTGAAAAGTACAACCGTATTTCACTCATGTGCGCTCAATCTTGGAGTACGCATGTGTATTCGTGGATCCCTACACCAAAGAGCTGGTTCACACGCTCGAAAACATACCGAATATGTCAGTGCGATTCGTATTAGGCAATTGGCACGCTCAACTTAGCATGAGAGAAAGTAAAAGTAAACTGAAAGGCAGGACGTGAAAGATCACAGACGAAACCACAGGTTGAACTTTTTTCGTAATATCTATCATTCGAAAACTGGAGTAGAAGGGGAGAAGTATGTCCAAGCGCCATTCTACATATCGCAAAGTGGGACCGCTAGCCTCAAGCAAATTAATAACTTTCCTTTAAAGGTGACGCCTTGCGCGATTCATTTTATTTTACATCAATACTGCAGTGTAATTATCTTCCACGTATGATTGCATTAACTGTTTATATTGACGATTTTCAGCGCGCTTTGTAGAATTATTTTGTTATTTTGTCTCATAATTATTGCTTAGTGTTATGTATCTCCCTTCTGTAATGCATGCAAAGGCAAGCAGGCATCAAATAAATAAATAAATAAATAAATAAATAAATAAATAAATAAATAAATAAATAAAACAATGAATAAATACATGAATAAAAAATAAATAAATAAATAAATAAACTCCCAGAGGCGCAAGTTTGCCTCCGACGGGTTGAGAACCCTTCGGATTCAACCTTGACCAATAAAATATTTATTGCCCTGTTCGTTGCAGTATGCAAGGTTTCCTGTATGCATGCTACCATTGCTATGTTATTGGTTTGAAACAAATCATGTAACTCTAATTTTACGCCTTTCCTTGCGTGAACACAGAGGGATACAACTGCAGCCACCTGAAGCAGGGCGTCATTCGCAACGCGTCTAGAATTTTTTGAACGTAGTATGACATTAGAAGTAAATTAAGTTCTTCTGGACTATTAAGTGGTGTGGACGTATACTCATGAAAACAACATTAAAATAGATTGAAAATGAAAGTACCTGTTCGCTCCTTCTTAGGATCAGCCCTGCGCAACATCATCAGAAAAGTTGATCGAGTAGAAAATGTCTTTGCAAGAAAAATGGGCAAAAACTGGACATACTTTTTTGTGAAGGAGTTATAATAAATGCTCCTGAGTGTTTTTTTGAGAACCAAAACGCTTCGTAAAGGCATTCACGCCAGTTTTATATACAGCGAAATTGGTCAAGCAACTGTTATAAAAATAGTTTATGTAGTCATAGCATGAAAGTGTTCCGGAATATTGACCTAAAAGAAATTGGCTAAAAGCGGCGCAATTTATCTCTCTGAAATTCAACCCACTAAAGTATGCGCTCTCCGCCCCCCCACCCCCCCTCCACTTTCCCCGTTTATTACAGGTAAGCCGCCCCACAGAGGATATCATGACCTGGACAATACATCTATTCAAGCTCTACAAAGAATTGAATATTTTCTGTGTTCGGCAGTAAAAGAGGCACAGGAATTAAAGGAACGACAATTTGTGAGCACTGTTTAATAAATGAATTTTGCTGTCAACTGAGGCTGGTAATTAAGCAAGGCTGCGCTGAAAGTTTGACGGCTGGTGGTTGCGCGTGAGCTCACTTTCTTGTGGCTACATTGGACTCATAATGCTGGGTTTGTGCTGCTTTTGCACTGCGCGAATGAGTCATCTGCTTGCGCGACATGCAGTGACCGGCCTCAGTACAGTTAACGTACTGTGGCTGAACTCCAATGCCCGTAGCACGGCCGTATTTCCGGTAGGTTTAGTCCGGCTGGAGTCCGACGACCGCATCTCGGCTGTAATCCGGCGGCCGTACTTCGGCCGTACACGGGTGGCTTTGGAATGGCCGGAGCCCTACGGTTGGAATCTGGCCGTATGACCGTAAGCCGGTCGACTGGCCGACGGACACTGGCCGTTGGACAGCCATGGGAGTACGGCCGTATACGGCCAAAAGGCCCACATTTGGACATGGGCCGAACATGGCTGCCGGAAAACGGCCGGACAGAAAATCACCGGCCAAAGTACACCGGCCTGTTTTAGGCCGAACAGTCCTGTGCTGCCTGGGATGGCCTCACCGTAAACATGACTAACACCAGGAAGTTCGTATACATGGTGATTAACTGCTACGCCCACATTATGATTTTGGGTGAAACTTTGAGTTTTCCAAAATTAACAATAAAGGTTGCCATTTAGCGGCTATATGTTAGGTTATGCATGAAACACCAATAATTGTTACGGGGGCGAGAACTTGTACATTCAAGTGATCGAACATTATTCAAGTATGGTAGCCCACTGTGCTACCAAAACTGTGTTTGAAAACTTACGTTCTGGCGGCCAAACACCGTTGACAATGCTTGTGGCTCTTGTCCGGTTTAATGGAGGGACGTGATGTACTCAGACCGTCCAGAGGTCTAAAACAGGATGACACATGATTACCACACAGGCACGAATGGAAATTATTGGGTGCACGAATGTTACAACTCGGGCAACACAACATTCAGCCAAAATCAATGCCCGCGTACAGCGGCACCGTACACATGGTGAGGTGGCTCGCCGCGAACGCAACGAAGCTTGCGAGGCGCGCACATTCGCTCGCAAACGATTCTCCCTCGCCATTCCCAACACGGCACAAACGACAGCGGTGATTAACGAAGCCGTAAACGCTGCGCAGCACAGTTTAGAGGAGTAGCCGCCCGTGTTCTGATAAACTACGCGTAAGACATGGTTCGCAGTGGTGAACTCTGAAGCTGTTCAATATAGTGCTGCGGAATGGGAAACATTACTGAGTTACTGCGCGCCACTGCGTTACTGAGCGCCAGTGCGTTCAGCGCTCAATGCAAGCACCACAATGTTCTTTCGCACATCGCCTTTCTAAAGACGAGCCCTCTAGGTTCAACCTAGCCAGTTCAGTTAAACAATTCACACACGCGAGCTCCTGTTAACGAATCCTTAAAGCGGCGATGACAGCAACAAACGACATCCAGTGACAAGAAAGGCGGCAAATGTGACGAGACGGCTTACCTGGCAGGAAACGATGCAGAAGAGCGAGCGACGTTCAGGGGCAAGCGCCAAACAAAATTAGCCGTCTTCAGGTGGCAAAGTTGTTCTCAAATACTTCTTCGCGAAGTCAAACACGACATCCACAACCGAAAACGACGAGGGACCCAATTAACCCTAACAACTGCGCTTGTTTAACGGCACGACGGTACACCACAGATCAGTCAGTCAGTCAGTCAGTGAAAACTTTATTACACACCAGTCAAAAAGGGAGCGTTAGGTGCTCCCTCTCCCCATCAGTCGGCCGGTATCCCTTGCGACTTGGCGGCTTCTAGGGCGAAGCCGATGATCTTGGGCTGGGTTTCGGAGGTTCGGCTGAGGAGTAGTGCCTCCCAGGATGCTACGTTTCGGTGCGGTTTATTGTACGAAGGACAAGTCTACACCATGTGGCCGAGGTCCGCTTGACCCTTACATTTCTTACATCTTGGATGGACGACTTTGGGATGCCACTTACTATATAGGACGGGGTTCTGGAAAACTCCCTTCTGTAAACGTCTCCAGTAAATCTCTTCTTTTCTGCTTAGCTGCGGATCCACAGGAGGTAGTATCTTCCTCTCCAGTCTATCATATTGCGTGATTTCACTGTAGTCACTCGGCCCTTCACTCGCCGTCATTTGGGAAGGAGGTTCGGCATGCAAGGCTGAGGCCAACGACTGGACATCAGCAGCGGCGGTGTTGGCGGCGGTCGCCCGGACTGTAAGACCTCGGGCGGTCGCATGTGCTTTCTCATTCCTAATGAGTCCCCGATGAGCTGGTGTCCACACTAACGTTACCTCTTCGGTTGTAAAGTTTTTTACGTTTGCGAGGATACTCCAAGCGGCGCTGGAGATCCTCCCTCGGTCGAAACTTCTGATGGCCGATTTAGAGTCGCTCACTATCGTTCTAATTTCCGGCCGGGTCATTGCTAAGGCAATGGCTACCTCCTCGGCCTCCGTCGCGTCCCTACTCAGTAACGTGCAACACGAGACTGGTACCCCGCTTTCAGTAACCGCTACTGCTGCGTAAGCGGTTTTACTCTGATATGCCGCTGCGTCGGTGTAAAGGACGTCCGTCTGTCCACCGTATCTGGTTTGCAGGGCTTTGGCTCTGCTCTTTCGTCTAGCTTCGTGATACGCGGAATGCATGTTTCTGGATCGACCATACCATGCTGAATACGCCGGTTCTCGTCCGACCACAGATCACAATCGACGCCAGACGGGCCACGGGACGATTCTAGGAGGTAACTGTTACGGCCGCGCCGCCGCACGCCGTACTCAGGGTGTCGGCCATTGGCAGGGGTTTGCGTAAACAAATTAAAACGACAACAATAAATAATTGCCTCTTTTACTGAATATAACAGTAACTTATTATTTTTTGTGTGTAATATAATAAAAAAGCTTAGATTTTTAAAGTTTACAAACACAAAACGAGAACTGAGTTTTTTGGCGCTCCATTTGAACGTTAAAAAAAGCAGCAGATAGTAAGATATCACTGCGCAATGAAATTTGGCAGTGTTCTAGTGTAAGTAATCGTATTATTATTTGGCGTCTGCTTATTTAGCGCCCGATTTTATGCCCCCTCCATCCCCAACTTTTGTTTTCTTTTGATATTTGCCTTGTTCTCCAACGTTGTTTCTGCAGGAGAAACTAGGTGGTTTGTTTATTGCATTTGTACACAATATTTATGGTCGCTAACAATAAGAATGGAATAAAATTGTGATTGCTAGTACGTTATAACTCCACTGAGCGACGAGAATGACTGTTGTCAGAGGGGGCTATGATTGTGCTGGTGGGGCAGGAAGGAACAGGGAATGACGGAATGATGATACAGATGTCACAGTTCAAGGTTGTGCTGTGCTCTGTGCAAGGCTGTAGAAAACAAAAAGTGGGAGGGGGAGTGTTATTCTGTCGATGTCGTAATAAGCAATGGCTGATATTTTTTCCTGTTTCAACATCGGTGCTGCCGCTGCTTTTTATTGAATTTGGCAGCTTTTTTTTGCTTTTGAACATTTTTGACGAGGTTGGGAGGATGGTGCAATGGGATGTCTTTTTAAAATTGTATTGCATGCATGGCTTCAATCAATGAAGACCTGAACACCTTTTCCACACCCTTTCAACACCCTTCCAAAAAAAGGGTGTTGAGGTTGGTCAACACCTTTTTTTTCACGCAAAAAGGGCGTAAAGCTAGGAAAAAGGGTGTTGAGGTTCAAGAAAAAGGGTGTAAGGGCCTCCCAACACCCTTTTTTCAATTATCTTACACCCTTTTTGGCCAAAAGGGTGTAAAAAAGTTTATACCTGTGACACACGGCAACGCTAGATCTCCTTTAAAGTAAACCCCTTTCGCCACGCCTAAAGACATTTTGTGGAAAGGAGTGGCACTCCTGACACACAGTAACCCCCGATCTCCTTTACGTAGTTGCTGTAACTGACACACCAATAAAGTGGCGCCAGCAGTTCTGTGAAAAAAGCATGCACGATAACAAAAATAAAGTGCGGCTAATAGACCTTCTTTATTATTTTAGATAGGAACTGTGCGTTTTATTGTTGTTTAGAAAGAATAAATGGGTAATTTCAAATATTTGTATAAAACAGCAACGTCTGAGTGCTTTTTTTAGCCCATGTTCCGTGCCTAATCTGGCAACAGTAGGCAGATGTTTACAGAAATACATTACAAATGGGCCTGTTTGGTGCAATTTATTTAATTGCAGTTTTAACAATTTATGAAAGTGTTATGAAATCGCATTTGGTCTCACTAAGTTCTGGGAAACATATGATTTGCAAGCGGCTGCTTACGAGGCTGCGCCGCTAGCTGCTCCTTTTCGTGCGGGAAAGGAGATAGGCGAACACCCCTTACGGGAAATGCCCGTTTCGGTGAAGGAGATTCATCTTTGTCGTGTGTCACCGAGGCGAACGCCGTTTCGGTAGCAGTCCTTCTCTGCAAAGGCCTTTTAGGCGCCCGTGTTTCAGGGGTATTAGTGTGTGTTGCTCGCCCTTGTTAATGTTCATACTCATATATATCTGCCCGTTTGTATTGTCAAATTTTTATGACAATGTGTTTTATCGTTTCGTGATATTTCCTAATTTAGTGTGCCGAAATCATTGATTTTGTTAAATGACCTTTATTCTTCATTCTAGTTTTTTCTTTGCTTGTATTTTGTTGTTCTTCTCACGCCTGGATGTGTTTGTGTCGTATTCTGTCTTTTTCTTAAGTGCGCCAGAACAATGGATACAGCTGTACCTAGGCACTAGATAAAGAGATTGATTGAATATTATTATTATTATTATTAATATTAATATTATTATTATCTTTGGCAAAGTATCTTCAAGACGCAGCAATCGTTTACTTGTTTTCAAAAAGATAAATTGTGACACACTTGTTGTAGCGAGACAGGGTATAAGATAAAAGGCGGGGACAAAACACAGGCCATTTTTTGATGCTGCAACTTTTTAGCTTCTGCGATATTTGAACAAGCACAGAAGAAGAAATACTTTTATGGCGTTTTTTGGTCGAATACAATGCAGTTTATTTCGCCTGCCCGTGCAGCTCGGGCAATTCGGTCACGCTTAAATACAGTGTAACTATAAAGTAAGGCAGACGTTTATTTTTCGTAGAGGTTAGCTACACTCGTAGTGAGTCCCTTTTGTGCCGCCCTCCAACGGACATAAATTTGTTCCTGAGCTTACATTGTGTCAGAGGGTGAAAAATACACGGAACCCCGGTTCTGACCACCCATGCCAATCTGAATTACACGATCCTTTCTAAACTAAAACTGTCAGGTTCTAAACCGCATGTCAGCACTGCTACTGATACACTGCGCATAAACAAGGTTTTATTAAAAAAGAAATAGTAAGTTTGAAATCATAAATAAATATCCCTTTTCTAAACAATGTAACTTTCAAAAAGCCCCTGAAAGGCTAGTTCTATACCACCCAATTTTATTGCTGTCCATGCACGTGCTGTGCTTTTTATTACAGGCAACTTAGTGCAGAGTTGATTGTAAGCTTCTGCAAAGCCAGCCTACATTGCTGTAGCAGTAGAACACTTGTAAAAGCCGTCCAGCCGGATGTTGGCTAGCAGTCTTTTCTCCTACCATGTTTATGCGTTGTGGTATGCGAAAACGTCAATCTCGTAGCAGCCGGTTGTTCTAAGCTTTCCATAAAAAACTTTCATTGTTATCTTCAGACAATACTTTAGGAAGACCGAGGGCGCAATCGAATATGATGTTCGTTTGAACTACTCGGAATTTAAACAGGAGAACCTGACCTAAAAGAAGGCCATTCAGAGTACTTCTCAAGCACGCTGAAGCCGTGTGTATTTCAGACAATTTTAAATTGCCTATTCAAGATCAGTTATAGATTTCAGCGCCGCAGTGAGTGTAGTCCTTTAACAGCGAACCACTAAAATGGCTTACAAAACTTAGGTAGTAATTCCAGGTTTATTATCCGCCTCGGAATGGCTCTGCAATGTCCCAACAAATTATTAAATTTTTGCAGTGCTCTGGCCATTCGCATAATATTTTAGTGGCGTAAAACGAATAGGTTACAGTTATCCCACCTGATTATAAGCAATCAATCGATATGTTTGTGGTTGGAATAGATCACTTACCAGAACCATTTATTTCACATATATCCTCTATCCCATCGTTCACACAGCGCTTCCTGCCCTATTGATGTCAGTGGCCACCTCTTGATAATTTTGCAATAGAATGGAAACATCTATATTTATAAAGAGACAGAGCTCCTAGTATATTATAGAACCCAACAGGTTCTGATAACTTGAACTAGCGACTGGCTCTAAAATTCTGTTGACAACTCTTGAATGGGACGCGAACACAAACCCATACCGCTTGCCCTCCATATTACCCTATATCTATTATTTCCCAAACAGTTTATCTTCGAATAAGAAGTTAGGAAAACCACAGAATTATAAAATACACCAACAAAAACATCCAAACGTTTCTGTCCATATCGCCCCTACGTGTGCAGGAGGCGAACCAAGTAATCTCAGCATAGATAATCAACAGCGTAGAAATATCCATTCTTACGTCCTCCTTTTAAAGCACAGCCATAGGGGTGGAATGAGGTCTGTAGGCGGGCTCGAAAGGCGCAGAATAAAGCATGAGGCATCCTTTGTCTATACCCCAAGTTAGACAAACTGAAACCTTTTACGCGCTTATTCCTCCTTACTTTAGATTTATTCATAGTTATTTTCAGTCCAACGGCCATGCTTTCGGATCGCAGTTCCTCAAGCATCGTTTCAATGTGTTCTGCAGTCTCACTCAGCAAGACAATGTCGTCCGCAAACCTCAAATGGCTCAAATATTCTCCGTTTATCCTAAATAACATGTTTTCCCATTACAACTTCCTAAATACAGCCTCCAGACATGATGTCAATAGGTTTCGAGAGATGTTATCTACCTGTCTTACTCCCTTTCAGAACGGAAATTTATCGCTTTGCTCTTGCAGGGTTATCGTGCCCGTGCATCCGTTATATATTTCTAGAAGACTTATGCAGGTTATCTGTATTCCCTGGTCTTTTAGTGATTCTAAAATTGCTGCAGTGAGTACGGAATGGACCGCTTTCGCATAATCTATAAATGTCCACAAAAAGGAGTTTAGTGTACTCTGCGTATTGTTCTATCACTTGGTTGATAATATAATTTCATTAATGGTTCAGTATCCTTTCCTAAACCGAGCCCGCTCCTTGGGTTGACGGGAATCCAGACTCTCAGATATGCGGCAAACTATAACCTCGGCTAACATCTGTGAACAACTAAGAGTAGGCGGGTGGGCGTGAAATTGTTGAGATCACTGGGATCGCCATTCTTATGAATCAGAACAATGTTGGCGTTTTTCCAGGCTATGGGCGCTTTTTGAGTCTTAAAGCATTCAGAAAATAGTACTGGAAACATTGCCAGTACAATATCTCCACCCTCCTTCAAAAGATCTACGGTTATGCCGTCGTCACCTGCAGCCAGCTTTTCCTGTTTTGATGCCTTTGAGGGCCTTTCCACCTTCCTCTTTAGTTACCAGTGGGACATTGTAAGTTGACCTTGTATTCCCAGTGATTTCCTCTGGTCTTAGGTCGCTGCCATACAGCCTGGTGTGCAAACTCCTTCTGCTACCTTAATTGTGTCACAGAAGCTGCGCGTAACGTTTCTCTTTTCATCTCTGAGTGCGTGCACCCTGTCTTCGCCGATGATTAGCTGACTCTTATTTTCTTTTAGGCTTTCCCCTTACTTCCAGCCTTTCCTCGGTCATCGCCATTTTATATGTACGAATGTCTTTTATTTTGTTTCTGTTAACCAGTTTTGACAGCTCACCCAACTCAATCAATCCGCTACAATTGACACTTTCATGTTCTTACGTTTGGCAATTAGTTTATTCGCTTTCTGAGTTAGTTCTCCAGTTTCTTCTGACATGTTGCTTCTCCCACAGCTGCTTATGAGTGCCGATTTTCTGTTGTCATTTAGCCTGTCTACACTGACTTCGTTCGGTTCGTTCAAAAGCGAGAATTTTTGTTGAAGAGTTATTTTAAATTACTACGATCCGGGTATGACTGATTCCATGCGTTTTTTAAAATTTCCACGAGTTTAGTTCTTTGTCTTCTGAGGATCAGCCTTAGCTTACCATCCTGTGATCGCTGCTCCGAATCTTACTAGGCCTTGCACGATACCCAGGTTGTCACTTGGAATGACGTCATTTCATTTTTGGTCGCACCATCAGGACTTTTCTGTGTCCATTTCCTACTCTGTAGAAGAATGTGGTCCTTACTCTGGGTTATTTCTCTCTGAAACTCCCACCAGTGTATCTCCTGGACAGTTGCGATTGCCCATTCCAAAGTTTCCCACTGACCTTGCTCCCATTTATTTCTTACCGACCTTTGCGTTAAAGCCTCCCATCACAATCGTGAACTGTGTTGTTGCCTTCTACATTGCTGACTCGACGTCCTCTTGGAACCTATTTATGGCTTCGTCATCATAGCTGGCTGTTGGCGTATAGGCATGTACTATCTTTAACCTGTATCGATTGTTTATATTGACCCCAAAAGCCGCGACTCTCTCGCGCATGCTGAAAACTCCTCCATGTTTTCTGCTATTTCTTTGTAGAATAAAAATACCCCGCCATGTTCTTCCTTCTCTTGAGGTCCCCGCAGGGGCACCTTGAGTAATCTTAGTGACGGTATTGGGGACACCGCGGACCCCGAGCCCCGTACTCACGCTGTGATATACCGTGGCTATGAGTTGCAATGTGAAAGGCAGAAACCACAAACAGTGGCTGTCGGAGCGCAGGTCAAGCTCCGGAGGATGGGCTCCCTGTATGTTTACCAGGCAAGGAGCTCTGGGACCTCTCTCCGTATAAGGGTAACCCAAGCGAACAAAGTACCCCCGTAGCTTGCTTCTATGCATGCTGAATGGGTGTCTAAATTTCCCAAACCCAGAGCTTGAAATGGGGCTAGTTGGTTTTTTACTCGGAACATTGCTGGTGCTAGGCGGGACAAGGGCGACGGATTACACACAAATGAAGCGCACAATTGTGCGCTTCATTTAGCCTCATTTAGCTTCATTTAGCTTAGCCTCGCCATCCATAGCCGCTACCGTGCCTCGCCCACCGGCTTCGTCGACGTATCAGATCTAGGCTATTCACCCCCTCAAGAAATAGAGAGAATTGGAGACATCGACTGGGCAGACATGTCCGACCCGAGATGATGGTGGTTCACCAAACTAACTGGTCTTAAAGGGCGTCGAGCAAGCGGCCACCACGCAGGAGCTCAACCGGCGCCATGTCAAGTACTCCCCATCAAAGAAAGGCAAGAACGCGCAAAAGCGAAAATTTCAGGATATTCTTCTTACAATATTACTGCGAAAAGTAATGTTGCACTATTTTATTGGTGATAAACGTAGAAAAGGCTAAGCTCGTGCATTGGTAGGCTCAACTTCGTGCCGTGCACTATGTTACTTCATGAGATTTTACGACTGCCTATATAGAAAAAATTGTTACTTAAAATTTTCGATAACAACAGAGCCTTGTCAATGACGGAGCCTGGGTGTTAATTTAGTTGCGGTGTTTGAATGTGAGCTTAGCTACACTTGGGATATGACTCAATTGGTTAAACATATTCGCCATCATCCTAGAAAACACGGTTTGTGTCAGGTTTTTCTTGCTCAGCGCCGATTGTTGAATTCACGCACGACTTGGCTCTAGCAATAGATAAGCTTAAAGTAGTTGGTTGTATTTTTTGGACTGCAAAACAGCATTTGGCGGTGTTCCATATCACCTTCTGGTTAGTACATTGCGGTCCATAAACTGAATGAATCGGTTATTGCATTGTTATTCCTATTGGCCTCATATCTTTGCTCAAAATGTTCTCAAACAACTCTGTAGTTTACAGGACTATAGCGAATGAACGTGATTCCGAATACCTGCAGAATGATACGAATTTAATAACATCCTGGTGTGCTGATTCAGAAAAGTCGTTGAATGTAAAAAGTGTGGTAACGTCACCTTTACAAGAAAAACTTGATCCCAATTGGATACGTATACCGTAAATTACGCTGCTTTAGGAACGGCCGGGGAATATAAATCACTAAAAATTCATTTAAGGAGCGCTTAGAGGTGAAATAGGCACGTTCACAACATAAAAGTTACGGCTGCACGGGTTTTTGGCATTCTGACACAAAATTTCAGCGAAGCTCCATCTAACTGAAAAGAACAATCGCATTTGACTCATGTGCGCTCAATGTTGGAGTACGCATGTGTTTTCTCGGATCCGATACGCTCGAAAACATATAGAATATGTCAGTGCGATTCGTATTAGGTAATTGGCACTGTCACCTTAGCATCAGGGAAAGGAAAAGTAAACTTCAATGGTTAGACCTGAAAGATCACAGACGAAACCTCAAGTTGAAATTTTTTCGTAATATCTATCATTCGAAAACTCGAATAGAAGGGGAGAAGTATATCCAAGCGCAATTCTACGTATCCCAAAGGGGAACCGCTAGCTTAAAGCAAATAATAACTTTCCTTTAAAGGTGACGCATTGCTCGAATAAGTTTGTCTTAGATCTATACGAGAGTGTAATTGTCTTCCGCGTATGATTGTATCCACTGTTTATAATAACGATTTTCACGACACTTCCAGGTACCGGTCGAGGTAACGGTACCTGGAAAGGGTGAAACGATGGTGAGATGAAACGGGAATACACACATACATACATACATACATACATACATACGTACGTACGTACGTACATACATACATACATACATACATACATACATACATACATACATACATACATACATACAGTTTATTTCATCTTCATGACAAACAGATACAAGTACCAGCCTGCGTAAGCAACCTCTGCTTTTATGCGGGGCAGGGCAGTCGGTTCGAGAAAAAAAGAAGATAATAAAGGCACAATACATTCTGCTTTACATTCTAGACAATGTAAAGTGAAGACCTTGCCAGAACGGATAATGGAACATTGGATCACAGAACATTGGCCCCGGAATTGCTTTGTTGGCCGGCGCCATAAAGAAAAGTCCGAAGCCCCTGGACGCATGCCGGAAAACGGGGCAGAGGAAGGGCGCCGTTGTCTTGTCAGGTCGCGGCTAATCGCGTATCGTCTGGTCTTGGCAAATCAATGGCTGGGGACAGGGGGCTGGGGAACGGGCGCGTCCATGGCTCACCGGGGCTAGGACGGCCGAGGTGATGCGGTACCTTAGAGGTGATCTCTACTGGAGCAGAGACGGGGTGAAGCTTGGGAACCAGTGTGGGAATCAAGACCCCACCCTCCATCGATGTTACGTGGTGGCAGGAATAACAAAGCCAGCGAAAATTACTGGAGATACGATCTATTTATGAATTGACGGAATCTATTTACTATACGGCCACGAGAGCTCGAGCTGAGACCGCGCCACCCAGTGCTATATCGTCGTCGGCAAGGGTCCAATGGAGCCATGTGCCAGCGTCCACCTCTGCCTTCCGTAACACTATGAAAAGGCTACTCCAACCTTTGCTTGGCTTTGGCTTGGCAAATTGCTTTCAGGACAGTTAAAAACTACAAAGGCCTGTAAATACGCTAGTTGCTCACTAGCTGGAAAGTCGCAATTGGTCCCGACGTGGAATTCAAATTTGTTTGAATTTTCTAGTTATGCCAAGCCTGCAGAAGCACACAGTGATAATAGTCAAAACTGTAGTTTTGCAAACAAGGTGAAGGCTCGTTGGCAGCAAATATAATTTGCAGCGTAACTTGCGTTGAATATCAAAAATAACTCACATTTCAAGCGAAAAAATACAATACTGTAGCGACTACCGGTACTTATTTAGCGCCAATAAAGCTACCTACAGCATCTATTTACCAACCGTTTAGTTTTAAAGGTCCCCATTTAATTCGTTACCTCGTAAACCTATTGAAGCAACTCTAGTTGTAATACACAAATCCTTCAACCATGTGAACAAGGTTTTGCCCAAAGTTTTTCTTGTTTTCGAGAATATATTGTTGGCCTGGCTAGGCAGCAGGCACGGTACTTGGCTTCTCAACCCTTAGAATATTTCAACACACAAAAGCACGCCGTACACAAATGCCCTTCCCTGATCTCAAGTTCATGCAAATGCGCACACGTTTTCAGCTATAATTGGCAAGGTTAATTTGAATTTCAACTGTCGCGTTCCTAATATTTTGCTGACAGCACCAATCCTTCAATGAGCTACACAAAAGAAAGGGGATTTTTTTTCGCTGCAAAGGCCTTGGGTTGGTCGTGACGAATCCCCTTGCCTGCTGCTCGCAAGACAGAACCGAGAGTTTTACGAAAAAAGGAGGTAGAGCTGACAAAAACTTCTACATCAATAAAAAAACGACCAGCTGTTGAGTGGCGTTGGGCACTATGTTTTGCACATTTCTTCGAATGCTTATAATAGGCCTACAATATCGCCGATGTAATGGTCAGCCAGAACCGACGCTGGTGGACAATTCAATAGGTGAATAAAGGATGACGTATTCTCGCTCCACTTTGTTTTTAGGGTCGTGTAACATTGACGTGAACTTGCTTTTAAAGCCATGTTACGCGCAGAATATTTAACTAGGATTGGATTGGTCGGCGACATAACAGCAGCTGTTAATTTAGAACCATCAGCGTGCTCCAGCATTTGGCTCTTTACTTATCTCACAGTATGACGAATTACGCCACTTTGATGATTATTGCCACTCTTGCTGTAGTCATGTGAGTACCTTCTTTAGATATTTGGCAATGAAGACAGCAAACGGGGGATGTGCACTAACTGCTAAATCATATAGCCCTGCACTTTCAGGGTGCCTATGTGACATGAAAAGTCGGCATTATTTGTTCGCATCTGTTCACGCTGTTCTGTTATTACAAAGAGTATGGGAGTTGCCCCAGCGCCATTTTGGGATTTCGAATACGTTGGGCGTGCGGCAGATAGCGTGTTTAAATTTCGTATTTATGGCAGGAAGGCGCGTTTGCAAGATTTGTTCAAGTAAATTATGTCCCCCGAAATTCTCTGCCATGGAAAGATCTTATAAATTGTTACGATTTGTACAATTGTACGACAAGGAAAGTTGCTTTTATTAGATATATGCCGAAATGAACAATTTGGGGAAAAAAGAAAAACTCGTGGTTTGGAGAAGCTTCAACATATCCTTGGGTAAATACTGGGCTTAGTTTAGAGCAATCTCCTTATTTTACATAGATCTTATGCATCTTCTTTCTCTGGAGGGCCATATCGCAAAAAACGCTGTCAGCAAGAATTTTACATATAAGAAATATACATTTTTCCTCACAAAAAGCAGTCATTGCAACCGAAGTATAACGTGCTCGCTCCAAGATGTATTTACGAATGCGTGCAAATTGCGTTAGTGGGTACAAAAGCACACTACAGAAAACACTTTTCCATAACTAGTACTCCGAGAAACTGGCAGTCTTTCTCCTTGTCAGCAGGAAAGCCTGAAAATGTTGCATAGGACATTTACGTTTTCGTTTCAGAATGCGAGATGCAGAGCCATTATTTTGTCATACTTGGAAGGAAGGCTTCCTAGAGGTGCTGCGGAATTCAGGAAATACCATTCCAAAGCGGTTGCGATGAGCCTTCAGAGCCGCACTAGCAGCAAGAGTGGAGATGGGCACGGCCCTTTCAATAAGCCACTAAGGAAACTGGATTTTTTCAAGTAAATTTTTCTAACGTGCGCAAAGCTTTTTTTTTTCATGGATTGCTGCATTTTTACCCGACATCACCCGAGGCCACAAATTTCATCAACCGTTGATTTGCGACCCCCCTTCTACGGCGGAAATGTTCAGTTAAACGCTGTGAAAATTTGCTCACTGCTCTTAAAACACTTTAAAGCATATCGAACCATTGATGTTCACAAAAATGGGGTGGAAGAACATGCTTAGAAAATTTTACACAAAAGGCATTGGACATTAAAAATAAATAACACGCAGGATTGCCACTGCTCGAACTCAAGCCGCTAGGATAGGGACCAGTTCACCTCACATACACAAAGCTCCAAGGGCGCACTGCGTTGTAAAGCTTTCCAAAAGGATTTTAGTGTTTAAAGTGGAGGACTAGCTTCTCCTAGGTGGTTTCACTTCAATATCGTGCAGGAACCTGAATCGCGCCACAGGGCAAAAACAACACCCTGTAAAGTATTATGTGTTCCCGCACCTAAATTTCGGCTGAAAGAAGAGAGGAAAATCTATTTCAAGGGCTGTGCCTGCCGTTTCCTAGTGTTAGAGACTATTTGATGGCAACAAAATTTGCGAATGACGTGTAGTCGCAAACACTTGTTCTCCCGCATCTTTAGATATTCAGAAGTTGGCTTAGATCCTTTTTTTGGAGCCGCGTGCTTAAAGCGTCATGAAGTAGTTTCCATAAAACTCTACCATGGTTGTGACGCTTACGTTCCATGCATACGAACACAAGCTCTAACATGCACGCAATCTTCTCCCCCAAATTTATAGACGGTACACGGCAGTGTGTTTAGGAACTCGTGAACACCTCCAGCCCCTTCATCAACAACTGTGGGGTCTAACCTATGCACAAAGATTGCTGTTGCTTTAGAATTCTACCAAAACGGCGTTTCTCGTACGCTGCTGGCACAGCGGGAAAAGGTGCTTTGCGGTTCAAACGACTTAGCGGGCATATTTTTCGTGGGAAACCTACATAAACTTAAACTTCTTTTTTTTTTAAATTGCGTTTGAAAAATCACGCCTGCTTGTCGGTCACGACCACCAGCATGTGTCCGACGTAAAAACATGCGTTCGTATCGCGTAGTGGCGTCAAGGATTACATTTTATTGCATTTTACGACTTTACCTGAGGTCTGCCCAACGTTCTTCTATGAGACTGTTATTACCTCTTGCATTATGATCGCACCACAAGGGTATGTTATCCTGGGGCAGTATGGTATAGAAGCGTCCCACTTTTTTCTCCTAAGAAAAAAAGAATGTACAGAAGGAAAAGCAACATTGCCTGTGTTCAAAAACTAAACCAGGCATGTATAATGAATGTACCTCTACTGAAAAACAAATGTTTTTATGGGATTAGTGCTGTGTTTTCGCACAGCTTTTTAAGAGATAATGTTTAGCGTCCTCCGCCTTTGCTCTAAAAAGAACTGGCGGTGCAAAGAGAATGAATCTAGAGGGTACTATGCCCGTTTTCCAACGTTCCCCTCTGCGACAGCCAGCGGGTCATGTAAGAGAAAACTAATTAGTACCGAGAGGCTTGCTTGATTCGGCACGAAGATGCGGCAGTGATCAGTGACGAAGGTCTCTCCAATGTGACAGAAATTAACGTACAGGTGGCAATCTGTGATCTCCATAACAATCACACATTCCGGTTACAACAGCAAAATACTTTCGACATGCATAAACTTTTGAAATGTAGTACCAAGTATCCCAACAACACACTGCACATAAACATCTCGTTCTACAAAACACATGGTACCGGAACCACAAAAATCACACATCTCGTTTTCAAATGAAAATCCGACGGAGCGCTTATACGCTCTGTAAATGTAAGCACTCATCAAAGAAGTTACAATAAGAAATCTTTTAACAATATACACCTACGTTTTTGTGCTGCAGGCGCCACACCTAAATTTAAAACCTACCAACTTCCACCGATGGTACTTCATTGAAAAAAGCGAATAAAACGTATAAACTCACTGCATGAGGTTAGCACCCATTGTACTGCAATGATCTATAGCTTTCACCAACATGCGCCTTGAAAGAAATTTAAAGTCAGTAGATGTGAAAATTCTGTTTCGTGGGCTCATAACAGTATGTCCAGTACACACCCTTCCATACAGACATTCCTTGAGTTCATAAGCTGAAACACTAATTGAAGTATTGTCCAAACAGCTTATATGGGAATGGAAGTTTATTGCTCCTGATCAACCTGGATGTTCATAACATGTCAGTGTCATGGACGAACAATAAAAGCAAATGATCCCATAAAGAAAAATACGAAAATATGGATTCCTAATCTACTGCTTGTAGCGCCGAGGAAAGAAATTGCTTAATCTTGGAGCGAGATATTTTAGAGAAAGGCCCACCTGGGCATCATTGTCTGATGTGCGACAAACTCTTTGTAAATCCGTAAGCCTCTACTGCTGAAGTTTTAACGGATATTAACATCCGGTTTAGTAACGGTAGAGACGCACACGGAGACGTTCATAAGAGGAGACAGTGCATGTGCAGTCATGCTCCTCATTCAGAACACCCGTCGGAGATTTCACCCTTGTCAATGCCTTGAACCAAATTTGAGCAGCAACGCGTTCTATTTGAAAACAAGCCCTAAGTTAATTCACTTAGATCCTTGGCTGAGAAATTATCGTGAATACTCTGCAAAAGGTGAGAGTGAAGGATGTATGCGCCTCGCCACTGAAAATGAATCTGCGCAATACAGAGGCAGTGTGGTGACGATGATGGTAGTGGTGGAGCTGAAGTTCTATTTGACGTGACCAAACATTTGCGCTAGAAAGTGGGAGAAGCCCCCGGCCAAAGTTTCTGCGGCGGCTACTGTCTTGCGTGCCTGGATAACCAACGGTCACTGGTCCCCTGGGTCAGAGCTCATCAGCGCGGCCTTTCACTCCTCAAGGTTTGAGCTGCAAATAAAAAAGCTGTTAGTAAACCATGTTGGAATCAGAGCTCTACTGATAATGCTGTAGGAAACGGGGTTAAATATTGTCTTCACTGCTTTGATCACTTGAAGTCTCATTGCGATGACAGGCAGTATAAGGGGAATGACCTTCAAAAAAGTTTTTTTTGTACTTTGGAGGCACCCCGTAAATAAAGGTAATGGATGTTCGGGGGCATAAAAACTAATGATCACGTGTGTGTCGATAGACGGCTTATTATAGGCAACAGGAACGCATTCAGTAGCAGCGATAATTACAGTCATAGTGTTTACAATAACCACGTCAATTTCCGTCGTGTAACCCGGATACCTACCCCAGCACTGCAGTACAGAGTAGATTGAGGGACTATAGTAGAAAGCAAAGTTTCAGTCTATTCGTAACATGCCTAGTTTCTGCCTACGAAGATACAAAACTTTGCGGAGAAAACTGGGCTAAGTGTAGAAATAGTTTCATGATTTGGAGTAGTTTGGAAAACAGCCAGTATATCTGTATTTTAATGTGGATTATAATCTTTCTAATCATTAGAATTGTTTGACTTACCATTGTTATGATTATGATCACTTTTTATATTGTATCTTCAGGTCAGGCGTGGACCCAGTCGAAAAAAATTATTTTCCACTACAATGTTCTGGAAAAGTAAGTGTTCGCAAATTATAAAGTATTCGTTCCCCGCTCTCTGTATTTGGTGTTTCGAATTAACCTTGTTGGGGCATTTACCCGTATTTCAATCTATCTATGACCTGGGTCGAATCGGCCTCTCTGAACACGGAAACGCTACTTAACAAAACGGGCCGGGGAGGGTAATATTACAGAACGCAACCATAAATACTTTCGAATGTGAAGGCGGCTTTATACTGCACGCTAACAGAGAAAAGCACAAGTTACAACACAATTCGATGGTTATGGTAGAAAGGTTGGTTATGTAGAAAGGTTATGTAGAAAGGATGGCACCTCCCCTCTTACCTACCAGATGAGTATCTTGATGCTATTCAAAGCCCTATCTCTTAATCTGCTGAATGCCTCTTTAAAAGTTATGAAAGTGAAGGGTTATAATGAGCTCCAATACTAGTTCCTTTCAGTTCAGTGAGGTGAACAGTTTTTTTTTGCGCTCTGTGAGATAATATAGCTAGAATTGTCTCCCAAGTTGCAGCATATTCTGGAAAGGAGAAAGTTGCTAGTTACAAACACGAAATAATGACGACTACGGCCCGTAGGTATTAGCGCGGTGATAACTGTTTGCAGCTTAGAACCCCTAATTGCCCAATTTTTCTTCTCTCCTTACGGACTAGCGCACGAGTCGTAATTCGCTCAACGGAAAAAATGGTGTTTCTTGCTAATACTCTGTGACACTCTGCTGCATTACTCAGCAGACATTACTGGAACTCCGGGAAGCCCCATCATCTGGTAAAAGTGCTCCACGTGTTTAAAAAACGTTTTCCCTGATACACGCATACACCGATTTTTACGCAAAGTAATACGATCAACGCATACGAGTAACATTTTTAATCTCCCTAAGCAAACGTAGGGATGTGGATTACTGTCTGTATGTACGTACTTGCTACCTCGCATGCCTAAAATGCTACCTCAGGTGAAAAAAATACCACGAATAGGAAAACAATAAAGGAGAAATGACAAGAGTTCAGGTATGAAGAATTGGCTGTTTGGCGTAAAGTAAGGTGAAATGGCGAACTACGTACAAGAAAAAGTTTGATTTTGGGTCGAGCAAAAGCTACAACACGCGAGTAACTACACGTGAGTAGTAACTACACGGGAGTAGGAGGAGGAGAAAACCTTATTCCAGCAAGTGGTCAGAGAAGCGCGAGTGCCGCATGTACAGCACTAATACTGCAGTCACGCATGGAACATTCCTAAAAACTTTTCAAGAAAACCTGACAGAGTTAGGAAGTTTAGAGCCGAACAGTAGTGTCATGTTGCAAATAGGCATCAAAATACAGAACTAATATATATTGAGAGAGGAAAGCGGGAAAGCAGGCCTAATGCAGGGCGGTGTTTATTCCGGCGGTCGTTACTAAGCAGCTAGCCGAACCAACGAACTCCGATGATGATTAGGTTCGCGCGAGCCCAGCGATACGATGATGACACCAAACGATGCGTGGGCGAGACGATGCTGATGACAGTGTGCTTGGACACAATAGAGAGAGCGACCACTCAAGCAATCAATGTGAAGGCAGTGCTCACAATATATATATATATATATGTGTGTGTGTGTGTGTGTGTGTTCTCAATAGCTGTAGTAAAAACCAGTTATTTTTTTTAATTATTGAATGTATTAGAGTTCAGAGATAATTTTGATGTCAGTCTTTATATTATGTGCAATATATTACCCACTGGGACTATGTTGTCAAAAAACCATGAAATATGATGTCATAGACGTGTTTCAGCACACACCCTTGGATACGTTTCCTAATGAAAAAGATGTTCTTTTTGTCAGACGTGCGATTTTTTAACAGTGTATAAATTAAAAGGCTGAGCCCACGTGGGTGCCCTGTTCAGTGGTGCTATGCACTTCAGATGTCAATTGCCCTCTCAGACTCTGTCTCCGTGTCTCCAACCGTTGCTAATTGCACATCTTACACAGAGTGACTGTGTACATCTTTGCACCACTGACTGTAGTTTGCAGTTCATGTTCATAGGTGTTGACTTACACATTGTATGAATCGCATCCCCCCTACGTAAAGTCCTTCGGGGCCTTTAGGATATTCAAAGTTGAATAAATAATAAAATCAAACCGAACATATATTACACCACAGCTTCGATATGCATCACACACTTTGCAGCTTTTCACAATAAGTAAGTTACACGAATTTGCAATCAATGCAAACTGTGCAAGCCGTTTCACAAAACCCCAGTACTCAGACATAGTCAATTCTACGTCAGTAAAACGGCTCATAAACATCATAGCACTCGCTGCCCGCTGCATCATCGCTTCTTTGTGCCGTCTGAACACTTTTGCTAACCCGTCCAAGCCAAGACACGCTTCATGAACGCCACCACCAAGCGCTTCTATCCATCTGAACCACAGTCACCGAATCACTAAGATCAAGTTGCACATTTTATCGATGAACAGTTCTTGCTTCGCGCAATAACCATAAGCGATCGCTACCCAATGTATTAGGTTCACGCAATACCCAAAAATATTTGGCAAATAACTCCTGAGGTTATCATAAGCCATCAGCCATCCTGCCAAACTATTGGGGAATTCACTGAGGAAATTCCGCCATTACTATATTTCGTGGTTATTCGTGATTGCCGCAGTTTTTTTTACTATTCCTACCTCTTGCTATATTCATTGTGTCTGTTTTTGTTTGTTGTTGTTGTTTATACTATTTTCCTTGTCTAGGTTGGCGCAAGGCAACCGTAACCTACTACCCGAGGGTCTTCAGGAAAGAAAAAAATGAAATGAATTGACTATTAATTATAAAAAGTTTCTACATTGTCATTGACTTTGGAATGAAACAATAGCACTCTGATTGCTAAGCGAGCACGCTGCACCGACGGGACTACCGGATGACCGGGAACACACGATATTTACGCCCACCAAGGGACAACACGTAGAAGATGTAAGATAATGCAAGAATTCACAGTCAGGGACCAGAGGCAGGGGATTCAAACACCTATACCCAGCGGCACCACACTAGCATGACGACAAATAAAACCTTGAGAGCCAAACACCGAATGATTTGGGGAGGGAGAAACGTTAGGATGCTTAAGCTCTTACACGGAAGACTTCTTGTCCTGAAATTAGGAGTTCTCTGGGGCTGCCGCTGCTTTTATTTTCTGGGAGGGCGCGCCACTCGGTTTATCCCAGAACAAATAAGCCTTGTTGCGCCGCACAGCACTCGTGAGGCCAAGTAATGATCCCCATTTCGGGCAGCAATGGCACCACTCTCGGCTCCGCCATTCTTTCGTTACGCTAGCCAGCATGAAGGTCTTCGGTGAACCAAGCGCGAATGTAAACGTTAGGGTCAAAATTTGTCACATTTTTACAACCTATTCATGTGACATTTACGACAAGAACGAAACCTACGTACACTGAAAAAAAAAATACGCCGGTGATGATGTGTGTACAATCTAAAGTGTGAAGCTTCAGTTTCCGCCGACTGCAACTCCTGTGTGGGGTCCCCCAATTTTTTACAAAAGTTTGTTTGGTGAAGTACGCTGCCATATCCCCAGTGTGAGGGTACCACGCTTAAACGCCTCATATAATGACACAGCGTCTTCGAGCCTATGTCGAGTATCTGCATGCTTCAAATGCAGGCAGAATTTAAAAATAATTGCAATGGAGATCTAAAATGGGTTTCACTCTTTATATACCTTCTTCAAGACGCCAGGATATTTAAGAATGCCGTGAAAAATGTCCCTAGCAACGGTTTAAAGTGTATTGCATCCAGTTACTGCATTTCCTGGCAGTACGTACTTCTCCTTTTTGTACCAATAACAACCATTATATTCCCTAGTTCAAACATATTGGAAATATTTAAACGTTCACAAACATTTCAAGGCCCTTTGCAGCTCTGCTGAAAGAAGCTACCATTTTACAGAGATTTTTTTTGCCGAAAAGAATCATGCGCCAATTCTCGGCCACAGGTAGAGCATTGGCAATTCTGGTTTGTTTGAAACGCTATCTTAGTTTTCATATTCCAGATTTGTGACATTGCTCATGTATTGTTATATGATAAAATCCTTTTGCTACGCATTGCACAGTTTTATTAGATGTAGAAGTTGCAGAAGATGTAGAAGATGTAGATGTAGATGTAGCACTTAATAATCGGAGCCCTGTGCCCTACCAAAGTTAAGCGCGAAATAATAAAATTGTAAGCGATGCGGTTCTATCAGAAGGCATTGAGGGTATTTTTATTGGAGAAGAAAAGGCGCTACTACAATATACCTAGGTAATGAAATATAATTCGCGCAGTAACCGCTTTTATATCATTCAGGCTCTCACCTTGACGGGTGAAAAAGCAATGAAAATACGCCCGAAAACCGATTTCTTCTCAACATTGTTTCGGTAAATGTTTACTTCAGGGTTTGAAGTTTTTTAGTGCAGTTCACGTGTGACCATGGCAGAGCAAGTTAAAACAAAGTTTGTTTTACCTAACTATTGGAATAAGTGCGCATATGGAAACATGAGTTTTCAAGTTGGTGCACGCTTTCCGCGATGCTCCTAACATGATTGTGTCTGATATATTATGCGCACATTTTTCCTCCAGTGTCTGGGGGACCATTTACCAGGATCATCGCCCCGGTGTGGGCCAAGACCAATGTGTGATTGCATTGGCAAGGTGTGTGCCAGTTACGGCGGCTATTCTGGACGTCGCCGCTGACGACGTACGCTGAGTGACCACGCGAATCATAGCAAGGAATCTCTGGCTGTCAGCGTTGCAAGCAAAATCAATCAATTCAATGAAGTGTAGTGGAAATTTGAAACCAGTGCATAAAATTGCGTTGTTTTGTCAATAAATCTGGTAGTGTTCTTTTTGTGTCGTCTGGTAGATATAATTCCTGTTATTACGTGCGTTTTTTCCCCTAGATATGTACCGTTCTCACTATGTGCCCGATAAGATCAACCAGGATTGACATTTCTGAACCACCGGAAAAAGCATGTCGGATAATTATGTTTGAAAACACCGAAAGACTAGTGTGCCTCGCAACTATACAGATAATGTTTATGTAAATAGGCCACACAGGCGATACACACAATGTCCAATTTCACAAGAGAGTGTGCGACAAAGAGAAAACATTAGACTGGGTAGTGACACTCAGGTCGGTTTTGTAGGCAGTGACATCCATGCATCGGCGACTTCCTCTGCCCAGCCGATTAACCCGATCAGAAGGTCTGGTTCTCAGTTGCGGAGCACCGTGTGCCAGAGCTTCTCAGAGTTCATTTGTGAGAACAGATCCTGTGGCATGCCCGTGTTGTGCGAGGTAGGGGGGCATGTCGGCTGCACAGGTGGCAGGCTTCGCTTGGGTAGAGGCGGGAGCGCACTTGGGTCAGACGGTGCGGGTTGGGGTGCTTGTTCGCAGTAAACTTCAAATGTGAGCTTTCAAGTTATCCACTGGCTGGTCCATTGGTGGGTGGATCCTGGGGAAGTCGTGCTAGTGTGTAGTTGTTTAAATAAATGTGACGAGGGGATTATTATCGCTGAGAATATGGGCGCCTCTCATACCATTTGCTAGTGGGTGGCTCGTATTTTCGCCGTGTTTGAGAGTCTTTGAGAGGTGAACTATAGCGAATGCCTATTGAATTAAATTGAATTGAATTTTTATTTCGCACAACCTGTGAAGATGTTGTCGAGCAGCTGTTGTGAGGGGAAAGTTGGAAGAAAAGCTGCTTTACGGCAACTTCACACAGCCCTATCCTCCTATAACAAAAACAAAAACAGCACAAGAACATAACAAAACAAAGGCAGTAGACGACAAATGTATACTTAACACATTTTGCGGCGCGTATCAACACAAAATCAATACATTAACTTCACTAGACACCAATGCAAATAATTTACATTGCAAGTATCAATGCAAATATTATTAATTGCAACATAGGAGCGTCAAACACAGTACATTATATTGGGAAATTCCTACGCAAGAAACATATGCTTCTCGGTTCATGTATTCGGCGGAATCCACAAAGTTATTGTTCAAGTTATTGTTCGCCCTTTGTGGAAATCATCAGCCCGTTTCTGTCTCCAGCTGTGTGATGTTAAGAACGAACGTTGCGTGGTATAGGGTTTGCCGTGAGATGATGCGTGTTGGTATAGTGAAAAGGTGAGTAAATTAGCATGGTGTCCCACAGAGCCTTGTTGGAAGTTCCGCTGTGGCTGAGTGCGAGGGTTTTTAACATGAAAGTGTTTTATGCCGGGGTACACAAAACTCACCGACGTCATATCCGTCACGGAAATGACATGACCAAAAAAAAAAAATCCATTGGCGCGGCGGATCTAGGATTCGAGCCCACGTTCAGTCTGGACGCAACGGGAGGTGTGAAATGCTCTGCCAACTGGGCCATGAAGTCTTGCACGGATAGCTGTACGAAAGCGCGCCCTATGTCCTCAGCTCTAACTTCTCTATCCCGATGGTGCTGCCGTCTAGGAGAGGTGAAGCAATGTAGTGCGTCCCGACGCTAATGAGCGCCGATACTTCGCGCCTCGATGTGGCAGCGTATCGCAGGGGAATCTGCTGTGTTTATACTCTCGACGCCTATGTGGAACGCCGCCGCCGCGGTCCACAAGTCAAGCTTGTCGCAACGCAAGCGTCTGGCGTACACGCCACGGAGCAGGACCAATGTGGTCGCACATTTGCCGAAGCGACCCACCAGCAGAACGTCGCATTCTAGCAGGACGTCGCTCGCCAAGCACACCCACAGAACTGCTTCGGACCCGGAAATCATGCTCCTTTCGCTGTAGCGGACCGTTACTTCACCAAACGATTTGCTGACAACCCATTCGGTTTCGCTCCCACGGTTTGCGAGCGCGTGGGCTGTAAATCGGATTTACGCAGTGCTCAGGCGCGTGTAATCCAGTGTCTAATGATGATGCATCTAACGGTGTCAATTAGATGGAATATAAATAATGAGTTGCAGGGTAATATCGATGCACAATAGACATTCACACGCTCCTGTGAAAGCCCATTTAACTTTCGTGTTTTACCGATTTTTATGAAAGACGGATCAACCACATGTTTTTGTAATGGCTCAATATGTGGACCGATATAGGTTCTCAGATTATATTATGGAGGCCGGAGTCCACGATGCGGCCAGTGGATCTGTCTTGGACTAGGAGAAGGACAAGTTTATCCGTTCACGGGTTCAGTACGTTGATTCGTTTTAGATATTGGCAAGTTTGGCAAGGTCAGGAAGCACGTATAGAAGTCGCGTGAACACAAGCGGATGAAAAATGCGGAGTTATTTTCTTTCAAGCCTTCATAAAGATGGGTGATGGTGGGGTGGGGAGGGGCGCTGCAAGCAGCTGACTCGACGCACGCACGTTCGCATCGCTCCGAGCTTCTCAAGCTTTTTGGCATGGGCATTTTTGGGCTGTGCAGCAAAAAATGTATGGGCCCCATCACCTGCACCTTATCCTGTGGAAAACGTCTTTAGCGATCCTACGTCGGATACCCCCCGAGAAAACCAACCCGATTGTTCGGCTACGCCCGCCGCCGATTGCAACACGGCTCCGAGGCCGCCTCAGCCAGACGCAGCGGCAACATCGCTTTGCAGCGACGCCGATGACGCGTCGCAACCTAACACTGGGTTTGAAGCCGACGAAAGCACCATGACGGAGGATGAATCCTGCGAAATGGTTGCGTCGATACCCGTTTCCAACCCATTCTCGGTGCTGTCTATGAAAAATGCGCCTCGAAATGATCCTTCTCAGGTACGAGTTTGCACTTTTTTCCCATCTTCGAAATGTGCTAAGCTACCCAGAATAGAAGCATGCACTTCTCGTACATGCAAAGATAAGTACAGTGCAATTGTCCGCTCGCAGACCATCTCGAGCGCTCGCTACGCCGACGCACAATTGTGAACGCGGGGTTCTGCTTCTGCGTCCATGGTAGCCTCGCGGGGCAGAAACGATCTTTTCACTGACAATGAACATCTCGAAGAGGATTGGCAGCCTGGCAGGCGAAACAAAAAAGCTTCAGCTACTGATCCACTCAATGTTAAGCCCACTGTGATTGTTAAGCGTACATCACCGGGTCAATTAGGCGTACTCCCCGCACGTTCGCTGCACGGAGCTATCGCCGAAGAACTTCGAAAAATCCACTTCCACTCAGGATATCAGTTAAGGCCTCTCGAACGGAGCAACCAGTTCGCAGTAGACGTTTCGCATGCCCATGCCCGTGACCGCCTTATGGGACTACAGTCTCTCGCCATTTCCTATAAGGCGAAACCTGTGCAGGCATGAGACCATTCGCCCCGGCCAGATTCGTGGTGTCATATATCATGCAAACGGGCTAACAAGGCAACAGCTTATGGATAACCTCACCTGCTACTCGTGCAAGATAATCAACGCCAGGCCCATGGGCACGAACGGAGGCGCTCTAATCACATTCGCGAGCTCCAGACTACCCCGCAAAATTCATTTATACAGCACACTGCTACCGGTAGTGCCTTATCACCCGAAAGCTTTCGTATGCGAGACTTGCCATAAAATCGGACACAGGAAAAATTCGTGTCCCCTCGTCGATCAGCGCCGGTGCTCCTTCTGTGGTCGCCCCGCACATGTCAACCTTGAGGCCTGTCGTCCTACAGAACGATATACTGCAGTATGCCGAAATTGCGGAGGTCACCACCTAGCCACATACTCGAAATGCCCTGCTCGGCAACAGGCTACAAAAAGCCTGAGAGACGGCATTGCTCGTCGTATCCGAGTGCCGCGACGAAAGGAGCGTGAATAACAAGTCGAGCTTCGTCGTAGCAAAAATGTCGGCTGCGACTGCGTACACCACCCCCGCTGGTACACAATCAGCCTCAGAACCTTTTGTGGTTGTTCCTGAGGACTTCCCGCCAATACAAAGGCGGTCATTACCGAGGGCAGGAGACAGGGAAGGCAAAGCGAAACGGCGTGATGCGAAGAAACATACCACGCAATCTGAGGGTACTGCAGAAAATGCCGCTCCGTTACCACTGCCGGCATCTTTCGAGCAACCTACGCCGGTACTAAAGCAGGCACGGTTACATCGTGCTTATGTTGGTGCTGTTCATGCTACACGACAAGGTGAACAAGCACATTTTTTATCAGATCGCTCACGCATGGTACACTTGAAAGAAGACCAGCTCAAGCACATTATCGAACTGATTAATGCAGAGGTAATAAAACAAATAATGCCTCTCTTAGGAATGCAGCAAAAGTGTCTCCGAACCAAGAGACCAGACTCGGACATTCATCATATTCATTTTTGCGCACCTTCCAATTCCATAATGGCAAGCAGTAGCGTGAATCCACATGACATCTTTGCTTCGTATTCGCGTATCGGGTTCTTGCAATGGAACTGCCCGTGAATTCGTCGCAAACAAGCTGACCTTCACGGAAGACTGCACATCACACCAACGCTCCCTCTTGCTGTCTTACTTCAGGAAGTGGCCACTAATAGGCCAAGTCTAATAGGGTATAAACCTTACTGCACCTCTTCCATACAGCACCGACGTCCCGGGACAGGGTCGCGAACTGCGGATCCAGTAGCTAATGGGCAGGCATGCGTCCTTGTTCTCTTTCGGGCGGCCCACACCGAGCTGGATACTTCCGCTTGGTGCACACAGACGCAGGAGGTGGCGGGAGTGCGCCTTACATTAGATGGTGACCAACGAGCCTTGGTCTTTTCAGTTTATGCCAGATCATTCGGTACTACCACATATCGAGTGGATATATCTTTTCTGGAACACTTCTTAAGAATATATCCCCAAAATCGGTTATTGTTGGGGGCGATTTTAATGCCATGCACGCCTTCTGGGGATATCAACGCTCAGATGGTAGGAGAAGACAGCTGTGACAACAAATTGTCAAAGCCAAACTTACCATCGTCAACGAGCTGGCCCTTTCCACTAGATTTCGTCAGCACAGAGGTCAACAGGACACCTCTCCAGACCTGACACTTGTTCCTCATCACAGTGAGTTCCAATGGTCACGGGTCGATGATGTCATGGGCAGTGATCACTATCCTGTGGTGTTGTCGTGGGCCCCACGAGGGAGAAAGTTATTGCAGCCGCCCCAGTTCCATCGCATAGAGGAACACGTTACATGGGATGATTTCCGTACGATTCCCAGTGGGGTGGACGTCCCCACGAGATTAGACGAGCTGATCGCTCAGATCAACGATGCCAAGAAAAAAAAAGCTACGACGAAACTTGCAGTAAAAGTCGATGCTCCGAAGCCATGCTGCCACCTTTCGAGATTGTGGTATCGTAGGCTTCGTGCTCTCAAGGCCTATCGCCGATCTGGCCGGGACAACCCGTTGGAGGCGAAGTGAATTTCTCAAGAGGTTGAGCAGTATACGATGAACATCGTGAGGCAAGATTGGCAGCTGCTGTGACACTCTCTCACCGAAGCGGCCTACTTTTCGAGGGCCTGGCATATTTTTCAAGCTATGCTTCGATGCAAGAGGCCTATTCACCCTTCCCAAAAGATGGCCCTGAAATTGAGCATGTCTCCGCAACAGCTAGCCATACAAGCAGGGGGGATCTTCTGTCCTCAACCTGAGAATGTGGACGCCTTGCCAGCGCACTCGCCATCAGATAAAAAGAAACACGACGCTCTGTTCACGTTAGACGAAATGGAGGCTTCCTTGTATGATTCCAACACTAAAAGCGCCCCGGGGCCTTTTGAAACTTTTGAACCTTCCCAAATCACCCAAACGTGCCTTGTTGAAAGTGATCAGCGAGTATTGGAACAACAGTGATCTTCCCTCTGCCTGGAAAAAATCAGTAGTGATACCAACACTCAAACCTGGCAGGTTGAGTCGAACATTGGAAGTCCTCAGGCAGATATCCCTAACATTCAACCTCTGTAAGGTCACGGAACGCATGGTTCTGAGAAGACTAGTGTGGTACTTAGACACGTAAAACATTCTGTCCTCTATGCAAGTAGGTATTCGTCGCGGGCTCTGTGCGCCAGATATTCTCAGGAGGCTTCATAACGATGTTCTCGCTTACCCTAGCAGCGCACAGCTCTGGATGGTAGTTGGCGTAGACGTGAAAAAGGCGTTTGACTCCGTGCCCCACTCTACCATACTTAACCGGCTCCAGGCCATAGGGGTAGGCGGAAACCTATAGCGCTTTCTGAAAGGCTCCTTGTGGACAGAACGTTCTCAGTAATGGTTGGGGATAGTCAGGGTGAATGGCAGAGCAAACAAACAGGCGTCCGACAAGGCGCTGTCATATCCCCGGCTCTATATAACATTGTCATATCAGGTCTCCCACCAATGCTGACGTGGATACCCGGTCTTAATTTTGCCGTGTAGGCAGACGACATAACCCTTTGGATGCATGGGGGGTCCCCCAGAGAGCAAGAACTAGCCTTGCAGCAGGCCTGAATGTCGTTCATGACATTCAGCAGTGCGGCATAAAAACCTCACTAGAAAAAACCAAATACGTTGGTGTCATGAACAGTCCCTGACTGCGATCCGAGGCCGAACGAAACCTTATCTCCCTTCGTTTATGGGGCTCCGTCATATGCAGGACACGAACAATGCGTATACTCGGCATGCTTATTGACGAGAATGGAGGACCTAAAAGCTGGCTTCATAGCACGATGAATACTTGCCATCAGGCATTATACCTTATGCGTCGCGTCTCCGCCCGTGTATGGGGAATCAAAGAAGCGGGGCTCCGACAGATCTCCCTAGCCCCCATAACGTCAAAAATCCTCTACGCATGTTTGTACATGAGGCTTAACGCGACCCAACGCCTTTAGATTGAGAGAATAAATTGCAAAGAAATGCGCTTGGTCACTGGTATACCGCAGTACTGCCCAGTAGTGGACCTGCACGCATGCAGCAAAATCAATGCCCTGCAGGATGTGGCAGAGCAGCAATCGCACGCTCAGCGCGTCCTTCTTTCCACAACGGTGACTGGCCGTCACATCTTGCGGGCATTGGGATACGACGTCGACAACCTGGAACCTCTCTCGTCTCCTGCTCCACCATGGAAACTCATCGACTTAGTGGATGGTATACAATACCAAAGGACATGAGTTCAGCTAATCCGCAAAGGCGCAAAGCTGCCGCTAAACGCCACATGAAAATGTCACACAAGCTATCCCTATAAGGGACCGTCCAACTATACACGGATGCCGCCTAGTTCCAGAATGGCGCCCCAATAGCTTGGCACGATTCTGAGACAGACACGACTGTAGTTCAACGGCTCACCGAGGAACACACGGTCACCAATCTTGAGCTCATCGCCATACGCCTTGCCATTACTGGCATATTGGAGAGACGGGAGCCGTCATCTCGCACCTATTATATTTACACCGACTCGCAAAAAGCGTATATCGCCTGCCGTGCAGGGAAAGCGGAGTACTCCGTTCTTAACACAATTCGGAAAGAAGCCCGTCACCTACGAGAGGAAGGCTACAACATAGTCATGAAATGAATTCCTGCGCATGAGGGAATTATTGGGAACAAAAAGGCACACCAGGCAGCGCGCGCTGCAGCTCTTTCCGCACCTTTGCCTGGATGCGCTGTCGTTGCCACGTCTTCGGCCATTGGGGATGTTGCACACCCACCGTCGCCTCTAATGGATAAGGCCGAGACATGGCATCGTGCTCAATGCTATCGCCGCAACGTTCTCCGGCACTTGGCGAACCCCGAGGAAAAATATCGGCGACCACCCAGCACTCATCGAAGGATACAGGCGGTAATTCTTCGCCGAGCCCATACTGGCCAACTTATGTCCCCAGCGCGGATACACCTCATCAACCCGCGCTTATACGTGACCCAACAGTGCCCGTTATGCCCCGCAAGAGGCACCACTGAACATCTTTTGCGGCATTGCCCTGCCTTTACCGCGGTTCGACGAGACCACACTTCAGTGTCGCGGCGTACGCCGACCTGGCACCCTCCAGGAGGGGATCGATCCACCATCGCACGTTGGACCATCGGACGCACTCCGGCTCTGGTGGGCCGTTCTTCAATATTTTAAGGACGAGAGAGGGCCCGGTCGTTTCTTCGCAGAGCCGACCTCGGGACCACCCCACCTCGAAGACGTGGACAGCAGCCCTCCTCCACCTCCAGCATAAATTCCCCCAGTTCTGTCGCAAGGTTTATGACCTACACAAAGCAGAAATAGAGACATTATTTGGCCGTTTGTGTGGCATTTTGTTTAATGCTACTTAAAAATTCCCAATTTTATCGGTGACTGAATAAAGAAGCCAAGCATTCGGGAGCCCGAGATCTCTAAGGCAGGATGTTCTTGGATGCGTAACCCAATGTTTGATTTGTCCGGATTACGGGTTTGTGGCTTCACTGCCTGTATGAGTTAAAGAATTGCATCATGGGGGTTATTATCGATACCTTTGCCCCGGGTCAATAGTCAAAACTGTAGAGAAGTGGTGAATGTTTGTCAATGAGAGCTTGCTTCTGGGCTAGTTGATACATTATTTCTTGTAAAAACAGTAACACTGTGCTAAATTGAAATTACGGAGACGAAGAACGGCGGAATACACCATGCAGACTTACGAAAGCGCAGACTTGTGCTTTCGTAAATCTGCATCGTGTGTTTCGCCGTCCTTCGTCTCCGTAATTTCAATTAGCCCAGTGTATTTACAAGAAATGAATGTTTGTACTGGGTTCTGTAATAAGATGGTTTCGCCGGTCCATGACGTCATCTGTCAAGGACCACTATGTTTAGTGAAAATTAATTCCTGTTAGTTATCTAATAATGAACGGTGCGTGCCCAACACGATTCATGAGCTTGCGGAGACACCACGCCAGGGAGATATTGCGGAGGGGTTCCAATTCGAGTGGTTTACTCGCCCTTGGAACCGGATTTGCTTTGTCGTGCTTGGACGCCGTGGGTGTAATCGCAGTAGGCTAGCATTCGTAAATATCCTGCGTGGCCATTGCGATTGGCCTATCTTCCTGGCTGCGTGACGCTTTACAAAAAGAAGCTTTTCACCTCTACCTCCGAAGGGTTCTGTCGCGGCCGTTGTTGTCAACAGAAAACTGCCTTAAACAAATAAAAAAAGTTACTGGCCAGGAATCGAACCTGGAATGAATAGCGAAACGGAGCGAGAGCCCGTTGTCTTACCGATTAAGCTACAAGCCTTTTTTTTTCTTTATTGCCCATCTCGGACAGCAACACCAGGTACCAGGTACAATGACAAAGAAAAAAATCACAGTAATGCCGCCATGCCCCCCCAGGGCCGGTGTTGTCATTTAAAATTCCCTAAGCGTAGTCAGGGGTTCGATTTTAGACAAACACTCTGGTGGAGAGTTCTTTGCTCTCTGAACTTCAACAAACTGCGACACACTTTCCCTAAAATACTGTCTCGTTGGTCGCGCGTCGACATCGCAATGCAGCCAAGCCATGCGAGAACGCCAAACGCTGTGCAGACCTAACAACATGACACTGTCAAATGGTACACCATCCTCTCTATCAATGCACAAAAAACGAATACCGTGTGGGCTAAGTGGAAAATCTTTCTGGAGTGACCGTTACAGGCCATCCCAAAGGAACACTGCGGCCCATTAATGAAGAAAAACATGCTCCACAGTTTCGGGCTGTTTGCAAATGGGGCAGTCGGTTCCGCATGGAACCGAGAGCCCCCTTTCATTCATCCAAGTAGCGACTGAAAGTGTACCCGTGTGCAATTTAAAAAAGAAAGTGTTTGCCCCAGGGGACACTTCCATTCGCTTGACGGTTTTTAACACATCTTGTCCTGGACCATTGCTGTACAGAGCTCTATACAGTGGCACTGGGAAGACTACGTCACATACATCCTTGTATATTTTTTTCCTAGTTACATTGGCCAGATATTGCATCAAAAAACGCGTTGATAAAAATCGGAATGACAAAAAAATTCCTTTAAAATATCCATGAACACCACCTGGCATGCAACTTGAAGAAACCACAAATTCTGGCAAAGCACGCATTAACCGAACTTGCATTACAGTGCGTAGAAAAGGGTCCTGTACATCGCGTAGAAACAAAAAATCGATTTACGAGTTGCCGTACAAACAGATGAGGCAGTCCTAATCCGCCCTCACGGATTCGCCGAAACAAATTTGTCCTACTGCTCCTTTCCCACGTGGACCCCCACACAAAAACAGCAAATACGCGGTGCAGCTTCTGGACATTCAAACGCGAACAATGCAGCACTTGCATAACGAACCAAAGCTTTGCCACGAAGAAGAGCCCCCGTGGAGATGGTGGAGACAGACGGTCCACTCACCGAGCATATCTACGAGTTCACCCAACGCGTTTTTTCTGAATGCCACGTGACCGCCTCACGCGACCTCTCGCGCCGCTGTCCGCCCTGTCCATGGTCAGTTAAGGGGTCGTGTGCGCGTCGTCCGCATGCGCTAACACTTGTAAAAATTAAAAGAGCTGACAGCAACGCATGGCATCTCACTTCTCCTTCGTCCCTGCCGCCGATCACGTCGCCTCTGTCGATGGAGGCAGAGACGGAGGAGAAGTGAGATCATCTAACACCGTGTTTAAGCTTCTTTTTATTATACAAAAAGCATTTACACTCATGTAATTCCCAAATATATTTGAACCAACCACCGTTCATGAATCACGCATTCATTTACTCTTGGCGAAGAATAACTCTTTGAAGTAATAAAGGGTGTGGTTAAGTGCTTTTAATTTCCTCTGGTTTCATTGTTTGTAGACCCGCGCGTGTGAATTTAAGTGACACCGTTATTACAGCTTCGCTTTCGAGCAACCTTCACACAGGGATTTGGCGCGCATTTTTTTGTTACTTGGTGAAGGGTGGCGGAAGCTGAGGTGATTTGTAGTTTGATTGGAGACTCTCTGACTTCAGCCTGAGTGATACCTCGCTCCAGACTACATTGCGTAATCCCGCGTGAGGTGTGTTTATGATTTTGTGGTAGGGGAGGTTGATGTCACCGAGTTAATCCAGGAATTCTGAGTCCGATGCTTGTAATGTCTGCATGATCTGGGTGCGGCGTCTATGTATTTCATTTTACTTATTCTTGCGCCAAATAAGTGCTTAAAGGAGCCATGAAGAGAAAATGCAAGTTGCTTTTATTCGAAAGATTTCGTGTTTTATAGTGCCCCCAGCGCTTGTCCGGATACAAACGGTGCTTTATTCACTGAGAAATTAAACAATTTAGGTTAAAATTTTGATTTTCCCGCTCAATCGTGCGTTTTCGTGGTCCCAAGTGACATCACTGGAACCGACCGCTCTGCAGCCTAGAGTACCTTCATTCACGCATCCGCCGTACAGGGTAGAGACACGTATACGCTGGCGCCGCCATTTTCGGTTGCTCGCTCGCCGCCGAAGCAACTCATTGTGTCAAAACCGCGCTTAAATTATCGCCGCAACGCGGTTTACGAAAGAAGTTTGAATCATATTGTCTGTTTCGCGTTGCTAGGTCTCGTGGGAAACGAAAAGAATAACGCGTTGAGCCCGTTGGCCCAATTGCGGCGGCACGGGACCGTTCAAAGGTTGTCTCCACCTTGTACAGCGGTGTTGGTTTGTTCCCGCGTTTCTTTACGTTCCGTAACCTAGATGGCGCCACCATACCGTGGCAAGCGTTTGGTTTGTTTTTGCCCGCATTTAAACCTGGCTTGTTTTTGTTCTGGGAGAAAATATTCGTTCCCTGAAACAGTGCTCGCTCGACAAATGGGGTCACGTAAAACACCGTTGCTTGCGTCAATCGGCCAGTGTCGTCTGAGACAACCCCAAGCCCCGTAGTGCTGTGCAGCTAAACAAGCATGCTGTGCGCAGTACGAACAGCAGAACGCATCAGTACTTCTATGTTTACATGTGCTTTCGTAACTTCCACTGTTTGTCCCATCATTCTTATTGCTTTGTAAAGAATGTGCCCTAAATTTAAGCGCAAATCGCTCGTTCGTCTAGTTTGTAAGCTCTACCTAATTTTCGTCTGCTTCTGCCAGCCTCCGCCAATCGCAGAGCTTAGCTCATGTGACGACATAGGTTCTGTTGCAGGAAATGAGCTGGTGGGTCGCATGACCGTTCCCGTTTTTCCTAATTATGTAGCTTATTTGAGCGAAGTTTACGTTAAAAGTGGTGTCAGTATGATTCTAACGAGACAATCTTTTGAATGAACCAAACTTGTGTTTTCTCTTCATGGCTCCTTTAAGTAGTTGCCAAGTTTTCTTACAAGGGGCCCTAGCAAATGTGTTGCCGATACATGGGTGTGTGTTTGCATTCTCAGATAAATCCATGTTCTATAAATCTCCTCATTCATTCAAGACCTTTCTTATAGAGATGTGCTTCAGCGAAGTTATTGCAAATCAAAACAGCGCTTGTTGCTTGCGTCGGGTTTCGGCCTGGTTTCGTTTTTCTCCTCTCACCGGTGTGATGTTGTCCATGATGTCTCGCTTCTCTTTGGCGTTAGCTACAACATCCGGGGTCGTCTGACTTTCTGCGTTCCGTTTGTGCCGTTTTTTCTTCATGCTGCTTTTAGATGCGACTGCATCTCATTCACTCGCCTTGTCCCTGCATCCGGCGTCGGCGTTGTTGTCGGCGTCCGCCCCTCCAACCATTGTCCTCGCCGCGTGAGCTGTGTTCTCCACCGCTCATCCCCTCTCCTCTCCGATAGCGAACACTCTCTCGCGAAGGGCATTGGATTGGATTCGATTGGATTGGCTTGGGGTGGGTTGGCTTGGCTTGGCTTGACTTGACTTGGCTTGGCTTGGATTGAATTGGATTTGGATTGGATTGGATTAAAGTGGATTGTGTTGGATTGTGTTGCGTCATAGCCGCGGCACACGCTCTGGCGCCGGCGCGTCCTCTCACCGTTATGCGCGCTATAAAACGCGGTGACTGCGCCGCTACGCTCCAGCGTTCCAGCGCCGTTCCTCCGCTGTCCAACGCTGCAACGTGAACCCCCTATGCGTCGCATCTACACAGGGGTTCCCGCGAGGGGAGATGGGAGTTTTCTTTTAAGTCCCGCAACCCCACTCACGGCTGCAAAAGCTAACCGGAGGGATGGGGCGGGATTTATACGGTTCAACACCACGCCGAAACGTCGCGCAAAAAAAAAAACCTTGTCAGAGACATTTCGCGGAGGCGGTGACACGCGTTTTTCGATATGGCAGCGTTAAAGGAGCCATGCAGAGAAAACGCATTTGATTCATTCAAAAGATTGCCTCGTTAGAATCATACTGATACCCCTTTTAACGTAAACTTCGCTCAAATAGGCTACATAATTACGAAAAAAGGGAATGGCCATGCGACCCACTAGCTCATTTCCCAAAATAGAACCTATGATGGCATACCAGACAGCTCTGCAATTGGCGAAGGGCGGCAAAAGCAAACGCAAATTAGGCAGAGCTTTTGAAGTTTGCCGAACGAGCTATTTGCGCTTAAACTAGGCCACATTCTTTTTGGAGCCCTAAGAACGGTGCGGAAAACAGGGGAAGTTACGGAAGCACGCGTAAACATAGAAGTACCGAAGCGTACTGCTGTTGGTACGGCGTGCACTAGGCTTGGTTTAGCTGCACAGGACTGCGGGGCTTTGTGGTTGTTTCAGACGACACTGGCCGATTGACGCAAGCGATAATGTCTTACGTGGCCGTATTTGATGAGCTAGCACCATGTTTCACGAAGCGATTGTCTCCATGAAGAAAACAAGCCAGGTACAAATACGTTCACAAACAAACCAAAGGCAGAAAACGCCTTGCCGCGGTGTGGTGGCGCCATCTAGGTTAACTAGGCACTGTGATGCCATTACGAATCACAAAAACCTATGATTTAGTAGGAAAATTAAAATTCTAACTTATATCAATTAATTTCTCAGTGAATAAAGCATGTGGGGGCACTATAAATCACGATATCTTTCGAGTAACCCAAACTTGTGTTTTGCCTTCATGGCTCCTTTAAATATGAGAGCGCATGACTAAAGAGTTGCCTCAAAATTTGTTAGAGGAAGTACGTCCACGCATTCCGCAAAGATTTCCGTTCAGATATTGCTTATTGGCCGCTCGTACGGGCCAATAACGAGCTTGGACGTATTTTGGTAATGCCATGCACGCGCGTTCACAAGAATAGCAGTATTCCACTCCGTTATTGCGATCGATTCAATTTCAATCTAAATTTGTTCATTTGCACTCCAAGGAGCAGTGGGCTCGGAAATAAAGCGCCAGCGAGCTTGCGTTTATAACCGTTTGCGTTTATGACCGACAAGCGTTTATAACCGTAAAAATTCTGCAGAACTTCAAAGAATTATCTACGATTGCCTAGCATCCTCATGCCGCTTTTCTTGAGTGTGAGATTCTTCCAGCCGCATTTTCGGATTATTGTAAATCCTGATGGACCAATTATCGGCAATCACGCTATTACAATGATTACAGGTTCAAATTTCGCGAAGTCTGCATTAGTGTGGAAATGCCGGGCGTTACACAGCTCGCCATTTTCGATAATTCCTTTATATTATTATCATTTTTTAGTTTTTCAGAATTTTGTTCGCCAATTATGTTCGTTTACGCTATTATGACGATTACAGGTGAACCTTTCGCGAAGTCGGCATTATTGAGGAAATTACATGCGTTATACGTTTTGCCATTGTCCGTAATTTTTTCATTATTTCCCTTACTCTTTGTTCTTCATAATTTCCTCCGCCGAATTTTCTCCATTTACGTTATCATAGCGATTATATTTGGAACTTCCGGGAAATCTGCGTTATTGTGGAAATGCAGGGAGTTACACGGATCACAATTTTCGTAATTCTTTTATATCTTTCTTATTGTTCTAGATTTGCAAAATTTCGTGTGGCGAATTATGTTCGTTTACGTTATTATAGCGATTAGAGGTAGAACTTTCGCGAAATCAGCATTATTGTGGAAATGCAATGGGTTACACGTTTCGCCATTTTCGTATTTTTAATATCGTCCTTATTTTTTGTGTTCCGAAGTTTCGTCCGGCAAATTATCTCCATTTACAGTATTATAGCGATTACAGGCTTAACTTTCGCGAAATCTGCATTATTGTGGAAATGCCATGCTTATACGTTTTGCCATTCACTGCTTTTTTTAATGTTGTACTAATTTTCTAGTTATCTCCAATTATCTCTATTTACGCCATTATAACGATTACAGGCGGAACTGTCGCGATAATGCCTTATTGTGGAAATGCAGGGCGTTACACGTTTCACCATTTTCAGTAATTTTTATATCTTTCTTATTATTTAGTATTTTAAAATTTCTACCGACCGGTTATCTCCACTTAGTCCATTATAGCGAGGACAGTTGGAACTTCCTCGATATCTGCATTTTTGTGGAAATGCAACCCGTTACACAAGTTCGCTCCAATAAACTTGTTTTCCTTGGAGACAACTGCGTCGTCTATGACTTGGTGACATCTGGTGAGGTGCAAGGGTAAATGTACCCTAAGCCGTCGTCAAGCCCACAAGCAAGCCCCATTCGTGTCAGCCGCCGACAGCAAGGTCTTCAGCAGGAGTTTGGACTCCTTCCGGATAAAGTGAAGAAAGAAGACGTCGTGACCACCACCATGATTATTGCAGGCAGCATGAACAGCGCTACCAATCCTGCCCTGGTTCTTCAGCAACCTAGGGAACCGCCATCATTCCTTGGGTCACCTTCGGAGGATCCCAGAGACTGGTTGGAGCAAGTCGAACGGGTCAGGCTGTTTAACCGCTGGGACGACGCAGAGACACTGCGGCAAGTGTTTTTCTACCTTGAAGTTTCAGCACGGATCTGGTTCGCGAACAATGACAGCTCCCTAGAATCTTGGAATGAATTCAGAACGCAATTTGTAATGACTTTCACCACGGTTGTGCAAAAGGAGCGGGTCGAAGTGTTGCTGCAGACGCGGACACAACACCCTAACGAAGGCATTGTTGTGTTCGTCGAAGAGATGAAGAGACTTTTCAGGCATGCTGACCCTTGCAACGCGGAATAAAAGAAGTTACGCTTCTTCATGCGCGGTGTGAAAGAAGAACTGTTTGCTGGACTTGTCCGCAATCCGCCCAAAACCGTCGCCGAATTCGTGACCGAAGCCAGCACAATTGAAAAGGCTCTCGAAATGCGTGCTAAGCAGTACGACCGCAACTTTGTCGGCATGGCCAATGAGAACTACGTCGACAGCATGCGAATTCCGGTAGATAGCCTACACGAGACTATCCGCGCAATAGTGAGGGAGGAGCTGCGAAAACGTCTCCCAACGCCACCGCAACTACAAGTCGCTTCTCTTACCCACGCCATTAGAGAAGAAGTGCAGCAAGCGCTGGGAACTTCAACGACGCCAGAAGCACCCCGCGAGCCGCAGGCGATGGCCTACGCGGCTGCTCCCCGTCACCCTCACCCACTTGTGCCCTATCGTCACGGGGCTCCATACCGTCGTCTTCTGTCGCCGGCCCGACCACCTGCGGTGCAACGCCCCGCCCCAAGGAAGACCGACGTGTGGCGAACGCCCGAGAATCGTCCGCTGTGCTGCCACTGCGGAGAGGCCGACCCCATCTACCGTCGCTGCCCCTACAAGAGGCTCGGTTTGCGAGGGTTCTCCGTCGACGCACGACGTCCCCGACCCAGCCAGTGCCCACGTAAGATCGAAGAGTACCTGTCCAACACCAGCCGTGGACCAGCCCGTTTTAACCGTTCACTGTCGCCCTACCGATACCAGTCGCCGAACCACCGTAGCAATGCTCAGTTCGCACGTTGAAGGTCCCCCAGCCCACGTGGGGGAAACTAAAAGCAGCAACTTCTGGAGGTGAAGTTGCACAGCTGTGGAAAAATGAAAACCCTCCAACGACGCACCGACGCGCTGAAGACCATGATTCACGACTTGCCCTTAGCCCGACGACCCGATATAACCCGGACGTGACTTCCGAAGACGACGACAACGACACGGCGGGACGCGTACCCGACATGACCAAGCCTGCCGTTGAAAAAAACGATGATAACGACGACGCATAGTGCCAAACTCTCAAGACGCACAAGCCGAGATACGACGCCACGATGCACCCGAAACTCGAGGAAGGCGGCGTCTGACGTCCAGTTGTCCATCGATGGCTTTGATGTAGTTGCCCTCTTAGACACGCGGGCCGACTACTCAGTTATGAGCGGATCATTCGCGTCTAAGCTGAAGAAAGTTACGACCAGATGGGACAGTCCACCAATACGCACAGCGGAAGGCCATCTTGTAACGCCCACTGGAACGTGCACATCACACGTCACCATAGACGGCACCACGCACCCTGCTGCGTTCGTCATTTTGCCCAAATGCTCCCGCGACGTAATTCTTGGAATGGATTTTTTGATGGACAACCGTTCAATAATCGATCTTCAGACCCAGTCAATAACTTTTATTCACTCCATGACGTCGGAGTGAACAAAAGTTATTGTCGTTCACTCCATGACGCCTGAATCGAACCTCGAACATCGTGCTGCTGTAAGGATTGCAGATGATCATATCACCCCGCGATTGCTTTATGATCACGGTCTACTGTGAATATTCTGCTCCTGACGTCGACGCTATCGTAGGGAGTGATCAAAGGTTGCTTCTCGACCGCGGTGTCTCTGTCGCAAGAGGCATTGCACGCTTCAGGGAACACCAATCCCACGTTTTGGTCAATACTTTCACGGAGGAGTACCAGTATTGAACAAGGACGCGAAAATTGCGTTCCTCGAAGAAACGCAAGAAGCAAGTGACATGATCGCGGTCGCCGACTTTGAACGCACACCCGAAGACACCTTCAGGATTCCGCATCCCTTCGACGTGAATACGGCGCTACCGCAAGAAAAACGAAACAAATTATTGGTTTGCAGCCTCGCTACAGCGAGTGTTTTTCGTCGAGCTTAAAACTACGGCAGACACCTCTAGCGAAGCGTCGAATAATATCCGAAGATGGAGCCCGACCTACCCGACAGTCACCGTAGAGCGTCTATTCACACGACCGGGAAGCCACCCGGAATCAAGTCGACGACATGGACTCTCCGCTAGGGGCCGAGCGATGCAAATGCATTCTACGTCGGCTCCGCAATTTATCGACCGTGTGGTTTTATAACTGCGCCACTGTGGTAAATCGCCTCCGTATCCGATCCGTGAACTTTTCCACTTTCACGGGATACCAGTTTTATGTTCCTGTGTCTCTCCAAACGCCACCGGCGAGTTATCTTTTTAGACGCGCCAGCATTCCGCCGCTAAGCCTCGCCAGGAGTTCGGCTCATCGGGCGAGCCAGCGCGGCGCGATGCGCGGCTGCCGGCAGCTCCCCTTCTACCTCCAGCAACATGAGTACCATTGAAGTTCCCTGCGAGTCCATTTCTCCCGAAGAGTATCACAATGGCGTGGGTTGGATGGACTGCTTTCGCCGGCGAAGCCAAAAAGCTCGTATCGAGCTAAACCTAGCAGCTGAAAACAAAGGCAAACATGGCGCCGGCACCGCAGCTGTTGGTGGGAAGGGCCCGGCGACGTCCCGTCATCACTCAACAGAGGGCGCCAACGAGTTTCAAAGGCCCCAGAGCTTCCTCCTCCTGGCATAAATGTAGTTATGGGCCCAAGAATAATCTTGACTTCAACAAGATCAACCAGGCGACGCTCTTCGATAGCATCTGTTACACAGCTGGCATCCCTCGTGAGACGGCGGCAGAAGACACTTTACGTATCAACACTCTCCCCAACGTGCTTGTGGTGAGCGCCCCAAGTATCGGAAGAACGAAGATGTACGACAGCATCATGCAGATTACGATCGGCACCTCTGCTCATGGAATCAGTGCCTGCATCGCACCCCCCGAAGGCATGGCGAAAGGCGTCATTCATAACATTCCGGACACAGACGAAGAGGAGACCATAACTAGAAGCTTGGTGAACTCCCGCAAACCAACTACCCTACAGGCACGTCGCCTAGGCACCACGCACTCGGTGATTATAGCCTTCGGTCATGGTGAAGTGCCCTACTTCGTCTATTACCGAGGGACCGAGTACAAGTGCTATCTGCATAAAAAACGTCACGAAATATGCGATCGTTGTGGACAGTATGGGCATCGGGTCGATATGTGTTCCAAACCCTGTGGCTACGTGCCGGAACAGTGTTTCACGTGTGGTACGCGTAACCATGGACCGGGACATCTCTGCGAACATCGGTGTGCCATATGTGGCCAAAGACTTAAACAGAAGACCGAGAGTGCAAACAAAAATATCGCACTCCCTATTTAGTGTAACGCAGACGATGGGATCGCGAACTATTTCACCGCCGCCCGTCCCAAGAGCGTGCCATGACATCGAGAAGCATCCTTCGTACGGGTTGCCGAGACCGATCGCAATCGTACCCCGGCTTCCTCCCGTGCAATCGCCAGCTCGTTAATCCCGGTCACGTGAACGCTGTAACGAGACCACGGGATCGTCCCAGGAGAAGACACCACCCGGTCAGGGACTCCAAAAGACTGGGGCTTCCCCAGCCCATCCCGGAAGATTTCCTTCACGGAACCGCCGTCCTCCGACCTGTGGCAAGAGCCAAGATCGTGCAGGCAAGATCCCGGGCCGTCGTGAAACGTCTCGAGGAGGGGGCGTCAGACGTCGAAGCCCAACTCCCCGGTTCCATAAAGCGGCGGGGACCTCGTACCTGGAAACGAGCTCCACAACGGTGACGTCACCTCAGGTAAGCTGGGCAGCGACTGTCTCCCGGTCCAATATCAGGCAACACACGCTAGATAAACAACAAACGGAAAATACTGAAATGAAACAAATGATTGAACTATTAATGTAAGAAAACGCGAAAATATGGCAACAGATTGCCTCTTTCAACAAAACCAAACAAACGTCGGAGACTGAAATAATGGACATTAGTACAGAGCAAACACACAAACGTGATGAGCAAGGCGACATACCCACAAACACATTCCCAGCGGGAGATACACAGGAAATAGACATCGACACCGATACCTCTCCAACGAAACGCCGACGGCAGAGCCGCACCCGCACACTCATTTACGAAAGAGCAAAGATACTTCAAGCTAAACTGGATCAATCAGTAGATGCCAAGCTTGAGCAACTAGAAAAAAATCTCGACGGCCAAATTAAGACTGACTTCGCACACGTGAAGACCATGATGGAAGAAATTACAGGATTTATAACCAAACAATTTGAGAAGTACGAACATCGCCTGAGTGAATTGGAGGCCAAGCAATGACTCTCCGCTTGATCCTCAGGGGGAGGTCCACTGAAACACAAGCCCTACACTCCTCCGGCAGCGGAATCAACACGCAACATTCATAATGAAAATGCGACGACGGCAATCACTCATTCCCACTAGCAATGGCCAACAAAACCAGGACACCCTCGGAGCCCCTCCAAACCTGGCAATGAAATTGTCGCAGTTACTCTAATAAATGGCATTTATTACATCAGCACATACTCAGTCCTACTCAGAACCAACGACCGGACGTCCTAGCCCTTCAGGAAACCCACGAAATTGCTAAACTTCCTGGTTACAGCGCGTACACCCCGCAAGCCATTGAGATCCCGCAGCTTACTCTTCTGGCCCGCCGGAACATCCCAACGGAAGTACATGATACTGGCATTACTGGTCCAGAACACCAGCTATTAGAAATTATTCTAACGAGGGGTAAGCGGCGATGCAGTGTATTTGTTCTCAATCTATATAGCAGCCCTCGGGAGAACCACTCTTTCTCCCGTCTTCTCAAAGTTGCCGCAACAAAAGCGGGTAAACTGAGCCCGTTAGTGGTGGTGGGGGATTGTAACGCTCCATACACCGCCTGGGGTTACCGTAAAGACTCGGCGAAATGCCAACGGCTTTGGGTGGCGGTGCAGCAAAAACAGTTCAGCCTACCCACCGACCCTAAACAGTCTACTCGTCTAGGCACTGGTAAATGCAGAGACACGACACCCGATCTCACCTTTCTCAAGAATATCTAACAGCGCACGCATGGCTGGGCCAATTTGCACGTGAATATAAACAGTGACCACTACATACTCCAGACGGAACTCGACGTGATGCCGGGAACTTCAACGGGTGGCCGGGAGTATCGCATTACGAATTGGTACGCCCAGGCCCGAGAGGTATCACCACGATCATTGAATGATTAGATACATGGGTGCGTGAACTACACCAGGACGTGCGGCAGCATACCACACTGGTTCCAGAGGAAGCCGATATACCAGAGGCGGATGCCCGCCTGGCTGGCCTCTGGGAAGCACTCCGGAGTCTTCGTACTCGATTGAAGTCACATCCTCGCAATCGTTCGCTTCGTCCAAAGATTGCGCAAGTGCAACGAACTTTTGCAATGGCGCAACGGCGCAAATGCAACGGCGCGGCTGGCAAACCAGCAGTGGTATTTTTTCTGCCAAGAGCTAGGCAATCAGCTCACTACTCGCAAGGCGTGGAACATCCTTTGACACCTCCTCAATGAAAACACCACCAAGACGGCGCAGCGCAATCAAATTGCGAGGCTTATTCAAAAAAGCAAGACAAATCCGCGAGATCTCCTTCGAGCTTTGCCTGAACGATACCTGCATACGTCGCCGCCAATTGATCCGCCTACATATCAGGGAGCCCCCAACTCTCGGGTCGATGAGCTCTTTACGGCGGCAGAGACTCGGCGGGCCTTAATGGCCCTTAAAACCAGCACCGCACCCAGCCCTAACGGCATAACCAACAAACTCCTGAGCAATTTCGACGACCTCTCTATCCAGCAACTAACTCAGCTTTTCAACTATCACTGGACACAGAGCACGCTCCCACATGAATGGAAAACGGCTCAGGCCGCTCTCATTCCTAAACCTGGAAAACCTATTGATCAAGGGAATTTCCGTCCTATCTCAATTACTTCTTGTCAGGGCAAACGTTTTGGACATATGGTACTTCATCGACTTACCACCTACGAGGACGACAACAATCTCATACCGGAGACCATGTATGGATTTAGGAAGGGAAAGGAACTCAGGATGTCCTGTTCCATCTCCTTGATGACATAGTTAAAGGCACCGGAGTGTCACCCCTACACACAAGAGCTATATTCAGCCTCGACCTTAAAGGGGCGTTTGACAATGTTCACTACGCAGCCATGTGTTAAGGACTCACTGAAATCAATGTCGGCCTCCGCACCTTCAATTATGTTCAAGCATTTCTCACTGGTCGCACAGCGTGCATAACCTTGGGAGATCTTAGGTCGGACGTTATGCCACTGGGTACTAGGGCAACACCGCAAGGATCTGTGCTATCCCCTTTCTTATTTAACCTAACTCTGCGAGACATACCTCCAGTACTCCAGCGTATCCAGCAGCTCCGCCACAGCCTCTACGCTGATGATACCACTCTATGGATGGCAGGGGCTCGGATGGCAGTATCCAGGAGGCGCTACAGAAGGGCATGCTAGCAATTGAAACTCTGGTAACAGCTAATGGACTTACCTGCTCGCCACAGAAATCGGCATTGCTTACCATACATCATGGACGACGTCAACCTTCGGGATCGCAACTCAATCAAGTATATACAACCGGAGGACATCCCATTCCCAGAGTGACTACACTCCGTATTCTTGGTCTGACCATCCAGGCCAACGGGCGTAACACCACTACGATCGAGACCTCACACTTCTCCCAGCAGGTAGGGCGAATGCTTTTCCTGGTGGCCAACAGGCAGCAAGGAATACCTGAGTAGGCACTTGTCCGGCTGGTACGCACTTTATAGTTGTGAAATTTGCGTAGCCGCTACCCTACCTTGAATTGTCAAAGCTGAAGACACAGAAAGTCGATGCCCGCCCTTGGAATCTCTCCCACCACTTTCACGGCGTTATTCGCAGGTCTTAGAGCTCACCATACGATTGCTGAAATTACAGAAGCCGTGCGTGTAGCGCACATTCAACGTCTAGCAAAATCTAGGAACGTCTAGCAACGTCTAGCAACGTCTAGCAACGTCTAGCAGACAGGACGGCACTTTAGGCCTCTTCCTTTGGGTTGTCACGTTTTCAGGGTGTTCTGTTACGCACCCCCACGTTCTGTTACGCACCCCCAAGCTCAAAATTTTGCGGTCTCTAGCTAACGGCTCAACATGGTCGAATTAACTCCACCACGAATCATCTGTTCTTGTGGCGTTTTTTGTGACCGAGAAAGGCAGTGCAGTTAAACAAAATGCTCTTGAAGGAACACTGAAGTGATTCCGTCAAACTTCTGTCCTGCTTGCATTGCATAGACTGGCTCATAGAAACACAGTTTTCACGGTTTATTCGGTAAATAAAGCAGTATTGAATTTTTAAATTTAAAAAAAGTAAAATACCGCGCGACATTTGCGGCGGCCGCAGGAACTAACAGTATTGACGCATATTCAAGTTTGGATGTGATTGGACAATGTCCACGATTGCAATTGAAATCAGTTTTGGTTCGGGTTCAGTGAAACGGCATGCTAAGAATTCGACGTTATCGCAGTTTGGGCCTTCCTGATGTCTCAGGAATGAATATACCACGCTTCTGACATATATGCTGTAGGATGCGTCAGAGAAGCCTGCCAGCACCGCGTAGAACAGGTAACGTTGTCGGAACGAACCCAGTGGCTGAACGCCCTTCGTGTCATCAAGGTGCTCATCTGCGAGGCGCTTCACCCCCACCTTTGGAACTTTCCTGGCTCGTTCACGTGTCGTAAGAAGGGTGTTCGCACCAGGCCGACAGTCTACCGACTCGGCACTGTGCCCGCAAGCAGCCGGTGCTTATGTCAACATCACGCCAACGAGAACTCGCCAGCGCACATTCTGCCGCCAAGTCGCTCCTTGAGCCATGAAGGTTGCCGTGACAGATGACGAATTCAGTATAAAAAAAAGTACCTAAGTACAAAAAAGTCAACTCCAATAAATGTCGTATAGCGGACTCAAACTTGCTAATTGCGACACGCTGTACCTGGTGCTTCGTACCACTTGGCCAAAGGCATCGCGTTGCCGGGGTCAAAAATGCGAAGTATATATTGTAAAGCCTGCTTATTTCTTTAGATTCATTGTTCCCAGCAGCCTACATAAGCATTGCTTAAGTACAGATTGTGCAGTAGGCGTCCCCAAATTTCCACGAACACACTACCTCAAGCGACTACATTCTTCAAGCAGTAAAAGCGTTCGCCAATGTGTTGTGCTGCTGACCGCTTGGCTAGTTCGCTCAGAGCAAAAATGACTTCTTGTAACGTAGTTTGACATTTACTGATAAAATCGTCGGTTTATTTTAAATTTCTTATTACCTATACTAGCTTCGCTGGTTCTTCGCTCACCTTTAATTAGCCTTAGGTTTTCTATAACGCACCAGTAAGCAAAAATACCTTGACTTTATAGACTTTACTAAGCTTGATACAGACTACAAACTAACAAAAAACGGCACATTCGTGAAGGCAGAAATCGTGCCATGGCTTAGTTTTAACTTAGCGAACGAATTGCGACTATCCGCAGGCGGCCGCGGTCGACTGACTTTGTCGGTGAGTCGGTGAGCAGCGCAGTTGCGCAGTCAAGCCAATCATGTACGAGTAAGCATCATACGAAACGTCATAGGAAATCGGAAAGGAGGACGCAGAGAGGAAACAGACTTTCGAATTGGTTTTTCTACTGAGTAAAGTCACATAAACAAAACGAGTAGTCTAAACATAACCTAGGAACTGCAGACCCCAATTTTGGATAGTAATACCACAATATTCATAAACCACTTCAGTGTCTCTTGAACACAGACTGTGCAATGCTTTTCGCGAACAGTACTAATCATGTAGAGGAAAAAAGTGCATGATTCAAAGAGGGCAGCTAGGTGAATCATTTTTTGACAATGTACTTGGACCACCAAGTCAGCACTAACCTACTGCAACCTTGACTTTCCCGCGTAGTCTAAATAAGATACTCTATGTCCCTCTGCCATAGTTCAGCCATAAATATCAAAGTGACTGCAGTAGCTTTGATTGATTGTAGGGTTTAACGCGCCGATGCAGCGCAAGTGATGAGGCGCGCCGTAGTGGAGGGCTTCGGATTACTTTTGACCAGCCGAGGATCTTACGCGCGCCGAAATCTCGTACACACGGGTGTTTTTGCTTTTCGCCTCCATCAGAAAAGCGGCCGCCGCGGCCGGGAATCGAACCTGCGACCTCGTGCTCAGCAGCGCAACGCCTTAGCCACTGAGACTGTAGTGGCCTCCAAACAAGTTTTGTTACTGATACGACTGCTAGTAGGGTTGATAGGTTTGCTTGCACTGTGCCTAATGTATGATTCCATCCCTATTTTAACGACATTTACTTTCACACCGTTGGCCCGAAAATTAATATGCAGAAAACTAAACTAATGATCAATAACCTCGGGACAGCACTGCGGTTTGAGATAGGTGGCGAGGCAGTGGAAGTGGTAAGCGAATATATCTACTTAGGCCAAGTTGTGACCCCGGATACCAACCATGAGGCAGAGATATATAGAAGGATAATATTGGGGTGGAGTGCATTCAGCAGGCATTCTCAGATAATGAATGGCAGCGTACTATATTCCTCGAAAAAGAACGTGTATGACAGCTGCATCTTACTCGTACTGAACTATGGGGCAGAAGCTTGGAGGCGCACTTAGAGGGTTCAACTTCAATCGAGGACGACTCAGCGAGCAATGGAACTGAAGATAATTGTCACGATTTAGCCCCGCGTACGTGAACCTGGGAGGGTATGGGTACCCTCCAGCCGAGTGACGACATGCAGCGTGTTGGTGGTGGTGACGGTGACTGACGGCGAGCTGCTGTGCTCGGTGGTGTTTATTCTCCGGCCACACACAATGTTGCCCACCGAGCCTTTTGGGGCCACTGGACCTAGCGGCCAACGAATATCAGGGTTGGGGCGCCACACACGTGTCACACCCCTCAACCCAAAGTTTTTTGTACAACACAACCACAAAACACCTGTCACCCCGGCGAGTAATGGTTCGGTGGTCTTTGCTGTCTTTCACTCCGCCTGAGCACAGGTGTCGATGTCGGTGTGGCAGCATGGGGTGCTGCCTTTGCCCCTCTCGCACCATGTGGAGGCCTTGCAGGTGGCACGGGACTTGCAGGTGGCACCGGACTTGCAGGTGGCGCCGCAGAGGCACGAGTAGCACCAGCCCCTGGTGCTGTGCTGGCAGCGGCCGGTGCAGTTGGCTCCCCCGCCTGCTGGCTTCCTGAAGGGGCGGCTGAGGTTGCCAGGCGAGACCTCACATGATCAGCATGCCGGTGCCACGTGGTCTCGTCCGACATGCGGACGAGCAGCGACGACGCACTGGCAGGAGAGACCACGTGCCCGGCAGACCAGGGTTGACCACGCCGGAAGTTCTCGGAGAAGACCTGAGCCCCAGACTCCTGCAAGGGCCCAGGGCGGCAACCTCAGTCTGCCGCCAGCTTCTGCTTGAGCTGCTTCAGGTGCGCTGTGGACCGGAGGTCGGGGTGCAACACGTTTATTTATTTATTAGAGTACCCTCAGGGCCCTTAGGGCATTACAGAGGGGGTGCGTACAACATTTCATAACACACAAAGGAATAAAGACAAGGGAAAAAACAACGAAAAGAAACAAGTGTCAGAAGCGCAAATTACGAAGGAAAAATAAATCAACTGAAAAAAGAATGCATTTCTAGTAAGAATTCAAGCATAAAAAGGACAAAGATAGATAATGGAAAGCGCATCGAGTTACAAAAATTGCTGAGAAACTGCCGTCCTAAACAACAAAGGGTCTGTTATCGTTACAACGGAAGAGGGAAGGTGGTTCCAATCGGCACATGTTTTCGGTAAGAAGGCTGCTGAAAAAAATTTCGTGCGGCAAAACGGAATGGCAACCTTATGCTGGTGATCAAATCGTGATGAGTGGTACGATGGTTGTGAAATCAGATCTCGCCTCATTGATGGGTTATGAAAAAATATCGTATGAAAAAATTGAAGTCGCGCCAGTTTCCTCCGGACATTTAAATTGGGTAGGTCAAGGTTAGATTTCATTTCTTATATGCTAGCAGTACGTTAATAATTAGAACAAATGAACCGAGCTGAGCGGTTCTGAACAGATTCTAACGCGTTGATTAGATTGTGCTGCGCGGGATCCCATATAGCGGACACGTACTCGAGCTTTGGGCGAATTAGTGATCGGTATAGTAGAATTTTGAGGGACAGCTGAGCGCGAGAAAAGTTACGGCGCAAGTATTCGAGCGTTCGGTTAGCGTTATTACAGATGTAGGTAACATGCGTGTGCCAAGATTGGTTGTTGGTAATGTAAACGCCGAGGTATTTATATGAAGAGACATGCTGGAGGGGGACTGCGTTAATTCTGTAGGTACAAGCGGGAGAAATAGATCGCCGGGTTATTGACATGCACCTAGATTTGTTAGAGTTGAGTGTCATAAGCCATTTATTGCACCAGGTTTAGACAGTATCAAGGTCTGCCTGTAGAAGTTGGTTATCTGATTCGTTGGTTATTTCGCGGTAAAGGACACAATCGTCTACAAATAGCCTTATAGAGAAGTTAATACTGTCGGGGAGGTTAATAATATATAAGGAAAAGTAAAGGGCCTAAAACGGAACCTTGCGGCACGCCAGATGTTACTTTAGAAAGAGGTGAGTTATAGTCATTAGTTGTTAGAAACTGAGTGCGATTAGTCAGAAAGCATTCAATCCATTTAGGAAGGTTCGGGTCGATGTTTAAGGCACTAACTTTCAGGAGGAGTAATTGGTGAGGTACTGTATCGAAAACTTTTTGAAAGTCAAGAAAAATGCAACGCACAAGTGAGCCGCGATGTAAAGCTGATGCTATGTCATTAGTAAAATAAAGAAGTTGGGTTTCGCATGAGTAACTTTTTCGGAATCCGTGCTGGTAGGGAGTAAAAAGAGAGTTTGATTCTAGGAATGAGACAAGGTAGGAGTAAATTGTATGTTCTAACATCTTACAAGGAACACTGGTTAGGGAAATTGGTCTGTAATTGAGAGGAGACTGTGTGTTACCAGACTTGTGCAGAGGGACCACCTTCCCCACTTTCCAGTCAAGCGGCAAAGTGGAGCTCTGAATAGATTGCGAAAAGATTAGGGACAAATAAATTGATGAATACAGTGCAGTATTTTTTAGAAACTTCGAGTTCATTTCATCTACGCCACAAGAAGAGAATAACTTAAGGTTGTGAATTAAATGTTGCACTCCAACGGCATCAACGGTCACAGCATACATAGGTAAGAAATCACGACTAGGCATTTGTGGCAACGCAGATGCAGAACAATTCGAAAAAGGAGTAACAAAAAAATCATTTAATGTAATGCAACAGTCTTCACAGCGAACTGGCTGCCCGTCTGAGTTCGTAAGCGAAATGTTTGTCTTTTCACTAGGTTTAACAGTTGTGCAAAATTTAGAAGGGTTGGTTGCAAGAATTGAGGGAAGGGTATTATTAAGAAAAACGCGCTTGGCTTCCTTGATAGCGGCTCTGTATTCGGAAAGCACAGATTTGTACACGTGCCAACAGGCGAACGAGTTAGTCTGCTTTGCCTGACGGAACAAACGTTTTTTTTTATTCCGCATTTTTTAAAAATCAGTTGAGAACCAAGGGGAGCATTGGCGACCCTAGATAACGTATGTGGGAATGTATCGCATGATTAAAGATTCAACTTTCGTTCTGAACAAGTTCCAGTTTTCTTGAACAGTGCGATCAAAGAAGCCATGAGCAAAGCTCTCAAAATGCGATTCGAGTTCCCTGTTGATTGAGTCATAATCGCCGCGTGAGTAGTCTCTTATTGTTTTCCGATTGTTTAACCGACGCCTTAAAGAACCTGTAAGATTGAAGTGCACGAAACAGTGGTCACTTATGCCTGGGAGGCACCTTGAGCAATCTTGGTGACGGTACTGGCGATACCGCGGACCCCGAGCCCCCAAACATAAGCTGGATCCAACCGTGGCGATGTGTTTATAGGTGGAGGGTTAGAAACCACGAACGGTGGCCGTCGGAGCCCAGGTCAAGCTCCGGCGGATGGGCTCCCTGTCTGTTCAGCAGGCAGGGAGCTCCGGGACCTCTTTGGCTACCAGGGTAAGGTCAAAGGAGAAAGTACCCCCGTCTCCCTGCTTTCCAAAGTATCATATGGCATTTTCCAAACCCCCCCCCCCCAAACGTGATCGGCCCCCGAAAAGGGGCCGCACCGAAGTTTCGTTCCCACCTCTTTCAACAACTGTCTTGTCAACCACCGTGAATAACTGAATGCTCGTTTTCTTGTCATTGAGTCAGCTGACTCAGCAAGACCTGTCGCTTCCATGTCCGTATTCTTGATCTCTAAATTTCTGCAAGGCACCATAGGTGGCAAATATCAAGCTAAAAAGCTCAGGACCGGAAAAATCCTTGTAGAACTCAATGCTGAACAACAAGCCCGCACTCTTCTTGCACAAACCCGCATCCATGATCTGGACATCAGGGTCACGCCCCACAGGAGCCTAAACAGCTCCCAGGGTGTGATTTCTGAGACAGATCTCCTGACGGAAACTGATGCCGACCTTCTCGAAGGTCTAAAGGATCAGGGCGTCACAGCTGTGCGGCGCATCACGATGCGCAGGGATGACAAGATAATCCCCACCAAACACATTATCCTGACCTTTGACCGCTCGGCACTTCCACAATATATAAATGCAGGCTTCATTCGATGCTCCATTCGTCCTTACATTCCAAACCCGCGCCGTTGCTTCAAGTGCCAGCGGTTCGGGCACAGTACAACCTCTTGCCGCGGAAAACAACGTGTGCGAAATGCGCCGCGCAGGACCACCCCACCGACAACTGTAATTCTGACATCCTCACTTGTGCAAACTGCAGGGGCCCACATGCGGCCTACTCCAGGAAATGCGAAAAGTTCCAAATAGAAAAGAAAATAATCAATCTCAAGGTCACAGAAAACATCAGCTTCCCAGAGGCGCGAAAGAGGTTCGCCTCTTTCCTTCTGGGGAGGTACACCGACGCAGCTCGCCGGGGGGCGGAGCGGCGTCTGGTTTCCACAGGGACCCAGTTCAGCGATACTGACCTGGTCCCTGCCCCGCCCCCCCCCCCTGGGTTGCCTCTGGCAGCCCAACCCGCCACCACGCCGCTTGCTGAGGCAGCAGCGGTTGTGGTGGCAACCTCTTCCGTTCGGACCGGTGCTGCTCCCGTCCCTGCCTCTCCGTCCTCCAGTGCGTTGGAGAGTGCCATGGACACCATGGGCTCCGCACCGGCTCCCACCGCCACCGCACCGCCCGTGCCACCTCTGGCGCCCCGGACGCCCTCGGCGGTGGCGGCTCCAACGAAGGGCTCCCGAGGGGGGGCCAAATCCGGGGGGCCCGGTTCGACGGGCACACCCAGGACATCGGACGATGACATGGATGTCGTGCCGTTCTTGCCTGCGGTGCACCGCAAGGAACGCATCCCGACGCCAAAGCCACCCGACAAGCCAAAAAAGGCGAGAGTCACAGCCCCGAAAGACGACACATAAACAAACACACACACTCCAGTAGCTCTCACAGTAAATAATGGGAAGAGAAAACATAATTCAATGGAACTGTAGAGGCCTTCTTAAAAATCTTGACGATGTGTATGAAATACTGCATGCTAATCAGCCAAGTGTAATGTGTGTTCAGGAAACACATTTGAATTCCAAGCACACAAATTTCTTGAATAGTTACATGGTCTTCAGAAAGGACAGGGATGGCTGCACACACTCTTCTGGCGGTGTGGCCATAATCGTCCGGAAATCCTTAGCATGCCACCCTGTCACTTTAAACACTATCCTTGAGGCTGTAGCAATACGCTTAATAATATTCCATAGGTTGATAACGGTATGCTCCATATACATTCCTCCTGATGTTACACTTTCGAGCTCTCACATCGAGGCGCTGGTTGACCAGCTGCCCGAACCATACATTCTAACAGGCGACCTTAATGCTCACAATTCTCTTTGGGGCGCTTCTCGTACGGATGCCCGGGGTCGCCTGATAGAGAGGTTTCTCACATCCTCTGGAGCATGCCTTTTCAACAATAAACAGCCTACATATCATAACATAGGACAAAACACATACTCATGTCTTGACTTGGCTATTGGCTCCGCAGTTCTCTTTCCTCTTCTCGAGTGGGGTGTGGGAACTGATCCATATGGCAGTGACCACTTCCCCACCTCACGTACATACATAGGTAAAGGCCCATGCAGTCCATCTTCCCATAATAGGTTCAATGAAACACGATCTAACTGGAATACATTTACAGAGACATCCAAACTACACCACACATCCATAGGACACCTACACGTTGAAGAATCTACCCAACTCCTCACGGCGCACATCCTCGACGCCGCCGAAAAGTCTATTCCCCACGCCTCTGGTGCCCCGCGCAACCAGCGGAGGCCGTGGTGGAATGAGGACTGTAGGCGGGCGCGAGAGGCCCAGAACAAGGCGTGGGGTATCCTTCGTCGGTACCCCACGTCGGGAAACCTCCTCTTGTTCAAACGGGCCAAGGCGTTAGGAAAACGTGTGCGCCGTGAGGCAAAACGAGAGAGTTGGCGTTCCTTCATAACATCAATAAACTCCTACACAGACACACGGAAAGTATGGACGAGAATACGCAAACTCAAAGGACAACAAACACACAGCCTGCCTCTGGTCAGCACAACAGGGGACACACTCGAAGACCAGGCTGACACACTCGCACAACACTTCCAACACGTGTCCAGTCCAGCACACTACACAAACACTTTCCTAAAACATAAAGCCTGTTGTGAAAAGAAGTCCCTACGCGACAACAACAAATCACAGACTTCTTACAACTCCCTGTTTTCACTATATGAACTGAGGGCTGCTCTGAGCACGTGTAAACCCTCAGCTCCAGGCCCAGACAACATTACATACACAATGATACCACACCTACACGCAGACACACTTGAAGCACTTCTACATCTGTATAATAAAATATGGCTTTCGGGGCACATTCCACACTCTTGGAGGGAGGCCATTGTAGTGGCTTTCTTGAAGGAGGGAAAGGACCCGTCGTCCCCCTCAAGTTACCGTCCAATAGCCCTGACGAGCTGCCTGTGCAAGCTCTTCGAGAAGATGATCAATCGCAGGCTCGTGTACTTCCTTGAGTACAATGGTGTTCTCGAGAGCTGCCAGGCAAGTTTTAGGGTGGGGCGATCGACAAACGATCAACTGGTTGCACTTGATTCATACATCAAGGATGCCTTCGTGCATAAACAGTATTGCGTAACTGTCTTTTTCGATCTCGAGAAGGCCTATGACACCACTTGGCGTTATGGGATCCTTAGTGACCTCAGGTCATTCGGTCTTTCGGGTAATATGTTGAACACCCTTGTAAGATTTTTGTCGGAGAGAACGTTCAGAGTAGAGTTGGTTGTGCACTCTCAAAGGTTCACGTCCAAGAAAACGGCGTGCCGCAAGGTGGCGTGTTGAGTTGCACTCTCTTCATAGTAAAGATGAACTCTCTTGGAAAGGCACTGCCAACAACAATCTCTTATTCCATGTATGTAGACGACGTGCAAATATCTTTTAAATCATGTAATATGTCAATATGCGAACGTCAAGTCCAGCTCGGTGTCAAGAAGCTTGCCGGCTGGGCAGACAGGAATGGGTTTAAATTGAATCCTGCAAAAAGCTCCTGCGTTGTGTTCTCCAGGAAGCGCGGGGTCCATCCGGACCCAGACATTACCCTCAATGGCGTGTCGCTTCCTGTGAACAAGGAGCACAAGTTCTTAGGTGTTGTGTTTGACCAGAAACTCACATTCATTCCACACATCAAGGAACTTAAACATAAATGTCTGAAAACAATGAATATACTTAAGGTTCTCTCCCATCAATCATATGGATCCAACAAAGAACTACTACTACGGCTTTATACTGCTTTGGTTGGGTCTCGTTTAGACTATTGCAGTGTGGTATATGGGTCGGCGACTAAAACAGCGTTGCGAATGCTTGACCCAGTGCTACACTTGGGGCTACGGCTTGCGTCGGGTGCTTTTCGCACTAGCCCTGTAGAGAGTCTGTATGCCGAGTGTAATAAGTGGAGCCTTGAGAACCAACGGACGTACATGGACTTACTTTATGCTTTTAAAATTTCATCGCTGAATAACAATCCTTTTTATCCTGTCTTTAACGACACATCCACACCTGGGCTTTTTGTAAATCGCCCATCCGTTCCTCTGCCCTTTTCACTTCGAGTGAGAGAGCGAGCCTCGGATCTGAGCGCTTCGTTTTTAGACGTGTACAGATCATCCTTTTCAGACATTTTACCTCCTTGGAAAGTTCGTCCTGTTTCCTCCGACCTTTCTTTTATGAAACTTGACAAAAATCGGGTACCGCGAGCTGCTATACTGCAGCACTTTCTGTCTCTGCAGTTTAAATACCCACTTGCAGAATTTTACAGTGACGCGTCTAAAACCCCCACTATGATCTCCTGCGCTGCTCATGGTCCGAATTTCAGTGCAGCCAGAACCGTGAGCGTCCACACAACAATTTTCTCAGCAGAAGCATATGGAATTTTATTGATTGTACAACACATACTTGAAAATCAAATTCCAAAGTCTATCATCTACACAGATTCCTTGAGTGTTGTTCGCGCACTGTCATCGCATACACCCCCCAAACACCACATAGCTAACCTTGTATTTAAATCTATCATGTCTGTGTATGCGCAGAAGCATCAGCTGCTCCTCTGCTGGGTCCAAGGACACGCTGGGATCGCTGGAAACGAGTTGGCAGACGAGAGGGCAGCTGCTGCTGCACTCAGGAACACTGTAGACATAACAACCGTACCATATACAGACCTCAAGCCACACATAAGACAACACTTGCGTAGAACATGGCAAACACACTGGAGTGAACCGACAGATAACAAGTTACACGCTATAAAACCACGCTTGGGACCATACACCACTGACACACGCAACAGACACACGGAAGTCGCCTTGGGTAGGCTGCGGATAGGGCACACCCATGCGACGCACTCGTATCTGCTGACGGGATCTTCTAGACCCCAGTGCAGCAGGTGCGGAGAGGCCCTATCCGTAGTGCACATACTAATCACATGCAAGGCACTTCAAGCAACACGACACAAACACTTCAGAGAACTCTACAGACAACATATTCCCCTACATCCATCGTTTTTCCTAGGTGACGAAGCCATTGTTTCCGTGAAACGTGTTTTTGAGTATTTTCGGTCGTCAAGTTTTTAAACCTCATTTCCCATCACGCATAATCAAATCTGGCCCTATACACCAGCCATCACCATTTTCTTTAATTGATTTTACTATGTTCGGTTTACACTTTTCTTGTTTCTTTTTTATACCTACCTTTGTATGGTAATCACTTCTCCATTAAATAACGTCTTCTCTGGCGCTCTTTGCCCTCGTTGGCCTTGCGCCATTAAACACTAACCATCATCAACTTATGCCTGGGATATATGAAATAGAATGCACAAGGTCCGGTACAGTGGTGAGAATCAAATCAACATTTGATGAAGTAGGGCCCATTCTTGTTGGCTGCGTTACGAGTTGGGCGAGGTTAAAGTCTTCGCACAGTTCCACGAAATGTAAACTGTCGGCTGCAGTTGTGCTTGACGAAGAACAAGGAACTGACCAGTTTATTTTCGGGTAGTTAAAATCGCCCAGGAGCAGAACAGGTGTATGCGGGTGCCTGTTGACAATATCATTAAAAAAATCATGCAGCTGCTCGCAAAACACTGGTGTCGCACTCGGAGGGCGGTAACAGCCACAAAGTATGACATTTTGATAGTTGACATGGACGGAAACACAAACCAATTCTAAAGGTGATGCTATTACTACTGGGCTAGAAACTATATACTCAGCAACGGCTATAAGGACACCACCTCCTGGCGATTCGTCTCGATCACATCTGTAAATCGTATAATTATTTTCACAATCGAACAGCTCTACACTTGCAATGTTAGGGGTAAGCCAGGTTTCCGTAAACACTACAACATCAGCGGCGCAGTCATCAAAAATTGAATATAATGCATCGCGTTTGTTAAGAACACTTCGTACGTTAGAATATAAAAATGAGTAGTTACGATAAGTGGCCGAGGGGTGCACTTTGTTAGGATAAAAGCGTATCCTTGTTGGCATGCGTAGCGGAGGACGAAGCCTCTGATAGGTTCTGCGCATGCGTATGCAGCTCACAAACGCTCTCTGTCACCGGAGAGTACACAAACCACTTTTTGTTGATGTACAGCTTATTGTACTTGACGCTATACTTCTCGCCACTCGCCTTGCCGAATTCAAAAAGCTTGTTGCGCACGCTTCTTGTTGCGCGGCTGAAATCCTCACTGATTGATGCGTTAGACTCGCGAAAACTACTTCTAGACTGCAGTATGCTTTCTCGGAACTTGAAAAAAGCAAATTTTACGATCACTGGTTGAGATTTGTCAACTACGAATCTGCCTAGCCTTTGCGCGCGGGATATGTGGTCGTCGCTACTTCCCAAGTTTTGCTTCAGAACTTCATTGAGGATCTGGCAAACTTTTTCTTCTGATTGAGCCCACGTTTCCGAAGTGCAATCTTCAATTCCATAAAAAATCAAGTTTTCTCTGCGAGAACGATCTTCAAATTCGTCAAGACGCTTGTTGACCGAACGTACCTCTGGTACCTGTTGACGATTCGGCTCACTGTCTGAGACCCGGACACATTCCTCGACGGCGCAAAATCGGTTGTCTAATTCTGCCACTTTTTGTTCCAGAGACACTTGCGCCTCTCTAACTTCGTTAATGGATTCCATAAGTTCTTCGTGTTTTGCGTCTATCTTAGAGTGCAGCCCCTTAATCAACGAAATTTACTCGTTGTAGTGCTTCCTTGTATCTTCTTTTGTGTCTTCACCATCCAGCCCAACAGGAGCTCGCAGGGGGCACTGCCCGTAACGTCGTGGGGTGTGGTCCGGTACTGAAACAGGACTCGGGCAACCTGTGTCCGGAAATCCCCAGCCTTGCTCTTCTTGATCTTGTCTTGCACCGTTTGCACCACCCGCTCGGCAGCACCATTCGACGCAGGGTGGTACGGCGGAACCATCATCCGACAGATTCCGTTCTTCGTCAGCCAGGCCAGGTACTCCTCGCTGGCGAAAGCGGGTCCGTTGTCGGACACGATGATGTCTGGCAACCGCCGCGCTGCGAAGACTTGCCCCAACGCCGCAATAGTTGCTCCTGCCTTAGGAGTGGTGACTGGCAGTACCTCCACCCACTTGGAGAAGGCGTCCACCACCACAAAGAAGTAGTGGACCTTGAAGGGCTCCCGAAATCAACGTGCAGGCGGGACCAGGGTCTCTCCGGGAACGGCCAGGGGGTGATCTCCACATGGCGCGAGGCTCGCTGGCTCTCCTGGCAGACTTAGCAGCTCTGTACCATGCGAGCAATGTCCTGGTCCGGGCCAGGCCACAGAACGTGGGACCGGGCCATCATCTTGGTCTTCTCCACACCTGAATGACCCGCGTGCAGCAACTGGAATACCCTGGACTGCAGGCTCTGTGAAATCACCACCCTGGAACCCCACGGCAGGCAGCCCTGCTGCAGGCTCAGCTCAGCGGCCTTGTGGCTGTACGTCCGTTCAGCCAACTCCTCCCCTCGGGACACTGCCTTGACCACCTGCGACAGGACTGGGTCCCGGCTGGTCGCCTGCGACACTGCCGATCTGGACAGTACCTCCGGGTAAGCGTGCTCCAGCATGAACACTTCGGAAGGTTCAGGAACAGCAGCAGGCACCTCTGGCAGGGACAGTCGGCTCACGGCATCAGCAGGCGCGAGGTCCTTTCCCGGACGGTAGACCAGACAGTAGTTGTAGGCCGCGAGCCTCAGCGCCCAGCTCACCACTCGAGCCGATGCCTGCACTGGAACCGCCTTGTCAGGCCCGAGCAGTCCAAGCAGCGGCTTTTGGTCTGTGACCGCATCGAACTTTAGGCCCCACAGGTACTGGTGGCAGCGCTCGACCCCCAACATGAGGGCCAGGCCTTACTTATCCAGCTGGCTGTACCGCTGCTCTGCCGCATGAAGCCGAAGGGACGCAAACAATGCAGGGTGTTCCTGGCCATTCTTCTCCCGGTGGGCCAGGACAGCTCCCACGCCGTACGGCGACGCAGCTACAGTCTGGACGACAGGCGTGGCCGGATCGAATTGCACCAGCACTTGGTGATCAGCTCCTTGCTGCGCTGGAAGGCCAAGTCCTGCTCCTTCGTCCAAGCCCACTGCTGTCCATCTCGAAGCAGAAGATGAAGCGGCTTCAGATGCGATGACAGGTTCGGCAGGAAGCTCCAGTAAAAGTTTACGAGCACCAGGTAGCTCTGCAGCTTCTTCTTGTTATGGGGCTTGGGCGCCGTGAGCACAGCCTCAACCTTGCGGGGTGCCGGGGCTAGGCCTGCCTGGGAAATGACGTGGCCTAGGTACTTAACGCTGGGGGCCAAGAAAACGCACTTCTCCAGCTTGAGCTTCAGGCCGGCATCCTGTAATCGTGCCAGGACGTTGTGTAGGTTCTGCTGGTGGTCCTCGTCATCCTTACCGGTCACCAGGATGTCGTCCAAGTACACCGCCACGTGCCTCATGCCCCTGAACAGGTGGTCTATCTTCCTCTGGAAAATGGCAGGAGCTGAGGCCACGCCGAACGGTAAGCGCATGTACTGGAAGAGTCCCAGCATTGTCGACATGGTGACATACTTCCGGGACGACTCCTGGAGCACAAGCTGCTGGTACGCATCTCTGAGGTCAAGCTTGGTGAACTTCTGTCCCCCAGACAGCGCCGAAAAGAGATCTTCAATTCGGGGCAGCGGGTACTTTTCGACGGTAGCGAAGGGGTTGATGGTGACCTTGAAGTCCCCGCAGGTCCTGACACTGCCGTCTTGCTTGAGTACTGGCACAATGGGAGCGGCCCACTCTGCAGACTTGATTTGCAGCAAGATTTCATCTCGCTGCAACCGTTGGAGCTCCTGGGTGACTCCGTCCTTCAGGGCAAACGGCGGCGGGCGCCGCTTGAAAAACCGGGGCCGGGCTCCCTCTGGGACATGTATGCTTGCCGCCGAGCCGGAAATGTGCCAACTCCGGGCTGGAACAGGGCCGAGAACTTGTTCAGGAGGCCTGGTATGTCTTCCACCACCCGAACTGCTTCCTGGTACTCCGGTAGCCGCACGCCCAACGCCTTGGTCTAGTTCCGGCCCAACAGCGTCGGTGACGACCCCTTGGTCAAGTACAGGGGCAGGGTGGCCTCCCTGTCACCAAGGCGAACGCTGACCTGGGATTGACCCTCGACTTGGGTGACCTGTTCAGAGTAGCTGCGCAGCATGACGCCTGACGCCTTTATGTGCACTCCAGGGAAGGTGCGATTGAAGGCTTTCCCGGCCATGACCCACACGCTGGCCCCTGTGTTCAGCTTCTTCTAGATGGGGCGCCCGAAGACTTCGACGGTCAGCATGCATGGTGGCACCAACGGCTGCACTGTGCCCGCGTGCGACATGTCGAAAATCTGTGGGTCTTTGGCCACGACGTGAAGCTTAGCCGTTGATGAACCCGAAGCTGCTGCCGCACGCCCCCGCCACCTACCCTTGCACCGACTTCCTTGGCCGTGGGCTGACGCGGAACATGTGCTCAACGCCGGCTGCTGCTTCTGTCCATTCGCCGTCGTCCCTCCTCGGCACGCCCGAGCAATGTGCCCAATCCTCCCACACCCAAAGCACTCCGCTTGCGCGAACTGGCACTGTGAGGGGGGTGGTCACCGCCGCACCGAAAGCACCTGCCATGCCGTGTCGCCATCTTGTTCACCGCCGCTTTCGTCGACCCCGAGCCGGCCGCACGTGCTATCTCGCCCGCGTCCTTGGCCGCAGCATCCATCGCCAGCGCTGCCTTCATGGCGTGTAACATTAGTGACAAGAAGAGAGCGGAGTGGGTCAGTGAACAAATGCGTGTTAGGGACATATTAGTAGAAATTGAGAAGAAGAAATGGGCGTGGGCAGGGTATGTAGTGCGAAGGCCAGATAAGTATTGGTCATTAAGGGTAACAGAGTGGATCCCTAGAGAAGGCAAGCATGTCAGGGGGTGGCAGAAGGTTATATTGGCACATGAGATCAAGAAGTTTGTGGGGATAAATTGATCGCAGTTAGCCCAGTACCGGGATAATTGGAGATGAATGGGAGAGGCCTCTGCCCTGCAGTGGGCGTAGATGGGCTGGTGGTGGTGATGATGATGAAATCACTCCCAGGCCTGTCAACGGAGCCACAAAATTCATGGCTACTCCGGAACAAAAATGGAAATGTTGAGGTAGGCCACTGCACTTTCATGGAAGGAATTGGGGAAGACTCCTTTCGATTGAGTGTACGGTTTAACGCGCTGAAGCAACGCAGGTGATGAGGTGCGCCGTAGTGAAGAGCTCTGGATTTAATTTTTACCACTTGGGGATCTTGAACGTGCGCCGAAATCTCATACACACGGGTGTTTTTGCTTTTCGCCTCCATCAGAACAGCGGCCGCCGCGGCCGGGAATCAAACCCGTGACCTCGTGCTCAATAGCGCAACGACTTATCCACTGAGCCACAGCGGGGGTTGGGGGGGGGTGACTTTTCTCACGCTGGCGCTGTCCTGTACTGCTTGGAGGCAGCTGCCAGGAATCGGGACGGCCAGGCAAGTGCGGACAAGGAAAACGGATGACTTCCACCATATTTAAGGATTGTGCCTCATTTGGAGCTTTCGGAGATAGGTTTGTTGTCAGCAGCCGCCATGAAGAAGCGAAGGCTTGATGGAGGTTACAAAACGGCTAGGAAAAAGACAAAAGTATCGATTGAAAAACCCGCAGCAGAAGAGAAGAATAGGTTCCTGGATGAAATCAGTATTTCAGGGACACAGCTTGCCCTGTTTTCTATCACAGAGTTGCTATGATTACTGCGTACTTGTCGCGGTAAAATATTCCTCAGGCGTCCTCGGAAACTTCACAAGGAATAAGGCGGCAACGTGCGTGAGGTGCAGTAGAATAGTTGTATGTTTTCGCGAGCCGTTAAGTTGGAAAGAGAGGAATGCAGAACAGGAAGCGGGTCTTTGGGGGCAGATTCGGCGATCTTATTGGAGGGATTAAACATGCGAGGAAACGTGGGCCCTTGCCATCTCTTTTGTGTTTCAGCCAGAAGTAAACACATCTGCTGTCCGCACGCAGCCGCATATCGTTGCGGGGCAGTGAGGTGCATACTGTGTAGCATCTTTACCCCACGTTGTCTTTAGCAATGTGCCGACTAATCAATGTCTTTTAGACGGGGCTTCAGTACTTTGGTACGATTTAGAGGCTTCTCAAACGCCCAGCTATCTTTTGGGCTACTAACTGTATATAGCGTATATTGCGCAAAAATTAGGCACAATTCCTAACACAGTAGCGACTTGTTAGCCCAGTACTGACTATGGAAGTTGTTGCGGCAGGGGGAAGAAATGTTGAATAAACATATGAATGGTGTCTCCGAATGAACCATGTGCCCTGTTTAATGTGAAGGAGCGGAAGACGCCGACTGTTCTTTTGTAATGTTTCCACCTTACTTTCTGCACATTGGTGCTGGGTTATGCAGCCACCGGGGTATTTCAGGCCCATTTTTAAACTCTTGATTACAATTTTTGATATGTTCGGTCTGACTACGTAGATGTAGAGCTGAATAGTTAATTTATATGGTTTGTGATTATGCTGGATTGACTTCATCCCATTGAGGCATGTATTGCTGTCAAGGAGACGACAAAGCAGCAGGCCTCTTTAGCGCGATGATTCGCATTCACAGCAGGGAGAATCACCGTATCAGTATCGATGCTGTCTGCCGAACAAGTTCGAATCGGGCATTTGTCTGGCATTGTGAAAGGAATTTGTAACACGGAGGAGTGCAACATTTTTTGACGTTCCACGAACCGCAAGGATGATGTCGCCAGCCAAGCATATGTGGCTTAAGCCTTAGAGTAGCGCATGTCCTTTAAGTTTGAAGGTGTGTGCCAATTTACCCCGAATATCTTTACATAGCAAAGAGCGCTGACAGCTTTATTTTATGTGCTTTTTGTAATGGGTTGCTCGAGATTAGGTTCCCCTATGCAGCAAGCAAAGTGCAGGATGTTCTGAACAAAAGAAAGCTGGCTGTATAGAATGCTGAAACAGTGTTTCAGTTCAACTAAAAAGGTCGCATGGGAACTTCTGGCAGGACTAAGCGCAGATGCTGTGCGGCAATGTCCCTGCTGCGATTTAATGCTGCCGACCCCACAAGACTGGGAAGTAAAGTGCATTCGTTCTTCCTTCGCGTATTGCATGAAGATAGAACAGGCGTGCAAAATTCTTTAAAAAAGTGCAGCTGCCGGATCTTATGTTCAAACATTGGATGGCACTACACGTCCAGTGATGATCAATGAACACTTCAAGTCAGTAAATTATAACCACCACTCCTGCTCCAAATGCCCGTCGCAAAAATATGGGCGTAGTGCGGGGCAAGTATTGCCGTTCTGGCCACTTCACAAGGTCATTCAAGCGCACGTGCGTGACACAGAGCCACCGTTGCTTGACTGACCTGCAGGAACACGGAGCTGTAATAATAATTAAAGTTGCACATCCTGCCTTTCATACAATAACTACACCCAACACAACTTTGCTTTGGAATTCCTGCTTTGCATGTACAACACTTCCTCATACTTCCTGGCAACACTTCCTGATACTTCCTGATGCTTACCTCATATGAACACATAAAAACCACTTGACGCCACAGCAACGCCCTTTATAGGCCGAAAATGCTGTCGCGGAAGGAGGTTCTTGTCATGCCCGCAGAACTATGTCTTCGCACAAATATGCATCAGGTACGTCTTTTCTATTTTGGACAGCAACACTGACGGGCTGCTCACGCATGCCCTGGAAGCCGCTGTGGAAGCCGTTCTGATAAGCGAAAAGGGCACATCATGCGTGAGCAGCCATTCAGTGTTGCTGTCCGAAACAGAAAAGACGTACCTGATGCAGACATGTGCGAAGACATAGTTCAGTGGGCATGACAAGAAGCTCTTTCCGCGATAGCTTTTCGGCCTTGAAAAGGCGTTGCTGTGGCATCAAGTGGTTTTATATGTTTTCATATGGAACAAGCATTCACTTTATGCATATTTGTTCGACCCTTGTAATAAACGTTCAGTTACTAGTCCAGCGTGTCCCTGTTACTTTTTTGTCAACACTTAGTTCCTTGTTTTAAGGTTCAACTGGTTATCTCTTAACTTAAAATGCACCAACTAGCCCAGCAACAAACTCTCTTGCAAATAGGCTAATGCAAACGGAAGAGGGAAGATTGACGGGATGCACCATCTCTCTACCTCATTAATTACTGAGGTGGTATCATTATCATAACCACTAGGCAGACAATGACCATATACGCCAACTTTGGGCTCTAAGAAGTGTTAGATAGCAGCTCACATTTCATTCGAGACAGCCTTTACGCTGTAGCCCAGGTTAAAGATGGGAGCCCAGTCTCAGACGTTAGTATCGGTCGTAATGTAGCATGGTCTCCTTGCAAAGTGAAAGTAAACAAAGAAATATTGGCGGGCGATAGCAGAAGAAACACTTTTGACGTCCAGGCCTTTTGTTACCGCTTGCCGAGCCGCACAGTGCATTTTGGAACACCCGGACGTTCGTTTGCAAAGCACCTGCTGCGTTGGCTCAGTGGTTATGGTGTTGTGCTGCTGAGCCCAAGCACGCGGATTTGACCCCGGCCATGGTGCCTGCTTTTGTAATGGAGGCAAAAGTGAAAACTCCCGTGTATCGAGGTTTAGGCGCGCGTTAAAGACGGTCCCCAGGTAGTGAAACGTAAACCGGAGCCCTCCAAAAACGCGCCTCATAGGGCAAAAAAAGCTTCAGTGCGTAAAACCCACAATCAACCGTTTGTGAAGCTTTATTGAGGAGTATGGAGGCTGCCGTCGCTTCGTAATTTCCCCAAAAAAAGCGAGGAGAATAAAAAAATGATAACGGGTCAGGACAACACTGCCGGACCAACTTACGATTGATCACACAACTGAGTGCACGCCGTGCCTAGTAACAATTATATGGAGCAATGAACCACCCATCACACAAAGCAAAATCCTAAGCGCAAATATGCAAAGGTTCAGACATTAGGGCCCAGTAGCATTATTCACTTGCTTTTTTGTCAGACATGCCAGAACGTGCCTTAGACAAAAATATGGGAAACTCGAGTAAGCACGCTCCCAGGCGCACGAAAACAGCATAGGCACATGCTAAGCTGGAAATGTGCTTCCCAGAGACGAAATGCTCACTTAGAATTTGCAAAGCGGTCTTCTTTGTTGATATCCCCGCAATCGAGGCGGCGAAACTACTCGGCGCCGAAGCGTGAAGGTGCTGAAGTGTGAAGAAGGTGAAGTTGAAGAAACTACAGGTACTGAAGTGTGAAGGGTAGAAACCGCAAACGGTGGCTGTCGTGCCTTGGTCAAGCGCCGGTCGATGGACTCTCTGCCTGTCTACCAGACAGGTAGTTCTGGGACATCTTTGACTGCCAGGATAACGTCAAAGGAGAAAGTGTCCTTGTTTCCTGCTTATACTATCGCGCATGGTATTTTCAAAAAATTATTTCCAAGCTCATCGGGCCCCGAAAAGGATCCGTCCACCGAAGAAACTAAGTTACTGTCGACAGCCAAATATTTTGTGAAGCACAGAACTTTCCCACTGTTCTCATGATTCACTTTCTTGAAGCTGAAATTGCACTCACAAGCAAGGCCATGTTGAAAGTGGCACGATTCCTTGAATCAATTGTTGGTAGCAACTATAAGGCAAAGAAACTGTCATCAGGTGATGTACTATATGAAGCACACACCAAGGACCAGTTAGAAGCTTCTAAACTAACATGTGTGACCTCAAAGTAGCTGTCTCAGCGCACCGCACCACTGCCCACTTCGCAGGGGTTCATTTCTGAAATAGAAGTTTTGAATGAAACAGAGCAATATCTTCTTGAAGGCCTGGGTGATCAAGGTGTAACAGCTGTAAAAAGAAGTACAATGAAACGCGAAGGCGAACAAATCAAGGCTAAACATGTTGTACTAACCTTTGACAGAAGCTCCCTTCCTCAGACCATCAATGCGGGTTTTATTCGCTGTCAGGTTCGCCCTTACATTCGAAACCCACGTAGATGCTTTAGGTGTCACCGTTATGGGCATGATACCGCCACATGCAGAGTTGGGCTGACATGCAAAAAATATGCTCAGCATGATCACCCAACCGAAAATCGCTCCAGTAAAACATCCAAATGCTCAAACTAAATACCCACCAAGCCTATTCCAGGTCTTGTGACGTCTTCAAAAATGAAAAGAAAATCACGCAGTTGAAAGTAATAGCTCAAATTGTAATAGCTCTTACAAGCGGCCTATGTAAATTGCTAGAAAAGATAATAAACCGGTGTTTGCTGTATTTCTTGGAGTTTCGTAGTGTACCGGGTAATGAGCAATCAGGTTTTCGAGTACATCGTTCCACAAACGACAATCTTGTGGTCTTTGAATCTTATGTGGAGATGATTTTGTTCACAAACAGTCTTGCATGTCGGTATTGTTTGGCTTAGACACGGCGTTCTGTACTACATGGCACCACGAAATCTTACTCGACTTAGACTCACTTGGAGTCTTCGGAAACATGTTAAGTTCGATTCCAAGCTACTCAACCCACCGTATTTTCAGAGTTCGTGTAGGTTCCACGCTGTCGCAAACTTTTACCCAATAAAATGACTTTCCTCAGGGGTCCGTCTTGAGTTTCACCCACTTTAATGTCAAAATGAATTCTCTGAAAAATGTTTTGCCAGACTCTTTACTCTATTCCGTTTGTGTGGATGACATCCAGATAAGTTTCAAATCATGTAACAGCAGTTTGTGAACTACAGGTACGAATAGGAGGTAACAGGCTGTCGAAATGGGCGACCGAAAATGGCTTTCGGTTCAACACTGACAAAAGCTCCTGTGCTTTGTTTTCTAGGCAGCAAGGCATCATAGTGGAGCCGTGCATTATGCTCAATGAAGGCCATATCCAAATGAGGAATAGGCAGACGTTTTTGGGTGTTTTGCTCGATAAAAAGCTGACTTTCATTAAACGCAATCAGGAACTCAAAATGAAGAGCATGCAGTCCTTAAAGATACCTAATGTTTTATCACACCATTCCTGCGGCACCGACAAGACATGCTTACTGAAAATATTCCGTAGCCTAATTATCTCCAAAATTGACTATGGGAGCATTGTATATCCGTCGGCTTCAAAAACAGCCCTCAAGATGATCAATGCTGTTCACCACCTAGGACTCCGGCTAGCTACAGGTGCTTTCTCTACGAGTCCCGTTTTAAGTCTTTATGTGGAGTCTGACATGTGGTCCCTAGAACACCACCGTGAATTCAGTGCGCTCTTGCATGCTGTTGAAGTTGCCTCGCTAGCTCAGAATCCCTGTAACACACTAATAAGTGATCAGGCTACCGTGAACTTGTTTTTTAAACGCCGCTCACTCCCGAACCTTTTTCTTTTACAGGCAGATCTGAGGCCTCTGGGATGGGAATACTTTTTACGGACACTCAGAAAACTGTTTTTACGGATCTAATTTCACCTTGGAAACTTCTACCCGTGTTGTGCGACTTGTCATTTTGTTGTATCGCCCTGCATGCCCTGTCCGACTACGCCGGAGGCACCTCGAAGAAAACCGCATCCGCCGTGCACCGAACAACACTAATTTTTATTTGTCGGCGATGAGTATATACAATGCTTGTGTCAACGAACGTCATAAGGCGCTTGCTTAGCGCCATCTTGGTTACGTAAACACAATTGTTCAATACAATATTTGCCCCCCTTAAAAAGAGTCACTAACAAGTAAACAACAACTAGAACTACTAAGCACTTAATGTTACAGATAGTCTTTAAACCACGATGGTGGTCTTCTTTGCCTTGTCCAACGCCTCAGTTCTGGAACGTCCCTTTCAACTGGTGTCGGAACTAATGGCTGTAGGGGTTCTTCCTGGTTTTCCTTCTGAGGCTCGCCAAGCGGTGTTACTGCTTCCGGCGAACAGGTTCTTGCAACTGGAGGTGGGGTAACTGGTCGAGGGCAGGGTATTAGCCGATTCCGATTCTAGGTGCGGCCATCCTCAAGTTTGTAGGTGTCTTGGCCGCATTGGTCAACAATGGTGTCGCGAAATTCATGTCCCTCCTTGACGGGTTTTCTTGCCGCTCGCCATTTTCGGGCCGAGAGGAGCCGTATCGCGTAGCGGAGAATGTTCTCGCCGCCATTGTCGCACCCGGGTCGGCTGGCCATGTGTTTCGGAGAGAGAGTTGGGCGAGAGTGCCGCGGCCTGCAGAAGGCTGCGCCCCGGGAATTCTTGGAAGACGCGCGGCCCGGTGGACTGTGTGCGCGGGGCAGTGCGGGGTTTCCGGGGAGAATGGGCTGAGAACTGGTGGTGGCCGGACGTACGGCCGGGACGCGGCGTCGGCCTTGAGGGCTGTGCTGGGGAGGCCGAGCGACGACGGCGGTGAACTTCGGGCCCCCGAAGATTCCTCAAGGAGGCGACAGTGCGCGGCCGGAGTTCACCCAAATTGCGTCGCTGATCAGCGGTGCCCCCCCACAGACGACCGACAGCCTCCGTCACCCCGGCGAGACCATCAGCCGGACCGCAGCTAAGATGTTCTCCCCTTCTCCACCTTTCCTCGGACTCTTCCTATTCATCTTCTGTGTTGTAATTCCCTAAGCGGACTGCACGGGCTTATCCGCCTCCTTCAGTGCACCACGCGATATGTCTTCCTAGCGGGCCTATTGTTAGTAGTTGGGGGAAGCCTCCAACCCCGCCTATTGTACACTCTACTGTCCCCTTCATTTAATGTCGTCTTCTCCTCGGGCTCGTAACGGCGTGTACCTTTTCTTTCATTGTGATTAATGTACTTCGTGTCGGTGTCTAGGCAGCTCTGACCCCAACGGGGTGTCAACTGCAGTGTGTATTGACTCGTCAAACCTCCTGTCTGTCTGTTTCAAATTTCCCGTGAATGTGAAGTAAATGTCCGTTGTTTTGAAACTGTTTTCCCGTGCCCCGTCTCGTGCCTCACGCCAGCGGCCAATCAGGCGTGGACCTATCGCCGGTTAGCAGGTCCGAACCACATCCTTTATTCGTATCCAGGGGGGAGTTGTTTGTCGCTCCTCCCGTCCGAGACTTCGGCCACTAAATTATTACATCGCTCAATTCTGTGACAAATGGTGAACGGGCTTGAGTAGCTTAAAGCGCCCTTAGGCACGTGAATTGGCAACTTTACTCGAACCAGTTGACCTGCTGCTAGCGGAGAATGCTTCGCAGCTCGTCGACCGTCAGTGTAGGCCTTACTTGCTTGTTGCTTCTGTGCTACTCTGCGGCGGACGGATTTAATCGCAGCCTGAGGGTCTTGGAAAAATTTGCCTGGCGCTCCCACAAGGGAAAGTTTTGTTCTGGGATGACGGCCATGAAGAAAGACGGAAGGCTTTACTCCTGTGGTGGCATGCGGCGTGAAACGGTAGACTCCCAGGTACTCGGTGATAGCTTCCTTCGAAGGCCGACGTTCTCGTGTGCGGACTTGAATGTATTATTTGAGTACCCGATTGAACCTTTCTACCTGGCCGTTAGCCTGCGGATGGTAGACTGTTGAATACATTGGGCGATGCCGCGTTGCTTGAGAAAACTGTCGAACTCGGAGGCTGTAAACTGAGGACCATGGTCCGTCACGATCTCGTCTGGATATCCTTCCCTGCTAAAGATGCTTCACAGAAAGGAGATGACTGTTGCAGCAGTCACTTTCGCCGAGAAACAAACCTCTGGCCACTTGCTGAAGTAATCGATGGCCGTGATGGCAAAGGGACAATCTGCAGGCACATTGAAAAAAGGGCCCACAACATCGATCCCTAGCTTCTGCCATGGTGCCGATGGGAATGCAACTGGCTGCAGAGGTGGAGTCGACGGTTTTGCAGACTTGTCAACTGATTGGCATACCCCGCAAGATGCAATCAATTGCTCTACTTGCTTGCACAGAGCAGGCGACCAGTATTGTTGACGTCGTCGTTGCTTTGTCTTTGTGATTCCTGGATGGGACTCGTGGGCTGCGTCAAGAAGCCGTGATACGAGGAACGAAGGTACGACGAATTTGTCTCCTCGCAGCAGGAGGTCTCCAACGACTGAGAGCTCAGTCCGCACCCGGTAGAACGGAACTGTCTCGTCAGGCAACACCTTCACTGCAGGCCATGTCGAAGTCACCCAATTTTCGACCTGTTGTAGCAGCGGGTCCCGCATGGTTAGAGCGGCAAACTCCGCACGAGTAACGCATGTTGAGACCACGCAAACACTCTCCACGCTCTCGTCCTCCTCCACAGAACCCGGGAGGGGCATCCTTGAAAGAGCATCAGCAACCGTATTGTTATCACCCTTCTGGAATTCAATCGTAAAGTTGTATGCCAGCAGCCTGGCATGCCACCTTGCAATACGGAATGGACGACCACCTACTCCTTTGTACTCAGGAGTTTGACCAGAGCCTGGTGGTCCGTACGCAGTGTGAATGAGTGACCGGAAAGGTATACTCTGCAATGTTCACAAGCCCACAAGCAAGCAAGGGCTTCCAGTTCCCCAACGGAGTACTTTTTTTCCTGTGGTGTAAGCCTGCGAGAAGCAAAAGCAATTGTTGCAAGCTCATCACCTCTTTTCTGTTGCAGCACTGCTCCTAAACCAATGAATGAGGCATCCGTAGTGACAATAATGTCACCTGCAGGATCGAATATGTGTAAACATCCTGCGGCCAAGGAACTTCTTAGCTGCTCAAAACAAGCTTGTCTCGCAAAACTCCAAGTGAATGTGGTGTTCTTACGTAGCAACTCGCTAAGAGGATCGACAAGCACCGCATAATGAGGCACAACCTTTGCGTATTAGCCTACCATGCCCAAAAATGATCGCAGGGTACTGCTATCTCTTGGTGCTGGCACAGCCTTGATAGCGTCGATGTTGCTTTGTAAGGGGCGTATCCTGTTGAAATTGATCCTGTGACCAAGGAAATCTATTTCTTGTACATGTTGCTTTGTAAGGGGCGTATCCCGTTGGAACTGATCCCGTGACCAAGGAAATCTATTTCTTGTACATTAAAAATGCATTCGTAATTCAGCTTCAGTCCCGAGTTTGAAATCAAATGCAAAACTTGTTTCACATTCTTGAAGTGTTCCTCTTGTGTGCTTCCATACACAATGATATCGTCGATGTAGCACAAAGTGTTTTGCAGTTCTGTAAAATAGTGACCATTATTTTCTGGAAGGCTCACGGTGCTGATTCAAGGCCGAAGCAGACGCGTTTGAATCTGTACAGTCCACTATCGGTTATGAAGGTAGTCAATTCCCTGCTTTCGGGGCTCAGCAGTATTTGGTGGTATGCGGCAGCTAAATCAATCTTGGAAAATTATCTTGCGCCGTGACGTTTGTGCAGTAATTATTCCGTATGCGGCAGTGGAAATTTCTCAACAACAACCGCTTTGTTCGGTTCGCACAGATAAACACAAAGCCTTATCTTGCCGTTTTTCTTTTTAACTGGTACGATTGGCGACACCCATTCAGACGCAATCAACCTTTTCTATGACATCATCTTGCTCAAGGCGCTGCAGCTCTTCGCGCACAGGGTCTCGCACCGAAAATGGCAATCGTCGTAACTTAGCAGCGACAGGTGTGATCCCTTCTCTTATCTTGACCTTGTGAATAAATAAAATTTGTTGCCAGCCCCAACTTTCCATCCAACAAAAATGCGAAAATTGGCAAAACAATTGAGGATCAAGGCCTTGTGCCGCTTGCGCAATGTGAGTGCATTGCAATGATATACCGTCGATGTGCAGCCGCAGTGCTTCGATAGCATCGATGCCGAGAATGTCGGTACCTCCCTTGACTGTGTAGAAGAGTATCTCGGCATGCCGACCCTGGAAGATGACTGGCGCCGTAAAACACCCCTCAGTGCTAATTCTGCGGCGAGAAAAATCCTAAAGAGACGCTGATGTCGGCTGCATAGGAGGGCATTTCACCCTTGAATACGTGGCAGTCGACAGAATCGAGACTGCGGAGCCAGTGTCTACGAGAAAACTTATGGGTACATCTTGCACGACGACTTCTGTGTGTATTTTTGCGTTGCTCTGCCGGGCGAGAAGCAACACGTTGAGGTCGCCGGCTCTACTTCAGGTATCGACTTCTCGGACAGCGAGGGCCGCTCGTCTGGCATGCCGCTCCTATAGACACGCTGAAAATGTCCTCGTTTGCCGCATTTACTGCATGTTTTATCCCGCGCCTTGCCCGACTTAGAATCTGCGAAATGCCGTGAAGGCCCGCAACGAAAGCAAGATTTGTGCTTCTCTGGCTGGGGTAATCGTGATTCTGTACGGCATGCCACCTGACGTTTTTCCACCTTTTGGAGGCTCGAAGCTGATGACTGCAGCTCAAGTGAGTATTTAGTAGCTTTTTCGATATTGTTTGCAACAGCCAGGGCACGTTCGAGCGTCAGTGAAGTGCCTTCTAGAAGTAGGCGTTCCCGAAGAACATGGTTGCACGTTTTCGCTACAAAGTTGGTCACGAATAAAATCGTCAACTTGCTCACCCAAGGCGCAACTCGATGACAGCTCGAGCGACGCCGTGACGAACGCTGCTGCGGTCTCCGTTCGTTTTAGCAGTCAAATGGGCGTCCAATGTAGCCACCGCTGCCTCGTACTCGTCGCTGGTGCTGCCTTCTTCCTTTTCCGCTGCCGGCGGCGTCGACGGCTTCTGCTCCGGCAATGCGTAATACACGCGTTGGTCTTCCACACCAAAACAGTGCGGCAACAAAACTTTAGGGCGCGCAGGTGTGTGGGCGCCACTCCCCGATGCTAATAGATAATTTTTGAAAATGCGATCCCTCTGCGTCCAAGGAATTGCCGGTTTCCCCGGCGTCGGCAGGAATTCGGGCGGTTGGTGCAGGCTCATTGCTTCCCGCGCTCGGTTACTTCACCACTCGTCGCAAACTTGTATCGCCCTGCATGCGCTGCCCGACTACGCCGGAGGTACCTCGAAGTAAACCGCATCCGCCGTGCCCCGAACAACACTGATTTTTATTAGTCCGTGGTGTGTATATACAATGCTTGTGTCAGCTGACATCATAAGGCGCTTGCTTAGCGCCATCTGGGTTACATAAACACAATTGTTCAATACAACACATTTGTTAAAATGGATAAGAACCCAGCCCCTCAAGCCCTCATACAACAACACTTCCTAAGATTAAAACACAAATACCAAAGCACAGAATTCTACACCGATGCATTCAAAACACGCTCTGCAGTAGCATGTGGGGCACTTAGACCATACATCTCCTGCTCAAAAACAACGAATTTAAAGGGACACTGAAGTGATATGTAAACATTGCGGGATTACTAGCGCAAATTGTAGTCCGGAGTCCCCAGGCCATGTTTCGACCACTCTAGGCGCGTTTACGCGATTTTATTTAGTAGAAAAACTAATTCGAAAATGCTGTCCTCCTCTCTTTACGCTCGCCCATTTTCTGTAGCGTTTTCGTGTGACGTCAGGAGGGGATGAGCTGGCAATTGGCTGCGCCACGGCTGCGCTACTGCACGGCTACCCGGCCGACACAGTCAGTCGGCCCAGCGTTTCGTCCGCCGGCCGCCGGCAGGTCGTCGCAATCAAGGAGGTTAAAAAAATTGCTTGGTCGCAATTCGTTCGCTTAGTTGAAACGAAGCCAGGAGACGTTTGTGAATGGAAGAATGTGCCTTTCTTTACTTGGTTTGTTTGTACACTGTATCTAGCTCCAAGTCAAGTTCGCTTCACACAAGTGCTGCACAAGCGCACATGCGACGCTTCGCTGACTGGTACGCCAGTAGGAAAATATAAGGCCTCTTGAAGGCGGGAGAAGAGTCAGCGAAGTCAATATAGGTACTAAGGAAATAAAATCAACTGATATTTTTACCGTACAGCGTAAAACTAGGGCGCGGGAAGCACTTTTTTGCGCTGGGCGAACAAGCACAGCGGTCAGCAGCACGACTACGCATCTGCGAACGCTTTTCCGTCTACGAAATGCAATTGCTAGACGTGAGCTACTGTGGAAACTCGGGCGACGCTTACTGCACGATCGCAGTACAACAAATAGTCACCTAAGCTGCTTGACATGCCAAAACTAAATAAAAGTGTAAACCGGTTCTACAATATATACCCTATATTAGCAAGGCCTTCGCGTCCCGCTCCGTGGCTCAGTAGTCTGGGGCGCTGGGTATGTCACCGCAAATGTTTTGCAAGTCACAAGTTCGAATCCCCGCGGGTACGTGCTTTTTTTTTGTAAGTTAACTTTTTTGTTTTCCGCCGATGTTTTCTATATTGAGTTCACCTTTTTTTGGCCCGCAACGTTCATGGCTACACGAACTAGTTCACGAAACGCGCGCAGGCTGGCACATGCATGGCGCGCTAGCGAGTTCTCGTTGGCGTGCTGTTGCCATAAGCACCGACTGCTTGCAGGCAGTGGGCACAGGCCAGAATGAACAGACCCTTGGCCTGGTGCGAACACGCTTTTTACGATACAGGCATGAGGGAGGTAAGCTCCAATTATGGGGGAAAAGCGCATGACATTTGGGCGTCTACGGGTACGCGGAGGGCGTTCATGCACTGCGTAGGTTTCGGCTAGTGAATGCTACGATTCCAAGCCGTCCTAGGAGGCTTATCTTTATGCATTTTTACAGCTGACAACATGGCAGAAGCGAGGTACGATGATTACTGAGTCATTGAGAATGCCCATCCAACAACGCCACCGGTTGTGTTTTACAGAACCGAAACTGAAACCGAAACTTGTTTGGTTGCTCACCTTGGGCATCGTCCAATCGCGGTGCCCGCTCCTCCTAACGTCACAGCTTTAGTTGGTGCGGCCGCCGCAAACCGCGCATGGTAGTTTTTCTTCTTTCGCGCTTTGTAAAATAATTACCGATTTGTCAATCGTAAAAACGATGAAAAGTGTGCTAATTTGAGCCAGTCTACACAGTGCAAGCAAAAACGGGAGCTTGACAAATTCACTTCAGTGTCCCTTTAAACACTAGCATATTCGCAGAAGAAGCATACAGCATTAGGATGGCCGTTGAACACATAATACAAACCATATTACGTATGTCAGTAATATACACAAACTAGCTTAGTGTTGTAACGGATTTATCCTCTGGTAAAGCCCGCAAAAGTACACATTTCAACCAGCTTCTAAAGACTGTTATGTGTGCTTACTCCATGGGGCTCCAAAGTACACTCTGCTAGGTCCCCGGCCATTGCGGAATAGTTGGCAATGAGTCTGCTGACAGACAAACAGCCGCCGCCACCCACCGTGATGATGTTGACGTGACATTAATACCTTACACTGATCTAAAGGCTCTCATCAAATGCAAACTCCGCAAGCAATGGTAAGAAGAATTGGACACACAGACAGAGAAAAAACTTCATGTAATTAGGCCAACAATAGGCCAATACTTAACAGACAAACGAAACAGAATCATTGAAGTTACACTTTGCAGATTACGTATAGGACACACACACGGCACACACTCTTACTTTTTAAATGGCACACAAAGACCACAATGTTCAAGATGCGGACAAGCACTCACCGCTGTTCACATTCTTGTTGAATGCAAAGAACACGACGCTGACAGACGCAAACACTTTCCAGAACTTTGCGCGCACCACATCCCGATTCACCCAGCACATTTACTTGCAGACAATCCCATGTTTGCATGCAGTCGTTATCTAGAGTATTATTGAGCGTCGGAGTTTTACAAATAATTCCATATCGACCATATTTGTTTCATTGATCTCCCTCTGATGAGGGTTTTCTTTGATCACTGAAAGCTGAACTGCATTTCCGTTCACCACTTCCAATTCTTAGCAGTATGATCCTCTACATCAATAGCTTTCTTTTAACGAAATGGCCCCTTACACCATTTTTAACAATTTTATCTAAAGAAGTATACCCCCAACGAAATATAGAAACCCTGGTATTCGGCGCTATTTGGCCAAGTTGCCCTTGCGCCAATGAACAACACATACAACAACATGCTTGCGCCGTTTACACAGGCCAGCCTCAGACATTGCTACGAGCTGTCGTCACAGTTGACACACCCAGCAACTGCTTCTGGAACACTCCCTTCGACTGCGCACTGTTTTCCGAAGAAATTTCTTTGCTTAAACGGGCACAAAGTTTAAAATATACTTAATCAGAGAAGAGGGGCTTGTCGTTTTCGAGTGTTCTGGGAGAACCGATTGGGCATGTCCACTGTTGACAGCTGGCAGCGATACTCAAGGCCGGCCTATGTGAACAGACAAACAATCAAGTGGGAAGCAAAACGGAAGACAATGTTAGCACAACATAGATAGGAGGTAATCGCGTACACTTACAAGAATTGAGATGTTTGATATCACAGCCTTGATTTGACCTCAGAAAATTACTGTTTTAAGTCCTGTGTACGGCAAAACGATTGCAATTTCAGCAAGTTATATCAAACATTATGTTAGTACAAAATAGATTAATTCATTCCGGGGTTGAAGGCACTGAATTTAGTAGAAGTTTCCCTACACAGGCTGACGCAGTAGGAACTGCAGGAGGAAGCTCTTACAAAAAATGGCACCTGCAGCAAGCTATTCATTCATGAGCGGCAGTGGCGTAGGCAGGGGAGGGGGGTGCTGACTGGTTTTTGGCCCCCAGAATTTTTTCCGGCAGGCGCTGTGCTGCCTGTTGTGCCGGCTACGTCACCTGTGAACAAAGGCGCATATCCTTCGAACGTGCCATTGTTAGAAGTATTCACGACTCAACGCTGGTCCTGCGCATGGGTGCTTACATAAGATGAAGCGCCTGAGTCAGGATCATTCTGGAGGGGCGCAGTCTCGAAAGCAATGGGAGCCCTCTGGTAAGCGCAGCGCACGGGACGCCAAAGGCGTGCGTTGTGCCTCTTCGTATGTGACATGTCGCCACGCGGGACATACTAACTGCCCGGGTGAGTCGTTCTCAACCGCGAAAATTGACTAGTCATGGTATAGCCGGAGAAGCGGGGAGTTGTCGGCACTAACTGGCGGCGAAGAACGGAGAGGGCTCACCGGCCATTGATGGATGAAGGCTGATAGGAAGAAGGCTCGAAAGGGAGCAGGCGATGTTTGTATGTGAAAGCATAACCACATACGAGCAGTGGTGGCAGACATTCAACACTCTTGCAAGGTAACCGAAGAAAGCGCGGGGTCAACCTATTGAGCGTATTGTATGGTTTAGATGAATGAATAGCCTTTTTGAATGACGTGCACAACAAAGTATGGCTCTCTTCTGCTCGCCACCCCTTCATTCTTTCTTTTTCACGTTTTTTTTCGAGCCTGAGAGGGTGTTGCTGGTGGGGCTAATTGAATGGTACCAGCTTTCGAGCACTGCGTGTACCTTTCTTAAAGCGGTGTTGCAGACAGCCATTTTCACCTCCGCGATTAGACAAATTTGTTCGCCTGTATTTAACCCTAACCAAGGAAATTGGGGAGCCACGGGTTGGCAAAAAGAGCACGCTGTGGCTCGCCCAACCAGTTCCAGGCTTTACCCTGAACTTGACGGCACGACGGTCACCAGCCCAGCCACAGGCAGACGGCGGTCGCGCCTGTTAGAAACACCCCATGGCCATCTTCGAGCTCGGTCACAACTAAAACTCCCCCATTGAGTCTTCCGCCGCTTTTTTGCTGTGCGGCGACTCATGAGAACAGTGTATATTAGGGGGCCTGACTCAAAACAACGGCAATATCCCACAACGACAGAAGCGGCCCTCGCTTTAGGAAGCTCACGCTCGTAGTGCCAACACACAAAACAGTCCTGGAATAATTGCAAGGCATTTTCTTCCCCTGATGTATCATTGCATATTCACTGGTGTTTTGCGACGATAGAGGTTGCTTTTGCCTTAAGTTGAGCGGTGTAAATCAATTAAAATCTTTGATATTTACGTAATCACTTCCCAATATTTACACGATGTTACAGCACCTTTGTGTCTGCGAGTCAGAAAAATATTATAGGTTCATTTCGAAAGCAATATTTGGGTCTGAATTGGTTGTCGAAATAAGCGCCCGCGATCAAGCGGATAGGCAACTTTCTATAAGGGAAAACATAAATTCAACTCATTTAAACATTTAATCATTTTATGATGCATGAAGTTGGAGAGATTTAGTCAGAGTATATCAGGACAGCGTTAGTATCACTACATGAAGAGTTAAAAAAAATATTATCAGTGGCTTAGCTCGGCAATTCCAGGATATACGTAACGTAAGCAATGGTTCAGATGGTTATTATTAGCTTTCCTTGTTATATAAGGTAACCTTGATTATCATGCTTACTGCTGCTTCAATGACACACACATGGTATACGCATTCTGTGACACATGTATATTTATGAAGCGGCTCCGGCGCAGCATCACCAATCGCCCCAGGGCTAAGCTGGTTCCGCAGGCGCACGCCGGTGTTGATGCAACGCAAGAGCCGTCGGTTCCACACCTGGCCACCTCTCGCATGATTATCAACGTTATGTGCGCCGTGTGACGTCACTCCGCCTCGCGCATGCGCAGCACGGCTCTCCATGAGCCACGCGTTAACTCCTCAACCTGGGCCAGTGCAGCTCACGCAGGAATATATTTGTTCTCGCTCCAGTTTTAGTAGTTTGATTTTACGGACAGGCTACTCCATGTGTCGTATACCCACTGTCGCATGCTGTGCCTGCTATCGGGATTTTCTTACAGCGTGTTGTACCATCGCGTGCATCTATTGTTAACTTAATTTTAAAATTATCATAGCAGCGTGCGTGAGTGAAAGACCTTTACACTGGTGGCGAGGAAACGAACGCCCCTTTCTCGTACATTTTGCCTTTAACTCTTCCTCACCTTCTTCGAACTTTTGTGTGCGCAAGAGTATCGTTCTTTCAATGCTCAATCAGTGTGGCGGGACAAACGAATGTCGCAATAAAAAAAAAAACACGCTACAGACCTCAGGCCCTCTCAATAGCACCAGCACATCTCCTCCCTCTTCGCTCCCCCCTTCACACACACACGCCCAGGTGCACGTCGATGTTTCTGCGTGGATCCGCAACTGTTATTGATACATTCTAAGATGTTTTCTCTGTCGCATGGAAGAATTTTCGAACAGTCTTTAGCATTACTTAAGTAACCAAAATTACCGAGGAATTATCACTGTAAACAACTTTGCAAGTTTTTGCAAATTATGTCGTAGCCTGAAAATCATGATTCAGGTTGAACATCACGGTCGCTGTCAACCGAGCGAGTACTTTTATTGTACCATTACTGTCCGTTTTATGTTGAAACACGGCAGTCTGTAGCCTAGGTAATGCCATTACGCACGCTTTTTTTGGGCACTGCGGGCAACAAAATGCTGACTTGTTTTGAGCATCGACCCACGCCCGAAGGCCACGCGGCTCTGTACAACTATGCAATACTCCCTGTTTTCTGTTGGACCAGGCAACTTCCCAACATAATTTTCATCTCCCGTGTCACTAACGAAACCCACAAAATCTCTATGCGCCCTATAAATTCCAGAGCGCATACACTGCAAAGGGCTGTTTTATTGTTTAGCTTTGAAACCGGCAGGTGTAGACCGCAGAAAAAAGACAGCGCACGCGCACGCTAAAAAGTATGTCCCTACCTAATATTTGAGCCCGAAATAGTAGGTCAGCATTGTAGGTCCTTCCTCAGATTTGACAACAAAATTCCAAACAATGCAAGGTTTTACTCAACTTGCACAGAACATGCCTAGCCTTAAGAGTATGGTCAGACACCACCGTGCTTGCGTTTTTTTTGCTAAGTTTAAAATTCGCTATGGCATTGAATATTTAACTTTGCAGTGACTTTCTCTACCTTATCCAGGAGTGGTACGTACACCTAAAGGGGATGGCCGCCCCATAAAAGTTACTGGATAGTGTACATGCCTTCGGGCACAGTAAGGGCATTTATGCACGTAGCATTGAAAACTTGACAGAGAATAATGTAACTGCTTCGCAACACCTAACAACTCATTACAGCAGGCTGGACATTTGGGCTACACCGATATGTCAACCAGTTACAAAGCACAGCTGCTCGTGGCCACCCGGAGTCCTAACAGAAACTACGAGCTGGACTGCGTTAGAACTCAAAGCAAAAGCGGAAATTTCAATTGGTATGGCTTGACAAATACCGATGGCAGAATTATTTCGTTCTACGTGAAGGCTGTTAGCAGCACTGTCCTTGTGCGGGATGTGTGTGGGTGTGTGTTTAGAATTTGTATTTGCTGAAATTGTTGGTAGCAATATAAGGCTTCTTGTTCGCATAATTCATAGCCAGATAGGGTTTTTCAGATAGGGCCGGCACCACATTTACGTAAGCGCATAGATGTGACGTAGACTGCACATAATGAGCACAATTGACCTTACACTGGAAGAGGCTGTACGGACGTACAGGGTTTATAGGCAAAACACATAGCCTTAACTTGTTTACAATAAAATTGGGCTTTTTTATCTGTGGCGATCGAAAGTGATTGATTGTATGAGGTAAGCTTCATCCTAATCCAGGTGAGGTCTACGGCCACTATGGGTGTCGGTATTACACGCTGGTATTATTTGCCTTTACCTACGCTTTGCGGTTTTAACGGTCATTTCACTGCCTGGCTGCGTCCGAACGCCAATGTTCGTGGTTCGTTTGGTCTTCGTTGGCAGAAGCCTTTTCGCATTGTTTAGATACTCATTTTGCAGACGACTCTATCCCTTCAGTTCGGCATTTTTGACTGCACACTTTGTATTGTTGAGTTGTTGTGATCGTTTTAGTGCCCTCAAAGTATCGAATGTGCCTATGGCACTGCAAGGATATCGAATCACGAGTGGCATGCACAGGCACGCAGCGACCGCCTGCGACCTTCTGTAACCTAGTAACTACCAGCTGGGTGATCTGCTAAACATGGTGGCAAGCTGTCTCACCTGATGAGGCCCGCTCCTTTGTACTTACCACCCTTTAAATTGATCAGAGTGCGAGCAATGGCGTGGTCTTATTGGTTATGTGTATAGCGTTGCAATTGTACGGTTGCCATAAATGCCAGAATTAAAGCGCAATTCCCTCCAGGATTTAATGTCGATCCGTTCTGTTATTGTTGTCGTGACAGCAGTGTCTTGGCCGTGAATGTGTGAAACACGAAGCATGCTTAGCGCACACTCAGTCTTTATAGTCAAGCGGAAGTCAAAATGCTTCAGATTTAGCATATGCTTTGTTTGTTATATTACCCGTTCGAAGTAGGACTGTGGGAAAACAAATGTATTTCAAGAGGACTGCGGCGCGACTAATTAAAATGTCTCGAATAATTAGAATCACACGTTCAACAATCCCTTTAATCAAAATGAGCTGTCCAAAAAGAAAGAATTTACCTAACCTAGAAGATTCGGTGGCACTATCAATGCGACCATCAACGACCAATTAATGGCCGACAAGTTGCAATATTATGCATGCTACACGTAACAAATATAAATGCAGTTGTTTGTAGAGCTCTTGAATGGTACTACATTAGGGTAACCCCGAAGGGATGTATTGGATCTCACCTCCATTGGCTCAAGTGCAGAAACTTTAAATGTTATTGGGATTTCCCAAACACAATCGGTGGTTCTAGACTGCCGTGGTTACAATGGGGACACTTAAGTTTATTTGAATGCTATCTTTATAAAATGAGCAGCGTTAGTCCACTCGGGGGTAGTATTCTACACCAGCTGGAGAATTTATTTAGTAGGCGGTTAACGAGTAGTACTTAAAGACGTCAGGAGACCGAAGTTTTTTTTGGGGGCATATTTTCCAACTTTTGAATGCACCTAAAACTCATTTCGCAGCTCTGGCCCAGCGACGGCGTGTAAATGTCCGTGTATCTCGTTTTTTGTTTCCGAGTGCCATGGGCGTTACGATAATTTCGCCTTAACATTCAGAGATGAAGCCCTTGAATTACATTTTTTCAAACTTAAACGTTTCAGTTCAAGTGGCCACTTAGGTCAATGCAGCGTAATTTCTACACCTCGGGAACGTCACTCCGTTTAGTAGGTACTTGTTGTTCTGAACTAATTTGTTAAAACCTTCTCACCTATCATGACAATAACAGAGGTCTGGATGAAACGCTGAACAAAGTAACAAGTATCTTCAGTGTATGAATAACGCTAGAACACCTGCTTTAATCGGCAAACTTTTCTCCGAAGGAAGTGAAATAATTTGTTCAAACATTATTAATATTATTAATATTATTATCTCGCACCATCTTGCGGAGCAAGAGTGCGCCTAGTGCGGATTTCTGTATTTTGTGCTCCCATGCTTTCTTCGATAAGCAAAAGTTTTTCCGGTGTGCCGCCTGTAAAAAACATGTCCACGCGAAGTGTGTTGCGTGGCCGGACGCGGAGCTGCAACTTCTGAGGTCTGGTGCCCGGCCGTTCAAGTGCAATCTGTGTGAGACGGCCGAGGCGGCGGCTAGGCCTAGCAGCTGAGCACTGACGAGCAACGACACCGGCCCGTCCGCCACCAGGCGATCTTCCCCCTCTTTCCTTTGACGGAGGTCGCCGGCCGAAGAGGCCCCTGTTTCGCCGTCCCAACCGGTTGGCGTTGGGGCTGATGCTGCTGTCCTCCGTGCGCTCCTCACCGACGCGTTGGGGGGCATTTCTTTTTTCACTGACTGCGTGACGACAAACATCAGCTGCGCCGGGAGAATATGCAGGGTTTTGGCAGCCTTCGTCGGGAGATTGAGCGGGAGCGGGCCCACCACACTGCCATCGTCGTTTCCCTTCGGCAAGAGGTACGCACTTTCCGAGAAGAGCTCGCCGCGCGGCAACCGGTTTCCCTGCCGGCCTCCCCCAAGGCCCCCTCTTCTCCCGGCGTGATGCTTTCAACCGCGGCGTCGGGTATGGCTGGGTGTGGGTCACCTATAGTCCCCGTGACAGCGTCGTTCGCCGCTGCCGTCGCAGCCGCTCATGCTGTTACTGTTGGTGGTGGGCCTAAAAACACGTTGTCCACCGTCACCAGCTGGTGGCTGAACACGGACAGCAACGTCTGCAACGGCAGCTTCCGTCGCCCGGCTCCAGCTCGAATGCTGTCGTCACTGGTGCCGATGCGTGTTTCGCAACTCAACCGTCAGCTAGAGAAGGAGGATCCACCATGGACAACACCAGCATTGGTGATGTCAACGGCAAGGCTCCTCAACCTGCATTCTTTGGAACCTCGGACTCGTCTGAGCTCAAGGTGGTGCAGTGGCGGCGGCTGCCGAAGGCTCTGTTCGTCACGAATCTTTCGCCCGAAACCACGGAAGCTCAGCTGTGCTCGTACCTCACTGCGAGAGATGCTGCTCCTCTTGCTTGCAAGCGGATAAAAACTAGGTACAAGACCTATGCCTCCTCTTATGTTGCCGTAAGCAACGTGTGCTCTGAATTACTGCAGGATCCAGCTCTGTGGCCAAATGGGTGTCTTATTAAGCCCTTCCGGGGCGTACTGCGTTATTCCATGCAGCACCTGTCTGAACTTTCCCCGCTGTTATGACTCACTGGTGCCATGTTTGCGCGGGTCAGTCGCCTGCCGGTCGACCACCCCACCGCTTGTCGACGGAAACGAAAGGAGGCCGACACATCGCCGCGGCGGCCACTGATTGACAGCGGTTTTTGAGCGGCGTTGAGTGTTGTTGCCCCAAAAGGAATTAAGGAGCCGCCGGTCCTGAGCAACTGAACGCGTGTGCGCGTGAAAGCCCAGACGGCGACGACCGGACAATGAGACCCAGTGGCGGCGGCAGCACAGCGAAGAAGGCAGTGGCAATGGTGAAGCCATTAACCCTTCCCGGAGTGATTCCACGAACCTTGTTAATCTGTGCTGTTAGGCTCCCTGGGAACGCAGCGCGCGGCAGACCCCAAACGATACGCGGCGCCCGCGCGTCTTCCGTTCTTCCCCTCTACTACAGGCTCCTGACGAGTGGCAAGGGTGTGTGTGTGTGCGTGTGCTGTGCATCTGCCGACATACCTGAAAGGCGTGTCCCTACCCGAGGGCGGTGCTTAACAGCGAGGAACGTACACATCACCATTGGTCCGCATTGTTTTGTATGGGGATGCCTAACCTAGGGAACTAGGGATCGGGGGTCAACAAAAAGGGCGTGCTGCGGCCCGCCAAGGTCTGTCTTCTGTCTTCATCTCGACAACTCACTGTAAAAATGTAAATAAACCCGTTGAGTTTGCTCTATGCTCTCCCCTACTCCTGGCTCGACGAAGCGAAGGCGACCGGCCCCGCTACAACTGGTGGCAGCGGTGGGATTTGAACCCACGCCCCCAAAGAGACTGGTGAGTGCTGGCTTTGGTTTTTTCGTTGCCAGGCTGGTAAGATAGAAGTGCAATCTTTTCACTGGTAGAGGCTACCACAGAAGCAGTTTTTCCGGAACTTCTGGGTAGAGAGTGAGCCGCACCACACTAGTTCTCTGTCATGGATTGGAAGCGTTTGTTGAAGAATCAGCTGCTGATTCTGGGGGAGGAGCTAGGAGCAGAAGTAGATTCGGGGATAAAGAAAGACGCAATTGTTCACGCTATCGAGGTCTTGAATCTGAGCAGTGAAGATATTACAGAAACGTGGAACGAGATTCAAAAGCAACAGGAACAGGAGCGTGAGAACAGGCGTGAGCAACAGGAGTGCCAGCTAAAGCAAAAGGAACTGGAAGTAGAACGGCTGCGCCTGGAGGTGGAAGTGAGGAAGATGGCTGGGGTTCAAGGAGTAGAGGTAGCAGGAAGACAAAATCTTTGTGATTTATCTAAGCTAATGCAACCCTTCAAAGTAGGGCAAGATGTGGGCCTCTTTCTCGTGAACTTCGAGAGAACCTGTGAAAAAGCGAAGCTTGACCGTAGCACATGGGCTCGAAACTTGCTAAGTTTGCTGCCATGTGAAGCAGCGGATGTGATCGCGCGGCTTCCGATGGAGGATGCGGACGATTATGACAAAGTGAAGGATAGCCTTCTAAAGAGGTTCCGACTTTCGTCAGATGCGTTCCGGCAGCGGTTTCGCAATCTTAGCAAGAAGCAGGGCAGCACGTATTCTGAGTTTGCCTACGAGTTGAAGGTCAACTTAGTATAATGGATGAAGGGAGCCAGCGCTTTTGGGAACTTCGAAAAGGCTCTTGAGGTAGTGGCTCTGGAACAGTTTTTTTCTAAGCTTTCCGAGCCAATGAAGCTCTGGATCCAAGATAGGGCTGGAGTAGTAACAGTGCAGGCAGCTGCCGACTTGGCTGATGAGTACGCGTCACGCCGGGGAGAAAGGGACGAGGTTCCTCCCGCAAAAGCGGGAGATAAAGGAAAACCTTGGACGGCGAAGCAGGGGGCTGGCGCAGGTATGACGGCACAGAAAAAGGCGGACTTCGCTGCAAGTAGTCAAGGATCACAAAACAAACAGGAGGGAAAGGCTTCGGAGAGTTCTCCCAAAAAGAGTCCTTTCGACGTTAGGCAACCACCTACCTGCTACAAATGCAAGGAGGTCGGTCACATTGCCATAGGCTGTCGTAGGCCCAGGCCAGCCCTTTCGTACACTTGTGAGTCTGCTACTAGCGAGGAGCTACTTGGTCCTTACCTTTTTAACCTAACAGTGAACGGGAAGCCATGCCGCGTCTTACGAGACAGTGGGGCAACCATTGATCTGGTGCACCCGGACTATGTGGCACAAGCAGATTACAACGGCAAGTGCGCATGGATTAAACCGGTTTTGCAAGAGGGAATCATTTGTCTCCCGGTAGCTCGAGTAGTCATCACTGGGCCGTTCGGAGAAGTAGAGACGGAAGCGGCGGTGTCAGACAAGCTGCCCTCGCAGTACTCCTACTTGTTCTCGAATCAGACTGACCGTCTGCTTAGAGAACAAGGGAAAAGTTTTCAGGAGGGAACAGTCCGAGCCTTGACTAGAGCTAAAGCACGCACGCCAGCAGCCGAACTAGAGCGGAAAAAACCGAGTTTCACAGGAAGTACAGCAACACCAGCTGGAGTCAGCACAGCGGAGTCTACTATCCCGTCGCCTACTGAAAAAAAGAGAGAGGGGTTAGAGGAGGAGACTCGCGCTGATATAGCTGAAGGGGAATCGGAAGAGCTGCTCGTGTTGCCTGTATCCAAATCACTAGACAATGTACGGAGGAAGTGACAAGAGACGAGCTCATCGAGCAGCAGAAAAGCGATCCTAGCCTTAAGGAGGTTTGGAACACAGTCAGAGAAGGGGTGGCGAGGAAGAATGTCAGTTTTCCCGTCAAAAATGGCATCTTGCACCGCCACTACCGGGATGCAAAAGGTCGCACGTTTGACCAGATTGTAGGTCCGACTAAGTATCGGCATGACATTGTTGATCTTTGTCACGGAGTTGGTCGGTCGGGGTATTTAGGAACTCGGAAGACCAAAGATAGGCTCCTAACGGAGTTTTACTGGCCAGGATGCTTCAAAGAAGTTGAGAACCACGTAAGAGCGTGTGACACCTGTCAGACAGTGGGAAAACCACACGAGAAGAGAAAGGCACCATTTAAGCTTGTTCAGCTCATTTCGGAGCCTTCTCGCCGGCTGGTAATAGACGTTGTGGGACCACTCCCAGCGACAAAATCAGGCTACCGGTATTTGCTTACCGCTGTTTGTCCACCTGCCAAATTTCCAGAGGCGATCCCAATGAAGGAGCAGATCTCGGAAGAAGTAGTCAACGCACTACTGTCTATTTTTTATAGAGTGGCCTTACCTAAGGAGATACAGTGCTACCAGGGTTCAGTGTTCAGCAGCGTTCTGACTGCGGCCTTCCTGGAGAAGTGCGGGATAAGGCTGATGAACCGAGTTCTGCAGGGGGCTGAAGAATACGCTGTTCCCTACGTAGTCGACCTTGATATGTACTACAATACATGGGAAGACCACCTGTACCATCTTAGCGATGTCCTTAGACGTTTGACACACGCTGGACTGACAGCGAAGCCGGCTAACTGCCCGCTAGCTCGCGCCGAAGTACGGTACATAGGGCACGTGGTAGGGCAGGGCAGGAGGCCACCTGACGAGTTGAAAGTAGAGGCGGTTAGCGAATTCCCGCAACCAGAAATGGAGGGTGCTTTCTAAGGCCTCAAAACGGCTCTTGTAATAAACTCGCCCGTACGGCATGCACCGAACTATGATCGTCCCTTTACTGTGCAATGCGATTCCCGCAACAGAGGCTTAGGAGTAGTACTCTGCCAGGAGGATGAGAACGGGAACGAGAACCCTGTGCTGTACGCCAGCAGGAAACTCTCGGTTCGCGAAGAGGCCTACAGTGCGTCAGAAAAGAACGTACCTGCATTGTGTGGGCCACCCAAACATTGGCCTGCTGCCTCTATGGAACTTCTTTTTTCTTCGTCACTGACTACTGCCCACTGACGTGGCTGTCGCAAATGTCGGGAAAGAATCCGCGACTACTACGCTGGAACCTTGCGCTTCAGGAGCTTAACTTCAATGTGAAGTATAAGAAGGGTTCCGCCAACGCCAATGTTGACACATTAAGCAGAGCCTTTTAGCTTTTTCGCTTTTGCTTTCTTTTGTTTTCAGTTGAGGAACGTTTTTCTGTAGTGATTTTGAGTAGTGTTTTAAGTAATTCAGTCTAAGTTTTTTTGGCTGTGAGCAAGAGTATTAGTGTGGTTGCCATATGTAAAAAAAAGCGTATGTGCATTGTAGCACCTTTGAAAGAGCAGCCTGGTTGCCGAAAACTCATTGCCGGCGCTTGCTGGTTCGGGGAGGTTGGTCTTTGTGGTTTCAATGGTGCTGGAAGAATGCTGCTACCGTGATCTCTCCCGTCGAGCAGCTGATACTACACGACGTCCGAGATCTTCCCGTCGGCGGAGGAGCTGTTATGACTCACTGGCGCCATGTTTGCGCGGGTCAGTCGCCTGCCGGTCGACCACCCCACCGCTTGTCGACGGAAACGAAAGGAGGCCGACACATCGCCGCGGCGGCCACTGATTGACAGCGGCTTTTGAGCGGCGTTGAGTGTTGTTGCCCCAAAGGGGATTAAGGAGCCGCCGGTCCTGAGCAACTGAACGCGTGTGCGCGTGAAAGCCCAGACGGCGACGACCGGACAATGGGACCCAGTGGCGGCGGCAGCACAGCGAAGAAGGCAGTGGCAATGGTCAAGCCATTAACCCTTCCCGGAGTGATTCCACGAACCTTGTTAATCTGTGCTGTTAGGCTCCCTGGGAACGCAGCGCATGGCAGACCCCAAAACAATACGCGGCGCCCGCGCGTCTTCCGTTCTTCCCCTCTACTACAGGCTCCTGACGAGTGGCAAGGGTGTGTGTGTGTGCGTGTGCTGTGCATCTGCCGACATACCTGAAAGGCGCGTCCCTACCCGAGGGCGGTGCTTCACAGCGAGGAACGTACACATCACCATTGGTCCGCATTGTTTTGTATGGGGATCCCTAACCTAGGGAACTAGGGATCGGGGGTCAACAAAAAGGGCGTGCTGCGGCCCGCCAAGGTCTGTCTTCTGTCTTCATCTCGACAACTCACTGTAAAAATGTAAATAAACCCGTTGAGTTTGCTCTAAGCTCTCCCCTAGTCCTGGCTCGACGAAGCGAAGGCGACCGGCCCCGCTACACCGCCCGCATGATCAGTGTTGGTTACCAAAATGTCCGTGGTTTGAGGAGCAAATCTGCTGAGTTTTTTGTCGCTATAGCTTCGTCCCCATATTATGTAATCGTCCTTACCGAAACTTGGCTATCCTCAGAAAATACGTCTAGCGAATATTTTACCGATAATTATGTTGTTTTCCGAAGTGACCGTACTGACCCCAATTCTAAAAATTGCGGTGGTGGAGTGCTCATAGCGGTGGACAAGTCGTTGAACTGCCGTCGTCACTCAGACCTCGAAACGGCTGCAGAATCAGTGTGGGTGGAGGTTCTCGGCGGTGGCAAAAAGAGTATCCTAATTTCCGGCATTTATATACGGCCATCAATTAACTACGCTGAATTTCAGGGCTGTGTGGCATCAAACGAGGATGTTGTAATGCCTACAGAGGCAATAAATTTCTTATATGTGGGGACTTCAACGTTCCCGGCGTAGACTGGGATAATCGCACTGTTAGACACGATCATCATTACATTTCTCAGAAGGGCTACTGTCTGTTAGACTTTATTTCTTTCGGTGGTCTTTAACAAAGTAATAGGTGTAAAAACATTTGTGGTAATGTTTTAGACCTTTGCTTTTCCAACCAGGTTGGTCTTACCATTTATCTGTCGGATACTTCGCTGGTCCGTCCCGACAAATTTCATCCTGTCCTTCATATCTCACTGCCATATGTGTCAGGGCAATCGAGATGCTCCGGCCATTCTGCCCATCCGACGTACAATTATGCTGTTGGAGATTACGTTGCTTTTTACAACTACTTATGTAACACTGACTGGTCTCTCCTCGTTAAACTTCCCTCTGTTGATGACCAAGTCGAGAAACTTTCTACAATTATTCAACAAGGAATGCACATGTTTATACCAAGCACGTCCGGAAAGAAATCTAAATTTCCGATCTGGTTTTCTGCAGAACTCTGAAAGGCTTTAAAATGTAAAGCCTGTGCTCACAAGAAAATTCGCGGGACACAATCCGAAGCTTGGAAAAAAGGAGGTGAAGTATTGCAGAGCCCTCTGTAAAGAGCTGTATGATCGCGATCGGTCAGACTACATAGCCAAGGTAGAAATCAGCCCTACGCGCGACCAGAAAAGTTTCTGGCAGTATGTTCTCTCTCGATCTGCTGGCAAGGTTGCCGAAATCGTTAACCTTCTAGACGACAATGTAAACGCGACTGCAGATGTTGCTAATGCCCTTGCGGATCATTTCAGCTCTGTATGTCCAAAGGGTGAAGTTAACATTGTGTCAAACTCTTCCTTTGCGTCGTTTAAATTGTGCGTTCCCAGAATAAGTGAGGACGACGTTCCGAAAGCCCTGAAGCGCCTCAAACCGTCATTTTCCTGTGGCGCTGACGGCATTGCTCCTGCAATATTAAAAACCTATGGGGAGCTTGTGATTCCTATACTAAACGCATTATTTATTAATTCAATTTAATCTGCTACTTTTCCAGCAGCCTGGAAGTTAGCACCCTTGGTCCCTGTTTTCAAAACTGGTGCCAAAGATAGTGCTAGAAACTATCGGCCTATTTCGCTTCTGTGTGGGGCGTCTAAGCTTTTTGAGACTATGTTGCACGTTGTTTTAACTTCCAGTGTTAAGGGCATACTAATTTCTGAACAGCACGGGTTTATGTCCGGACCTTCCACAACCACTAACCTCGTTCCTTTCATGCGGCGAGCGTGTGAAGCGGTTCATCACAGGAGGCAGCTCTGTACTGTGTACTTTGACCTGAGCAAGTCTTTTGATGTGGTCATTCACCCATTGTTAATTTCTAAACTGTCACTCCTGAACATAATAATTCGATTCTTTACCTCCTAATTAGTTACTTGCGTGGGCGGACCTACTACGTAAATGTTAACGGCCAGCAATTCTATCGTTACCGCGTTTCAAGTGGTGTGCCACCGGGGTCTGTTCTAGGCCCTCTTTTGTTTTCTTGATTTGTCAATGATGTTTCCGCTGCTATAAGGCATTCTTCTTTTTTACTTTATTCTGATGACATCAAGAGTTTCAAGGAAGTTTCGTGTCTTAGCGACTTCGGGCATTTGCAAAGAAACGTTCTCTTTACACTCTGGTGTAAAGAGAACGAACTGATAGTGAACGCAGCGAAAACCAAAGTGTTGTCGTACACGCGTAAAAGAGAGTGCCTGCTTTATCACTACTGAGTTCATGATGTTACTTTGCCTCGAATCTTGACGATAACTGATCTCGGCGTGCTCTTTCATAACCAGCTGACTTTTACACTACACGGTAGATCCATGAAACAGCGAGCTCTCCGCCGCTTGGGCATAATCTGCCGGATGGCTAGAGAATTCCGTAGTGCAAAGTCCTTCCTGAAACTGTACTCCACTGTCTGTCGTCCCGTGCTGGCATATGCCTCGGTTGTCTGGAATGGCACATGCAAATCTAACAGCGGGGCCATTGATAAAGTGCAGAATAAGCTGCTGTCTATACTTAGACATCGCTTCCCTCGCGAGTATCACCGTCTTGACTCCGGACCACAGTACTTACAAGTGCTGCCCGATCTAAAGGCTAGGCGCGATACAGTGGACCTCTTGTTTCTTTTTAAGCTCATACATGGACAAATTAGCAGTGCGGAACTTCTTTCTGAGCTCCAACTAACAGTTCCTCTTAAAACCACAGGAAAATGTTATGGTTTTCGTACTCTCAGCTCCTGTAACCGACATTGCCCGCTGTTCAGGCTGCAGAGCACGTGCATCTTCTACTCTGCAGCCGTAGATATTTTTAACAGCTCCCTGAATCAGTTCACTTCCAACGCTTGGAGAATTTTTTTCGCTAATATGTTCCCTCTTATTATCTTAGATGGAACTATATGGAATATTTCTTTGCTCCGTCATACTGAATGGATCTTGTTTTGGTTATATTAAGTTCTTTTTACCTGCTTGCCTTACTATATGGATAGTGTGCTGTTTATATGTCTTTTTGGTTGTTTTCCATTTTATGGATTGCTGTTATAACGTTACATGATTATCTGTAGTGTGCAGATGTTCTGTTTCATCTGTACGATGTAATTACGAATTCTGTTGTATCCTGTCAGTTTTAGGGGCGAAGCTCCTTAAGGCGTAAATATGTCCATCCTCGACGTTTGTTTGTAGCCACCTCTAGTTTAGTTCTTGGATTGTTTACTAGATGGCGTGGCTAACTCTAGTTTTGTTCTTGGATTGTTTACTAGATGGCGGTACTTGTATATGATGAAAAGATGCGCTTGGATTGTTTACTAGATGGTGTGGCTACCTCTAGTTTAGTTCTTGGATTGTTTACTAGATGGCGGGGAGCGTTGTAATAAAATCCGTTCGCTATTGGCGCGCGCTCAGAGTCGCCCGATGGATAAGGCTGCAGATGTGCGAGCCCGCGAGGCAGAAGCGCTCCGTGAAGCTGCGCGACGCCGCCGCCAAGATCCTGCCGTACGAGAGCGGGAGGCCGAAGCGTGTCGTCTGGCTGCGCGACAACGCCGCCAAGATACCAGCGTTCGAGAACGAGAGGCCCAAGCGTCACGGCAACGGCGCGACCCTGCCGTACGCGAAGCGGCACGGCTGCGGCGCGAAGAGGATCTGCAAAACGTCAGAGAACGGGAAGCGGCGAGAAAGCGCGCGTATCGGCAGGCAGACCCCGATGCAGTGAGAGCTCGTGAGGCGTCTGCAAAACGCATCAGGCGAGCTCAGCCCCAAGGTGCCGACGCGCGGTTTATGCGAGACTTTCTAGACGTTACGTTCGGACACAGATGTAGTGGGCGAACTTTCACTGAAGAGTCACGGTTTTACCGACGATTTCCCCTCAGGAGCTTCGCCCTCTCATCATCATTCACCCCGTCGATATGCTATGATTTTTTTTTGTGTTCATTGCATGTAGTGTATACGCTATCTACGTTTTGTAGTGGTTTGTGCGGTATACTGTGTAATATACATTGTAAAAGTTATTTTTTTACTGTTTTATCTTATGCGTTGTGAAAGTGTTGTTTCCTTTCACCTTTTCTCCTGTTTTTTCACTTGTATCATCTGTGTGCCAGCACCAAGGCCTCACGGCTGTTCCTGGGCACAAGAAATATACATGACTGATTGATTGATTGATTATCATTATTATTATTAATAAATACGTCATCGGATTTTAAAATACGTTATACAGCCTTTCGCAGCTTACGTAGCACTATTGGCTTTGTGGTACCGCGCTCCTCAACAAGGTGTAGGGAAGCCAGGCGCTGTGTTTATGTCCCTCGTATCTTCAATGATTTGCCGGATGAAGCTTTTTCGGCAACATCTAAAACGGCATTAAAAGCCTTGGTTTCTTTACTGTGACATGAACTTTCCTTCGCTTTTCACTAGGGTGTAAGAAAAATATTAAGAATCTTGTACACGATGTTGAAGTCCAATTGTACTGGCGTTGATTCATTGTTGTTTTTTGTTCATTTCTAGTTGATGTTAACTTTGCTATCCTGTCAGACCTTCTTCATTATTTTTTTGTGTTAGCATTGATGTAACATTTTGTGTTGACTTTATGCTGATACTTTCTATAATATTGCACATCTGCCCACCGACTTCGCTTGGCGAAGTCCCTCAAGCCACTAAAGGCGTTGACAGGCCCGCCTCGTGTATCTGCATTCTTTATGTGCAATAAACGTTATTAATATTATATTTTTATATTAATAATAATATTAATGACAATAGTAATAATAATGCACACTGTTTAACATGAAATCTTTGGTGCCACTACCGGTCAAAAAATGGTTTTGCATGTCCTGGCGTATAGTGTCCTCAGATATGGTATCACAGTTAATGCACATTGTTCTTCCAACTGGAAGGACCGAATTGATAGCCTACTGAAGAACATGTTAAAAAGTATCGTTTACAATTCTTCCGTATCTGTTTCTGATAATTTGTTCACAGCTGTTAAACTGCCGTCGTTTCATTCTTTGTTTCTTGAGACTGTCATTCTCAAGCATTTCTGGAGCTGTGATTTCAAGATTCAACCCAATGTTTCAAGAGTGTTGAGAAACGAGTTTTGTTTTTCAGTACCCCGGTGCTCTACCAGATATGGTAAAGCAACAAGAAATGTATATGTGCCTTTTTGTTTTAATCCATTATATGAAGATTTTTTTACTGTGACCTCAAAACGAGAACTGCGGAAACTGTTACAATCCCTTCGTGAAAGTTTTTTTAGGAGTACTAAAAACCAGCAGTCACAGTGTTTGTTGGTGTTCCTTAATCTGTGTCTGTGTTCTTTTTTCTTCGGCCATTGTTTGAATCGCCGATTGCCGGGCCCATTCCCTCAAGCCTCCCTTTGGCTTTGACGGGCCCGAACACCATGTATTTTCTCATGTGAATGCTAATAAACAGATATTATTATTTTCTCAGTGTTTCCAAGTCCGACTTTCATCTTGTTTGTCCAGACAAGTATCATCACCCCTTGCATCTTTCTTTACCGTGTTACCCTCAGTTCATTCGCTCCTGTCCATCTGCCCGTCCTACCTTTAACTTTGCCGCTGGGGACTACCGAGGTTTTTATAATTATCTGTCGAAGTTTGATTGGTCTGAGGTTTTGAACGCTGGAAATGTTGACGAGCAAGTCGAGCAATTTTCTTCTATTATGCAAGAAGGTATGCGCAAATTCATCCCGCGTAAGCGGCCCATGAACTCTAAATCCCACGTTTGGTTTTTAGGTGAGCTCCGCGTGGCCTTGAAACATAAGAAGCGTGCCCATCGGAAGGCACGGCGGACAAATAATGAGTCATGGCAACAACAATTTGTCTATTACAGGTCTTTGTGCAAAGTGCTCTATAAGCGGGATCGGTTACTGTACATCTCTGCTGTTGAAAATGATGCTACGCGGAGTTGCAGATGCTTCTGGCAGTACGTCCGTTTTCGCTCCGGCACGAAGAGCCGAGAACACATCAGCCTTCTCGATGAAAAGGGAAATGATATCGCTTCTGTTGCCGACGCATTTGCGGAGCACTTCAGTTCAGTATTTGGACCCAATATCCTCTCCCGCTCCCGCGAACTGTCTTCTTCGAATTTCTGTATCACCCTTAAATCCGAAGAAGACGTTCTCAAGGCACTCAAACAGCTAAAGCCATCTCTTTCCTCTGGTCTGGATGGAATTCTCTCCGCACTACTAAAAGCTTACGGGGTCGAACAAGCTCCGATTCTCGCTTCTATATTTAACAACTGTATAAAATCATCTACCTTTCCGCACCTTTCGAAAGTCGCGCGTATTGTTCGTGTGTTTAAGTCTGGTGTGAAAACAAAGGTAGAAAACTACAGGCCAATTTCTATCCTCTGCTCGGCAAGCAAACTGTTCGAATCAATTTTGCACGTAGTTTTGTCGAGTAGTGTCAAAAACATCCTTCTTCCAGAACAACACGGTTTTTTATCTGGCCGTTCAACTATTACAAACCTTGTGTCTTTTATGTCCTTTGCCTCGGAAGCTGTGCATGGGCGGGGTCAGCTCGATACCGTGTACTGTGACCTCAGCAAAGCGTTTGACGTAGTTGACCATTCCTTGCTTCTGCATAAAATGTCTACCTATAAAATTCCCGTTTGCTTCGTGGAGTTACTCAGCAGCTATCTTAATAATAGGTCATGTTTTGTTTCTGTTCATGATAAAGAATCTGCTGCCTACTGTGCTTCCAGTTGTGTGCCTCAGGGATCTGTTCTGGGGCCCCTTTTGTTTTCTTTGTTTGTTAATGACGTCTCAGCCTCTATAAATCACTCTTGTTTTCTGTTATATGCTGATGAGATCAAAATATTTAAAGAAGTTACTAGCGCTGAAGATTGCATAGCTCTTCAATCTGTTGTGGATGCTTTTAGCAACTGGTTCTCCGCGAACAAACTTGCTCTTAGTGGCACTAAAACGAAGGTTATGTCCTACACTCGTAAAACAAACCCCATACTTTATCCGTACGTTGTCAAAATTGTGCCACTACCGCGTGTGTGTAAAATATCTGACCTTGGAGTGGTATTTGACAGTCCGCTAAACTTTTCTGCTCATGTGGATTCTATTTCTAAGTGCGCCCTTCGCAGCTTGGGGTTTGTCTGTCGAATATCAAGAGAATTCAGCAACCCTGTCTCACTACTAAAGCTTTATTTGTCTGTTGTCTGCCCTATTTTAGAATATACCTCTGTTGTTTGGAACGGCACTTGCCAGTCGAACAGTAATATACTTGACAAAGTACAAAATAAGTTCATATCTATCCACAAACATCGTTTCTCCCGCCACAGTGGCTATGGTTCAGACTTTTTTACTTCTAATCCTCTCCAAAGTTTGAAGTCAAGACGAACCAATGCTGACCTAATTTTTTTTTTATTTAAACTTGTACACGGGATTATTTCTTGTTCGGAGTTGCTTGCAAATGTAAATCTTAGAGTACCGTCGAAACTTACCCGTAAGTCCCCTATACTTCATACCCGTAAGACATGCAATAGACACTGCACATTGTACCACCTTCAAAAAACATAATCTCTAATCCCGTAATATTGACCTGTTTCATACACCCCTTCGGTCTTACATGTGCGACCTTCTGACTTCTGTCTCTCCCCGACTTGGTTCCGACCAGTTTTAATTCTATTTTTATTGCCCTATTTTCGTTTATGTTGCTCGCCTTTGTTACTGTTCCTACTCAGATATATCTACATCTGCCCGTTTGTATTGTCAAATTTTTATGACACTGTGTTTTATCGTTCCGTGATTGTTCAAACTTTAGGGTGCCGAAATCATTGATTTTGTTAAATGACCTTTATTCTTCATTCTAGTTTTTTTTCTTCGCTTATATTTTGTTGTTCTTCTCACGCATGGATGTATTTGTGTCGTCGTCTGTCTTTTTCTTAAGTGCGCCAGAACAAAGGCTACGGCTGTACCTGGGCACTATAATAAAGAGAGTGAGTGATTGATTGATTGATTGATTATTATTATTATTAATATTATTATTATTATTATTATTATTATTATTATTATTATTATTATTATTATTATTATTATTATTATTATTATTATTATTATTATTATTATTATTATTATTATTAGGCCAATGACCGCCTGAGCAGGGAAAACGCACGTGCTTTCGCCCAGCAGTCAGGCATAATTGCTTCTCTGCGGGCGGAGGTTCGCAGCCTTCGAGGGGAGCGGCTCCCGTGGTTACCGCGGGCCGGTCCCTTGCCTCCCGAGCTGCCTGCCCCCCCTTCGACACCTGAGCTCAACGTGACGATGGCGACCCCTTCAACGCAGCGAGTGGACCTTTCATCCTTTGCCACTGTTGTGGCGAAGATAAACGCAGCGTCTACGCATTCAGCGAACGAGCAGCTGACCCCAGCCCCTTCCGAGGCTCGCCTTTTGTTAAATGAGGCATCCGGCAAGTCACCTTCCAACGACTCGGCCCAGTCAAACAAACGCAGAGGGAGTGCGGTGTGTGTGGGTGCTTCAGATGCGTGTAGCATCTCCGTCGTTCGTCCATCTAAGCGTCCGAGGCACATCTTCGTGTCTAAACTGTCACCGTGCACCACGTCAGCCCAACTGACGGAGCATCTTTCGACGGTACATGTCATACCTCTGGCTTGTCAGTGGCTGAAGACTAAGTACAGTTCATATTCTTCCTTCTGCGTTACGGTCGATGAGGACTCCTTTGAGCGTTTGAGCGATCCTTTGTTCTGGCCGAAGGGCTGCCTTTTCAAACCTTTCCGCGCAAAGCTGCATGCCGAAATGTTCTGTTCCACTGATGTCCCACACGATGAAAAAAACTAACAATAGGGTGGACATTTACTATCAAAATGCGCGCGGCCTTCGCAATAAAGCGTCCGAATTTTTTGCTAATGTACTTTCCTCAAATTTTCCAATTATTCTAATTTCTGAATCCTGGCTCTGTAGCGACATTAGCTCAAATGATTATTTCCCTCCAAATTACCAAGTTTTCCGCGAAGATAGGAATTTTACTGGGGCTAAACAAAAGGGAGGGGCATATTAGTTGCGGTCGATTGTAGTCTTCAGTGTAAGAGGCGTCAAGACTTTGAGGGCGACAATGAGTGTGTCTGGCTGGAAATCCGACTGACGAGGGGCGAGAGGCTCTTAATAGGGGCGTTTTGTATTCCCCCCGATGTTCCTATTTCTTCGTTCAATGGGCTACTTACTTCTGTAGAAGAAGTTTGCGCTTCACACCAAAATCACCATTTTATCATTCTGGGGGATTTCAATGCACCTGGTGTACAATGAGACAGTCTAACTAACCAGCATTACAATTATTACGTACAGCAAAAATCTCGCATTGTTTTAGACTTCCTAGATTTCGCATCCATGGCACAACTGAATAACATCAAAAACTGCTCCGAAAATATCTTAGACCTCTGCTTCTCAAACATTCAGAACGCGCGAGTATCAATGGTGGATATCTCTCTTGTCAAACCCGACAAGCTTCATCCTCCATTTTCAGTTTCGGCTCCCGTTTCGATTCGGCATTGTGGTACCTCACTAAAGTATACTGAACTCTCCCTTCTGTTATGCACGTGGGGATTACATTGGCTTGTATAGCTTTTTTTCTTCGTTTGATTGGTCGGAAATTCAAGAACTCCCTGATTGCAATGCACAGGTCGAATGGTTCACCGAAATTGTCAAAAGCGGTATGGTCCAATTTATTCACAAGTATAAACCAAACCACTCCAAGCACCCACATTGGTTTTCGAAAGAACTTCGTACGACTCTCAAAGTAAAAGACCGCTGCTACAGAAAGTATAAGAAAACTGGGAGTGACGAATGGAAACAGAACTTCTGCTCTTACCGTAAATTATGTAAAAACCTTTATGAGCGGGACCAGCGCTCCTATCTCGATTCTGTAGAGAGTAGTGCGAATTCTCAGCCTGAAACATTTTGGAGATACATCCGGTCCCGTAAGAACAACTCACATGATCTTATCAATCTTGTAGATTCCTCTGGGGAAGAAGTTCATAATGTCGCCAACCACTTTGCTCAGCATTTCAGTGCCACATGCGGCCAGCGTGACGTCTCTGAAATGAACATATTGGTTAATCGCGTACAAGGCTCTAGCTTAGTGCTTTTGGACGAGCAGTTGGTTTTGGAGAGCCTAAAGCGCATGAAACCGTCATTGTCGTGTGGAGCTGACGGAATACCTCCAGCTATTCTCAAAATATACGGCAGCATTTTTGTACCTGTTTTGACGGTGATATTTAACCAGTGTCTAAAAACAAATGTGTTCCCTCCCGCGTGGAAAGTTTCTCTAGTGCGTCCTATTTTCAGGTCAGGCTCCAAATCAGATGCAACAAACTACAGAGCAGTTTCTCTCCTTTGTGCTTGTTCCAAGCTGTTTGAGACAGCGCTGTACAAATTACTGTCAAGTTCTGTACAGAATATTCTTGTAAGTAAACAGCACGGCTTTATATCAGGAAGGTCGACAACAACTAATCTCTCCTGCATCATGGAGCAGGCCTGGGCAGCCATTTCTGAGAGGGGCCAGCTCGACGTTGTCTACTGTGATCTGAGCAAAGCATTTGACGTTGTCTGCCACACGCTGTTACTTAAAAAGCTTTTAGAGGTAGGAATTGATACACCACTCGTGGCATTGTTGGGTAGTTATCTAGATAACCGGATCAGTTTCGTTAGCGTTAACGGGCAGACGTCTGCTCTGTACAGATCAACAAGTGGTGTGCCTCAAGGCTCCGTGTTGGGGCCTCTCTTGTTCTCCATTTTTGTTAATGATGTGTCAGCCGCAATTAAGATGTCTTCTTTCCTTCTTTACGCTGACGACATTAAAATATTCAGACGAATTGAGTCAATAAATGACTGCATTTCCCTGGAGCAAGATATATTCTCATTTTCCAAGTGGTGCTCAGACAATAGATTAAATCTTAACTCTAGAAAAACAAAGGTCATGTCTTATAGCAGGAAAACGAACCGCTCTTTATTTTGCTACAGTATTAACAGCGGTTACTTGTCTAGAGTTGAAGAGATCAGAGACCGCGGCGTGCTTTTCGACAGTGCCTTAACTTTCTCACCTAATGTTACTCAACTTACTAGGCGGGCGCTATGCTTTCTTGGGGCTGTATGCAGGTTTTCTCGAGAATTCCGGTTTCCTTCTTCATTCCTAAAACTATTCAGAACACTTTGTATTCCGCAACTAGAATATGCTTCTGTCGTTCGGAATGGAACCTGTAGTTCCAACTGTCAACGTATAGAGCGTGTACAAACCAAATTTTCATCAATAATTAGGCATCGTTTTCCTTCGGAGCCTATCCCTATAACTGTTTCTCTAAGTTCCCGGCGGACCCACTCAGACCTTCTTTTCATGTACAAATTGCTTCATGGTATTATTTTATGCCCGGAACTGCTTGAATCAATCAGTTTTCGCGTTCCACAAAAAGCTACAAGGCTCGCCCACCCTTTCAAAGCAGCTGGAGCTCTCAGCACAAGTTCTCCTCTTCAAAGGATGCTGCATCTGCATAACGTTCACTCCGAGAAGCTCGATATCTTTCAGCGTCCTCTTCGGGAGTTTTTGGCAGGGTTGTCAGCTCTGACACACTAGGTTCATCTTGGCAGTGCTCTTTTTTTTCACTTATCGTCCTGACGTGTGCATTGACCTCACCGAGCTTGTTCTTGTTCCTGGTTATTCGTGTATTGTGCTGATACTGCGACTGTAATTATCGTAGAATTTTTCTTTTTCTGCCGTTTCTGTCGTTAAAAGTTGCCATATTCACTTCATGCGTCCATTTGAAACTGAAAATGTACGTTTCCCGAATCTTGTAGAAACTTTCTTCTTTTCACTCACCCTTCCGTATAGTTACGCTTATTGTAAGATGTCTTCTTGCAATTGACCAGACATTACAGTTTCTATTGATTGTGTAATGTTGCCTAAAATTACCCTATGGTATTTTTATTCTTCTTTGAAGTTGTAGTTTCCTCTTCTTTTTTTCTTACTCACTGTTCTTTTGCCAGTTGTTGATGCATTTCATTGCTGTCTTACACCTTTTCTGTGCGCCAGCACGACTTGATTGTGTAAAGTCGGTTGGATTGCACTGTTTTATTTCTAATCTTTGCCGTTTTTTTTAGGTGTTTCTTTCTTTTTTTGCTCACTGAGTGTTTATTAACAAGTTGTTGATGTACTACAGTGCTGTATTTTCCCCTCTGAGTGCTCCAGCACGAAGGCCTCCGCTGTTCGTGGGCACTATAATAAACATTGATTGATTGATTGATTGATTATTATTAATAATACTTACTCTGAAACAAGTGGTATACCTCAGGGTTCCGTCGTGGGTCCATTATTGTGTTTTATATTTATCAATGATGTGTGAACAGTGTTAACAAACTCTTCTTTTCTTGTCTATGCTGATGATGTCAAACTAATAGGCAGATTAACGGTGCTCAGGACAGCTGTGCCTTGCAGAGGGATGTGTCGGAATTATCGGTCTGCTGCAGGAAAAACTGCCTAATTTTAAACCCCGCTAAAACAAAGGTTGTCACCTACAGCCGGAAAACACACCGTCTGCTGTTTTCCTACAGTATTGAGGGAGCTCCTCTGCAAAGGGTTGATGAGATTAGGAACCTAGGGGTGGTTTTCGACAGTACCCTCTTTTTTTCTCATATTAGGCTCATCACCCAGCGAGCGCTCTGAAGTCTTGGGAATGTGTGTCGGATTAAACGTGCCTAAAAACGTTGTTTAGCGTCAGCAGCCGGTGGCTGAACACGGACGGCAGCGTCTGCAACGGCAGCGGGCGACGCAAGGTGCCGTTGCGAGCTGCCGAATGCTGCCGTCACTGGTGCCAATGCGTGTTTCGCAACGCAACCTGACGTCAGCTGGAGAAGGAGGATCCACCATGGGCCACACCAGCATTGGTGATGTCAGCGCCAAGGCTCGTCAACCCGCATCCTTTGGAACCTCAGACTCGTCTGAGCTCACGGTGGTGCAGCGGTGGCGGCTGCCGAAGGCTCTGTTCCTCACGAAACTTTCACGCGAAACCACGGAAGCTAAGCTGTGCTCGTACCAGACTGCCAGAGATGCTGCTCCTGTTGCTTGCAAGCGGATAAAAGCTAGGTACAACACCTATGCCTCCTTCTATGTTGCCGTAAGCAACATGTGCTATGAATTATTGCAGGATCCAGCTCTGTGGCCAAATGAGTGTCTTTTTAAGCCCTTCCGGGGCATACTGCGTGAGTCCATGGTCCACCTGTCTGAACTATCCTCGCCCGAATGATCAGTGTTTGTCAGCAAAAGGTCCGTGGTTTGAGGACCAAATCTGCTGAGTTTTTCTCTCTATAGCTTCGTCCGCATATAATGTAATCGTCCTTACCGCAACTTGGCTATCCTCAGAAATTAAGTCTAGTGATTATGTTACCGATAATTATGTTGTTTTCCGAAGTGACCGTACTGGCCCCCCTTCTAAAAATTGCGGTGGTGGAGTGCTCATTGCGGTGGACAAGTCGTTAAACTGCCGTCGTCGCTCAGACCTCGAAACTGCTGCAGAATCAGTGTGGGTGGAGGTTCTCGGTGGTAGCAAAAATAGTATACTAATTTCCACCTTTTATATACCTCCATTCATTACCTACGCTGAATTTCAGCGCTTTGTCGCATCAATAAAAGATGTTGTAATGCCTACCCAGACACTAAATTTCTTATACGGGGGGACTTCAACGTTCCCGGCGTAGACTGGGATGATCGCAGTCAGACATGATCATCATTACGTTTCCCAGAAGGGCTACTGTCTGTTAGACTCTATTGCTTTCAGTGGTCTGGAACAAAGTAATAGGTGTACAAACATTTGTGGTAACGTTTTAGACCTTTGCTTTTCCAACCAGGCGGGTCTTACTATTTCTCTGTCGGATACCTCGGTGGTCCGTCCGGACAAATTTCATCCTGTCGTTCATATCTCACAGCCGTATGTGTCGGGGCAATCGAGATGCTCCGGCCATTCTGCACATCCGACGTGCAATTATGCTGCTGGAGATTACGTTGCTTTTTAGAACTACTTATGTAACACTGACTGGTCTCTCCTCGTCAAACTTCCCTCTGTTGATGACCAAGTCGAGAAACTTTCTACAATTATTCAACAAGGAATGCAGATGTTTATACCAAGAACGCACGGAAAGAAATCTAAATTTCCGAACTGGTTTTCTGCAGAATGGCGAAGGGCTTTAAAATGTAAAGCCCATGGTAAAAAGAAAATTCGCGGGACACAATCCGAAGCTTGGAAAAAGGAGTTTCAGTATTTCAGAGCCCTGTGTAAAGAGCTGTATGGTCGCGATTGGTCATACTACACAGCCAAGGTAGAAATCAGCGCTACGCGTGACCATAATGTTAATGGCAGTATGTTCGCTTTTGATCTGCTGGCAAGATTTCCAAAATCGTTAACCTTCTAGACGACAATGAAAACCCGATTGGAGATGTTGCTAATGTCTTTGAGGTTCATTTCAGCTCTGTATTTCCAAAGGGTGAAGTTAACATGGTGTCGAACTCTTCCTCTGCATCGTCTAAATTCTGCGTTCCCAGAATAAGTGAGGACGACGTTCCAAAAGCCCTGAAGCGCCTCAAACCGTCATTTTCCTGTGGCCCTGAGGGCATTGCTCCCGCGATACAAAAAACCTATGGGGACCTTTTATTCCTGTACTAAGCGCTATATTGAATAATTCAATTCAATCTGCTACTTTTCCAGCAGCCTGGAAGTGAGCACGCTTGATTCCTGTTTTCAAAACTGGTGCCAAGGTAGTGCTAGAAACTATCGGCCTATTTCGCTTCTGTGTGGGGCGTCCAAGCTTTTTGAGACTGTGTTGCAGGATGTTTTAACTTCCAGTGTTAAGGGCATACTAATTTCTGAACAGCACGGGTTTATGTTCGGACGTTCCACAACCACTAACCTCGTTCCTTTCATGCGGCGAGCGTGTGAAGCGGTTCATCATAGGAGGCAGCTCTATACTGTGTACTTTGACCTGAACAAGGCTTTTGATGTGGTCATTCACCCATTGTTAATTTCTAAACTGTCACTCCTGAACATAATTAATTCGATTGTTGACCTCCTAATTAGTTACTTGCGTGGGCGGACCTACAACGTAAATGTTAACGGCCAGCAATCCTATCGTTACTGCGTTTCAAGTGGTGGGCCACAGGGGTCTGTTCTAGGCTCTCTTTTGTTTTCTTTATTTGTCAATGATGTTTCCGCTGCTATAAGGCATTCTTCTTTTTTACTTTATTCTGATGACATCAAGAGTTTCAAGGAAGTTTCGTGTGTCAGCGAGTTCGGGTAATTTGCAAAGAGACGTGGATGCATTTACACTCTGGTTTAAAGAGAACGAACTGATAGTGAACGCAGCGAAAACCAAAGTGTTGTCGTACAGGCGTAAAACAGACAGCCTGCTTTATCACTACTCAGTTCATGATGTTACTTTGCCTCTAATCTCGACGATAACTGATCTCGGCGTGCTCTTTGATAACCAGCTGACTTTTACACCGCACGGTAGATCCATCAACTAGCGAGCTCTCCACCGCTTGGGCAAAATCTGCCGGATGTCTAGAGAATTCCGTAGTGCAAAGTCCTTCCTGAAACTGTACTCCACTGTCTGTCGTCTCGTGGTGGAATATGCCTCGGTTCTCTGGAATGGCACATGCAAATCTAACAGCGGGGCTATTGATAAAGTGCAGAATAAGCTGCTGTCTATACTTAGACATCGCTTCCCTCGCGAGTATCACCGTCTTGACTCCGGACCACGGTACTTGCAAGTGCTGCCTGATCTAAAGGCTAGGCGCGATACGGCTGACCTCTTATTTCTTTTTAAGCTCATACATGGACGAATTAGCAGTGCGGAACTTCTTTGAGAGCTCCAACTAACACTTCCTCTTAAAACCACCGGAAAATGTTATCCTTTTCGTACTCTCAGCTCCTGTACCCGACATTGCCCGCTGTTCAGGCTGCAGAGCACGTGTAACTTCTACTCTGCAACTGTAGATATTTTTAACAGCTCCCTCAATCAGTTCAGTTCCAACACTTGCAGAAATTTTATTCGCTAATATGTTCCCTCTTATTCTCTTACATGGAGCTACATGGAATGTTTCTTTGCTCCGTCATACTGAATGGATCTTGTTCTCGTTAGTGGATTGCTGTTATAACGTTACACGATTATCTGTAGTGTGCAGATATTCTGTTTCGTCTGTACGATGTAATTACGAATTCTGTTGTATCCTGTCAGTTTTGTTTGTGTTCATTGCATGTAGTGTATACGCTATCTACGTCTTGTTGTGGTTTGTGCGGTATTTATTTTTATTTATTTATTTTTATTTATTGATACTGCAATCCCACATTGGGATTTTGGCAGGAGGGTACAAATGATGAGGAGATCACAAAAAAAAGGCAAACAACAAATACATAGGTACATAAGAAAGAATAAATGACATAATTTCAGCACTAAGTTAAAGATGATGTAAACAAGGAAAGTGAAGGCTGTTGTACTTGGGTGCTAGTAAGCTGGTTCCATTCAGTAATGGTCAGCGGAAAGAAGGAATATTTGAAGGTATTGTTGCGTGTACGAAAAGGAGTAATTGTCATTTGATGCCTTTGCCGTGTGGCATACCCGGAGGAGAATGTTATTATGTTGGAGATGTCTAATTTATAGTGGCTTTTTACTATTTGATAGAGAAATTTTAGCCTGGCTAAACGGTTTCTTTCAGCTATTTGTGGTAAGTTGGCTCTGGATAACAAGGTTGAAACAGAAGTACGCCGGTAGCTGTTATAAATAAATCGGACACCCTTTTTTGTATCTTTTCAAGATTGTTAATATTGGTTCGAGTGAAGGGGTCCCAAAAAATAGCTGCATAATCGAATGAGGGAAGAATAAGAGCTTTATATGGGGTCGTTCGGACGTCAGGAGTGCTGAATTTTAAAGCTGTTCGTAAATAAAAAAGCTTACAGTTGGCATTTCTTGCCACATAATCAATGTGGTGACCCCAATTTAAAGTATTTGAAATCCAGAGGCCCAAGTATTTGTACTCAGATACTTCATGAAGGAAATTGTTGTTCGCGGAATACGTATACGCTAAAGGACTCTTCCGGTTAGTAATTCTCATAAATACTGTTTTGTCTAAGTTAATGCACATTTGCCACTTGTGTCACCAGAGAACAATTTTGTTGAGTGTGTCATTTAAAAGAATTTGATCGGCTACACTGTTCACTTCCGTGTAGATAACACAGTCATCGGCATGCAATCGTATTTTCACAGGAATATTGCAGACAATATCATTAATAAACAAAAGAAAAAGAAGGGGCCCAAGCACCGACCCCTGGGGGACGCCAGAGTCCACAGAAACATCATTGGAAGTTTCCCCATTGAATACAACAAACTGTTTACGATTGGTAATGTATGCTGTAAGCCAATTTAAGAGCTGATGGTTATTTATAATTTTGCGGAGTTTGTGAAGTAACTTCTTATGAGAGACCTTATCAAATGCTTTTTGGAAATCCATAAAAATTACATCAGTTTGTTTGCCGTTAATAATGGTAAGCGCAAAATCATGTATTGTTTCCGCTAGTTGGGTACACGTAGAATAACCTTTTCGAAATCCATGTTGATGCTTTGTTAAAATATTATGTTGATCGATAAACTGCGTAATGTGGCTATGTATAATATGTTCTAAAAGTTTACATGCCGTGCAAGTTAAGGAGATGGGACGATAGTTCTTAATGCAGTTTTTTTTCCGCTCTTATGTATAGGGTTTACTCTGGCGATTCCCCAGTCATCCCGTATTTACCCTTCACACAAAGACTTAGTGAACAGAACACACAAGTATTTCGATGTCCATTCTGCATATCGTTTTAAAAAAGCGTTGGGTATGTCGTCCGGTCCTGGTAGCTTTTTGACATCTAGTTTCAACAGCATGTTCAAAATTCCAGCTTCACTTATTACAACATCTGGTACGGGTGGAAAATGTGCGTCAAAGTTTGGTATAACATCGTCATCAACAGTGAAAACGTTCTTAAACTGCTCATTGAAAGCCTCCGAGATTGTTTTTGCGTCGTCTACTTGTTCACCTTCAATATCAAATACATCACACCCGCCAGAAGTCGGACGTACGTGCCGCCAGAATCTCTCAGGGGACGTGGTTATAAAGTTTGGTAAAGACTCTCCGAAATACCGTTGCTTGTCAGTGCGTAATTGTGCTTTTAGCTTTAGTGTAATGTCTGCTATTTCATTTGCAATGCAAGCAGAGTTAGAAGATGTTTTCTTTGCCTTAAGTCGTTTTAGCTTCCTTTGTAATCGCAACGAGTCCCGAGAGATCCATGCGTTTTTGTGCTCCGACCTCTTACAATCCGGGGAACATATTTGTCAATGCATTCCTTTGCTATTATTTTGAATTTATGCCAAAGGTCATTTATATCTCCGGAATAGGCTGAGAAAACATCGTAGTTAAAGGTAAGCGTGTCAATGATAGAGACATCGTCTGCTCGAGAGAAGTTGGGGAAACTGGACATTAGGTTTTTGCGTTGGAGTGCTACACCAGTTAATTCAAGTAATACTGCAGAATTATCCGATATGCCTGGTATTACTTCACACGATGTTTTGGCTGTAATCGAGCCACTTAGAAAAATTAAGTGAAGTATTGATTTTGAGTCACCATGAATTCTGGTGTAATTTTTGACTACTTGCTCTAGGTCAAATGCGAAAGCAATATCAAGCATCGTTTCACATTCAATATTTCGTTTACCGGGTGTGAAGGTTGACCAGTCGACATAGGGAAGATTAAAGTGGCCTGCTAGAATGATTCTGTCCCCAATCCTGACCTGTGCATCTAGGTACGTTTTTCGGTTTTCCAGGATGTCACTATCAGAGCCAGGAGGCCTGTACAGAGCACCTATAACGTACCGTATAAACCGGATTATAGGTCGACCCGGTATATAGGTCGACCCCCTACCTTGAGGTGGGAAAAGTTGACAAAAAAAAATAATTCCGCACAGAAGCGCACTCACAATGTCTATATTTATTTTCGACGCCCGTCCGTCACTACCACTCACTATGCCTGCCGAAGTCACTCGTCCGAGCTCTCAGAGTCGTCCGAGGATGACTGCTTCGCACTGTCATCTTCCATGCCATCAGACGCGTTGCTGATGGAGCACTTCCTGAATGCTCGTGTAACTATGTCGTCGGGCAGCGACTGCCCAGAGAAGGACACCCAGCTTGACACGGTCGCAACTGGCCCGTATGGGTCTTTCTGTTGTCGCCGGCTATCCACTCATTGTACAGTTCGCTGAGCCGGTCCGCACATGGGCACCGGAGCGATCATGAGCGAAGTTCCCGGACGAAGTCCGCCACTTTGTTCTCCAACTCGGGGTGCACCGCTTGACGTCCACGGAACGATCGGTTTCAAGGGGTTGCACGCGCACAGCTTAGCTTTCTGGCTCCGCCAGTACCGCACGCTTTTCTCCGAAACGCCTAACTGGCGTTGCAACGCCGCCATATTCCCGTTCTGCTCGGTGACTCAATCGCCGTCAGCTTAAATGCCGCGGTGAACTGGCGTTGACTGCCGCCACTCATCTCGGTTCAGAGACGTACAGAAATGTACGCACGCACGCACAATAGACGAGTAAAAGACGAAAAACTAGAGAAAAGCGAAATCAAATAAAGGCCTGATAGTGCGAGAGAGCAGCCCGACACAAATGGCGATGGCGACGGACTACGATTGCACGTTGTTGCCAGACAACGATTTACATTCTGCCAATGACCGCTATATAAGATGAGGGGTGACTTTTGTTGGGATTTTTTTGGAAAAAAACTCGACCTATATTCCGGTTTATACTGTACCTAACTTTCCCACAGTACACTTTGCAAAAGATAGCTTCTACCCCAGGCCCGTCAGGCATTCTTTTCATACTTAAGCTTTTATTATACACGATAGCAGCGCCACCACCTTTATTCTCACGGTCTTTTCTATGCACACTGTACCCAGAGGGGACAAAGTCACTGTCATAAATTGACGCATGTAACCATGTTTCTGTGAGGATGGCAATGTAACGCTGTGTGTCAACAACAATGTCTCTAGCTCAGTAACCTTATTAACGATACTTCTGCAATTCACGTTCCGTATTTTAAGGGACAGGTTGTCTTGCTGTTCCCGTCAATTATCCTGTTTATTTAGCCTATAACGTGAACCGGTAGTTTCGCTCCACACGAACATGACGTCATCCACACTTAGTTTATCAAAAAAGAGCTTTACTTTCGATCCGTTATCCCTTTCACCAGCAGAGCTGTTCCACAATTTTTTTCTTATTTCTCTTACCCTGTAGGCAAAATCTTCCGATACTGATATCGAACTTCCCTTAAGTTTATTACAGTTTTTAATACAACTGCTTTTTCTCGATAATCCAGGAACTTGAGAATAACAGGTCGGGATTTATCTTTGGCCTTATGCCCGATGCGATGACATCTTTCGATGCCCGAGATTGCAACCTGCAGCGTGTCAAGCAGGTCATCTGCAGTTTCCCCACGTGGTTCTCCTATACCGTATATTACCAGGTTGTTTCGGCGGCTTCTATTTTCCAATTCATCAACCTTATTCGTCAAGAAGACAATCTCTTCGTTTAATTTTGTCACTGTTCCTTCCACTTCTTGGACTTTAGAGGGTAGAGAACTGAGTTTTTCTAGTTGTTCGTCCACTTTGTCAATGCGCTCTGCTAACGCCGAAATCTTGTTTTCTATCAAGTCTTGCAAAGCCTGTATTTTTTCAATGCAGGAATGTGTTTTAGCTTGACCCTCCAAGATTTTTGCCAACATTTCACTATCACTTTGACCAGGGTTTGCTTCAATATCCCCGCATACAAGCAGATCAACAGACAGTGAATAAATACATGTGAGCAAAGTTTTCACACGCAGTGGTCAGGGCAGCAGCAGCAAGTAACGATTATCGCTTCCATAACAATATCCAGGTAAGTAACTACTAACCTGTATCATGAAGCAGAAAGTCGTTCTAGGCATGTTGCCCTTGCCGCTGCCGCAATGCCAACTGAAGGTCCAAGCTTTTGGCGGTGGTTTTGTAGCCTTTGGGAGGGTCACGTGATGGGACGTTGCTCCCGTGGAACGCCACGCAGTCTCCGTGTGCGCCGAGATGAACGGCGCGCTTTCGGTGACCGGGCAGCGGTCGTTGCTCCTTGATTCCGAGTGTCTCACGATTACTCGATCGACACGTGCGGCGCCTTGCGTTCCGTTGTTGATAGCCGGTAGACTCCCAAGCAGAACAGCTGTGACCTGTATCATGAAGCAGAAAGTCGTTCTAGGCATGTTGCCCTTGCCACTGTCGCAATGCCCACTGTAATACTGTAATATACATTGTAAAAGTTATTTTTTTACTGTTTTATCTTATACGTTGTCAAAGTGTTGTTTCCTTTCACTTTTTGTCCTTGTTTTTCACTTGTATCCATCTGTGTGCCAGCACCAAGGCCTCACGGCTGTTCCTGGGCACAATGAATATACATGACTGATTGATTGATTGATTAATATTATAATTAATAATATTATTAATAATTATTATTATCTTTGGCAACATATCTTCAAAACGCAGCAATCGTTTATGTGTTTTCAAAAAGAAAAATTGTGACACACTTGTAGTGAGACAGGGTAATAGATAAAAGGCGGGGACAAAACATAGGGCATTTATTGATGCCGCAACTTTTGTGCTTCTGCTTTGTTTCAACAAGCACACAAGAAGAAATACTTTTATGGCGTGTTTTTGTCGAATACAATGCAGTTTATTTCACCTGCACTTGCAGGTCAGGCAATTCGGTCACGCCTAAATCCAGTGTAACTTTACAGTATAGCATACGTTTATTTTTCGTAAAGGTTAGCTACACTCGTAGTGAGTCCCTTTTGTGCCACCCTCCAACGAACATATATTATTTACTGAACTTACGTTGTGTGAGAGGATGCAAAATACACGGAACCCCGGTTCTGACCACCTATGTCAATCTGAATCACACGATCCTTTCTAAAATGAGACTGTCGGGTTGTAAATCACATGTCAGTACTGCTGCTGATTCAGTGCGCATAAACAGGGTTTTATTAAAAAAGAAATATTTATTTTGAAATCATCAATAAATGTCTCTTCCCTAAACAATGCAACTTTCCCAAAGCCCCTGACCGGCTAGTTCTATACCACCTAATTTTATTGCTGTCCATGCCCGTGCCGTGCTTTTTAATACAAGCAACTTAGTGCAGAGTTGATTGTAAGCTTCTGCAAAGCGAGCCTACATTGCTGTAACAGTAGAACACTTGTAAAAGCTGTCCAGCCGGATGTTGGCTACCAGTCTTTTCTCCTACCATGTTTATGCGTTGTGGTGTCCGAAAACGTCAATCTAGTAGCAGCGGGTTGTTCGGAGCTTTCCATAAAAACCTTGCATTGTTATCTACGGACAATAGTTTTGGAAGACAAGGGGCATAATCGAATATGATGTCCTTTTGAACTACTCGGAATTTACACGGAAGAACCTGACATAAAGGAAGGCCATCCAGAATACTTCTCAAGCACGCTGAAGCCGTTTGCATTTCAGACAATTTTAAATTGCCTATTCAAAATTAGTTGTAACGTTTCATCGCCGCAGTGAGTGTAGGCCTTTAACAGCGAACTACAAAATGGCTTACAAAACATAGGTTGTAACTCCAGGTTTATTGTTCGCCTCGAAATGGCTCTGCAATGTCCCAACAAATTATTAAATTTTCGGAGCGCTCTGGCCATTCTCATAATATTTTAGTGGCGTAAAACGAATAGGTTCCAGTTATCCCACCTGATTATAGGCGATCAATCGATCCGTTTGTGGTGGTAATAGATCAGTTGCCAGAACCATTTATTTCACTTACATCCTCTACGTCGCCATTCACACAGCGCTTCTTGCTCAACTGATGCGAGTGGCCACCTCTAGATAATTTTTAAGAGAATAGGAAACTTGATTATTTGTCAAGCAACAGCTCCAGATATATTATAGAACCTCACAGGTTCTGATAACTTGACGTAGCGATTGGCTCTAGAGTTCCGCTTACAACTCGTGAATGGGAGGCAGACACAAACCCATACCGTTTGCCCTCCACATTACCCTATATCTATTAAGGCCCAAGCAGTTTATCTTCTCATAAAAAGTTAACAAAGCCACAGCGATATGGAATATATTAACAAAAATTCCCCGCATTTCCCCGAGGGGAAGAATGTGAAAGTGCGAATGCACGAGTTGAATTTGCGCGGTTCGGTAATGTTCGCGAAAGAGAGATCACACACACACACAACTACAAAGAAAGAAAGATGCATTTATTCACAGACACCTATTTGTGTTGTCGTTGTACTTGATTGATAGAGCGGATCTCAGCTTTGAAATTTCGTGTCAGTACTCCTTTAAGCAGGTGCATTAGCCCTTCTCACGCCCGATTCTTGGCCAATCCCCCACGTAGGTATGTGCCATGTCAGCGGCCAGGCAGCGCGCGCCCATCTCCCCCCGTTGCCAAGGAAGACGAGGAGATTCCTGGCCAATCCCCCACGTGGGTATGTGCCATGTCAGCGGCCAGGCTGCGCGCGCCCATCTCCACGTGCGCGGACATCACCGGTGGACGCAGGTTCAGGGTCGCTTAAGAAGTGCATTCGCACTTAAAAACATCCAAACGTTTCTGCACATATCGTACCTACGTGTGCAGGAGACGAACCAACCCACCTCGGCACATATATTAAACACTGCAGAAATATCCATTTTTGCGTACTCCCTTCAGATCCCAGCCATAGGAAGTGCTGGTGGAAGCAGGAGTTCAGTGTACTCTGTGCATTTTTATATCACTTGGTGGATGTCATATATATATATATTTTTTTTGCGACAGTATGCCCTTTGGCATAAGTTCCTACAGGTACAAGTGTGCACCCGTTTCCCGGATGAAGTCCAGAAGACAGCGGTGGTGGGGCCCCCACAGCCATCGCTGAAGATCGGGGGGTCTCCCCGGATGCAGGCCTGTGCCGCGAAGGTGTCGGGATCTCGCTGCACTCAGTGAAGGGCACGTCCATAGCAGGTGGTTGGTGTCGGCGTCTTCGGCAGGAGCCGTGCAGAAGGGGCAGGTCGTGGAAAACGGGGCATGGTATCGCGGTGGCCACGCCCGGGTTACGGCAGGAGAGAGGGCCACCACAACTCGTAGTCTACGTAGCAGGACCTCCTCCCAGCGAGCGAGCCCACTGGGAATGTCTGTTCCACACGGTGGGATGAGAGCACGTGTGGCGCGACGCAGATCTTCCTTTAGTTGGACAAATTGGTCATGTGGGTCAGTTGTCAGCAAGGGCAGGGGCCGTGGAACCGACGTAACGTGACAGAAACTATCCGCCGCAATATGAGCGGTGATAGTATTACGCCGTATCCACGACAGTCGGAGAGGGCAGGGCCACGTGTCCAGCAGGTCATGAATGTCTCTTGAGACAGACGAGTTGGAGGCTACACGTCGCAAATCCCGTATGGCCGCCGTTGAGTCCGTGTAAATTTGTGCCGTAAAACTTCCAGGAGCTTCAAGAAGTGCCGGTAGGAGAGCTTGCAGTCCGTCCCGGAAGGCTGTAAGCTCCGCCAGCATAGAAGGCCAGGTGCGGAGTGTTTCATAAGCACAGTTTTGGTTTGCTTCTGGATGAGAGGGGCATACGATAGCTGTAGTTAAAACGCCGTCTTGGGCGCCAGCATCCACAAATGCCTGTACAACCTGGGGCAGGTTCGCAGTCGCTAGTAATGGCACGCCCGCGGATTGCTCGACTGCGTTTCCCATCGACAGACTGTGAAGTCGAATGAGAGGCCGGTTGTCGGTCACTTGATGGTACAGCCAGGGAGGCCTAGCTACAGGGCGGGCTGTTAAGGCGGGTAGAGAACGGCCCATGTAGATCGCCAACGCCGCTGCCTCCGGAACAAAATTTAGTTTGTTCTGGCGTGCGGAGCGGCGTTGATGTACAAGCTCATCCAGGGTGTTAAGTTGAGCTTCGGCCTCAAGAGCTGGTATAGGCGTTATTTGAGGGAGGCAGGTGATCGTCCGCATTGCAGCTCTATTAATTGCTTCAAGTCGGGCCCACTCCGCTTGGGTCATATGCTGGAATTGAGCCTGGTAGACAAGTCGCGGCTGAAGTATTGACGGCACCAAGAGTCGGTCCATTTTGAAGCAGGAGCCTCCAGACTTGTGGCAGATCGAAGCCACAAGGCAGCTGACCCTGATGATGAAATCTCCAATCCCAGCACACGAAGAGAGGTGGCAGTGCGCACAGGCTGGCCGGAGAGTTGTAGCGAGATCGGTGACATCTCCAGTCTACGACGGCCCCAAGCATTGGCCACGGACAGAATGGCTGTCTTTTCAGCTGAAAGCGAGAGACCAGCGTATTCACACCATTTCTGCGTGTCCGTTAAAGCTTGTTGCAGGCTGGCGGCTTGCCGAGACAGGTCTGGGTGGACAGTCCATACTGTAACATCGTCCGCGTACACCAGAAGGTGTAGGTCTGATATGGAGCCAAGATGCCAGGCAAGCGGCAGCATAACTACATTAAATAGGAAGGGTGAAATCACCGACCCCTGAGGCACTCCACGGACGGCCGTAAAATGGCCATAACTAGTTCCGCCAATCCGTACGGAAAATGATCTTTTAGTCAAGAAGGTCCGGATGAAAGAGCAGACCTTTTCCGGGACAAGTAGGCTTTGGAGAACTTCCAGGATAGCGCTGTGGCTGACGTTGTCATATGCCTTGTGAATGTTCATGGCAAGCAACGTCCGCACTTTGTGAGATCGGCCGCCAAGTAGCACCATTGATGATAAGTGCTCAAGTCCATCTTCTGTCCCCAGACGAGGTCTGAACCCAATCTGTGCCGGGTGGTACCACTGGTAAGTGTCCATCCACCACTGAAGTCGCGTAGCTAGCATTCGCTCCAACAGTTTCCACAAGGTGCACATTAATGCGATTGGGCGCAAATTGGGGAGATGCTCGGGTGGTTTGCCTGGCTTCGGTATAGCGACGATATCTGCCCGGAGCCATGACTCTGGCATTTGGCCCGAGAGCCACACCTCATTGATGGAGTCGAGAAGACGGCTCAGGGCCGGATCGTCGAGGTTTTTATAAGCCTCGTACGCAACGCCGTCTGGGCCGGGAGATGACCGAAGTTTCGCCTGGTCTATCGCAGCCAGGAACTCTGCCATAGTGAAAGCTGATTGTATTCCACGGACTGCATCATCAGACGGAGAGGCACCGACGTGGCGCGCTAGAGATTGAATAATGGTTGAGTATCCTTTCCTAAACTCAACCTGCTCCCTGGGGTGATGGGAATCCAGACTGTCATATGTGCGGCAAAGTATAACCTTGGTTAACATCTTGTGAACAACTAAGAGTACGCTGATGGGTGTGTAATTATTGAGTTCACTGGGATCTTCATTCTTATGAATCAGAGGAATGTTGGCGTTTTTTCAGGCTATGGGCACTTTTTGAGTCGTCAATCATTGCAAAAATAGTACTGCAAACATTGCCAGTAAAATATGTACACCATCCTTCAAATGATCCACGGTTATACCGTCGTCACCTGCAGCTTCTCCTATTTTCATGCCTTTGAGGACCTTTTCAACTTCATCTTTAGTTACCAGTGGGACACCGCAAGTTCACTTTGTATTCCCACTGATTTCCTCTGGTCTTATGTCGCTGGCATACACTACGCTGTATGCCAGCGACATAAGACCATCTTCTTTTCTTTCTGCAAGAACATTTTTCTGCAACCTTAATTATGTCGTCGAAACTGCGCGTAATGTTTCCCTGTTTATTTTTCAGTGTATGCACCTGTCTTCGCCGATGGGTAGTTTTCCCTTAGGGGCTTTGGAGCGTCCCCTTATTTGCAGCCTTTTCTCGGTCATCGCCATGTTAAGTGTACGAATGTTTTTTGTTTGTTACTGTTAACCAGTTTTGACAGCTCACCTAATTCGATCTGATCCGCCACACTTGACACTTCGATGCTCTTACGCTTGGCAATTAGTTCATTCGCTTTCTGAGTTCGTTCTGCAGTTTCTTCTCTACATGTTGCTTCTCCCAAAGCTGCTCCTGAGTTCCGATGTTCTGTTGTCATTTAGCCTGTCTACACTGACCTTGGTCGGCTAGTTCAATATCGAGAATTTATCTTGAAGAGTTATTTTACACTCCTGCGATTTATTTCTGACTGATTTCATGCGTTTTTTAAATTTTCACGAGTTTCGTTCTTTCTCTTCTGAGATTCAGCCGTAGCTGACCATCCTGTGATTGCTGCTCCGAATCTTACAACGTCTTGCACAATACCCAGGTTGTCACTTAGAATGAAGTCATTTCGTTTTTGGTTGTACCATCTGGGCTTTTCCATGTCTATTTTGTATTGCGTTTGTAGAAGAATGGGGTCATTACCCTGGGTTATTTCTCTCGGCAAATCCCACCAGTGTATCTCCTCGACTGTTGCGATTGTCCATTCTGAAGTTTCCCACTGACCTTTCTCTCACTTAGTTCTTACCAACTTTTACTTTAAAGTCTCTGATCAGAATCGTGAACTGCATTGTTGCCTTCTTCATTGCTGATTCAACGCCCTCGTAGAAGCTATCTATGGTTTCGTCATTATAGCTGGTTGTTGGCGCATAGGCCTGTACTATCTGTAACATGTGTCGATTGTGTATATTGATCACAAAGCCGCAACTACCAAGCTCATGCTAAAAAACTCCTCCACGTTTTCTGCTATTCCTCGGTGGAATAAAATACAACGCGGTGTTGTTTATTCTGTTGAGGTCCACTGTAGCATAGAATGTGCCCACTAGTGAGCCCCATGAACTCTTATCCTTTCCTAACTTCGGTTAACCCTACAATATCGCACCTAATGTAAGAGAGATCCTCTAGTAGAACAGCTAAGCTTCTTTCGGTAGACAGAGTGCATGCGTTAAACGATGCCAGGGTCAAGTTGCCGTGGCGGCCTCTCCGGACCCAGAGATTCTCGCTGTTCTGATCACCGCCATTGACAGGTGGTCTACAGCTGCTGGGGGCTGAGGGCCGAGAGTCGAGTTGATTATTTTTGGGAGGTGGCGAAAACGTCTACGCCAGTGTGGCCAGATCCTTCTCTGGTGAGGGGGTGCTGTTTTCGTCCCTAAGGGCCTTCCTAGCATGGTTGAATATTTTTAGTGTATCCTCTCCGGAATACAGGATGGTGGTCATTTCCGGAGCAGGCAGCACTCCATACCTGCCTGGGTCGGACATAGAGAGGCAGACGAAAAAATGGCAGCGGCTTAGCTCAGCTAACTTTAGAAATGTAAAGAAAAAGCTTTGCTTAGTATGGTTGAGTATCGGTTTCGCTTGGTTAACCTTCGATTTAGCTGTACTGCCGACAACGTCTCAAAGCCGTTCGGCTCCGTGGAACGCTCACACGAGGAGACCGGGTGAACGCGGCGTTTCTCTTCGCCGGGAACGAGACGATTCACGTTGCCCGAGACGACCCATCGCTTCATGCACGGGAGGCTGCGGGGGTGGTCGGCTGCTTCGGCTCAGGGGCGTCGGCTACCACAGCTCGTTCGGGGCATTCGGCCAGGCTAACACACTAGCAAAACACCTTGAACAGGTGTCCACTTCTCGCTCTGCACGGACGCTTTAGTGCAACGTAAAACATATTGTGAGAAAAAGTCCTCACAGGATAACAATAATTACAAGTCCTCGTTTTCGCTTCATAAGCTGAGAATAGCTCTGAGGACTTGTAAGATAATTTCCAGGCTCAGAAAACATTACCCAGATCAACACAGTTACACCTGGATGTAACAAACCTCTATTTAATGAATTCCTGGATTTAACGAAGTTTTCTCATTCCCCGTTTTCACACCTATTGAAGGCCATGCTTTTGAAACCTCTATGTCACGAAGGTGTTGTGACGGTTATCCTTGATGTAACGAATTCGTTACGCTGATGAGTCGTTCTTGCACTTGTTCAGAAAAATCGGCTGTAAAAATGCATTTCTTTTGCGAATTTCGTCTACAGGGCAAACTACCGTGCGTTATCACGATTGCGTGTGGTGAAGGTTATGTGCTGGTCTGCCTGCCGTCGCGCGTCTCCACTGCTATGTGTGGTGTCTGTTCGTCGGTGATAAGTTCTGTTCTCATACAACGAGAACTTTTGTCTTTTTAGGACAAGCTCGCAATTTTAAATGCTTTCTCTGCCAGCGACAAAGAAGAACGTCTCCGCCCATTACTGTACCACAAATAGCACGCTCTGAGCAATTTTGAACGCTGAAAAGACAATCGCTCAAAACGCTTGAAGCCGTTAAACAAATGCTTTAAGCAAATGCTGTATGCACTGAAAAGGGTCAAATGGCAAAAGTAATACTTGAGTTACATTTGTGGCTGCGGCGGTAACTGACCTTGCTTCTTTGGACTGCTGTGTAGTGACTAAGCTGGTGGGAAAGTAGCAGGCGAAAATAACGCAGTTTTTTTACTGTAAGGCAAATTCTTGAAGGGTGAGTTCTGCTTTACTGATGTCTAGCATGTAACGAAAACCTGCATGTAACGAAAAACTGCGTACTTTTGTGAACTTCGTTATACCCACGTTTAACTGTGCATAACACAATTACACGCATGCACCCTGGAAACACTCTTCCTCTTGTACAACAAAATATGACTATTTCCGAGGTCTTGCAGGGTGGCTATCGCAGTAGCCGTTATTAAAAAGGGAAGAGATGCTCAATCGGCCTCAAGATATATTCCTGTTGCCCTGAAAATATCCCTGTGCAAACGTTTTGAGAAAATGCCAAATAAGGTACGGTTGCAGTTTTTAGTAAACTGTTGCTCTCGAGAGTTGCCAGGCAGGCTCCCCTTTGGAGAGATCCAGCAAGAATGAACGATCAAGAGTGCTTTCGTCGCAAACAGTTTTGCATAACGGTGGTTTTAGACCTCGAGAAGGTTTATGACGCCGCTTGATGTTACGGCATCGTAAGCGACTTGTAATATCGTAAGCGACCTCAAATATAGGGCAATCTACTAACCGCAAAAAGAAGCTAAATGTTAGGAGAATACTTCGGGTTAGAGTATGTTGCGCACCCTCCACTTACACGTGCAAAAAATGGCGTGCCTCAAGGGGCAGTTGTTAGTTTCCCACTGTGTAATGTGAAAATAACTCAATTGCCAAGGCACTCCAGCCAACAATTTTTTGCTGAGTGTACGTCCACGATGTGCAAAGATTGTTCAACTCTTCCTGCTGCGAATTTAAACTTCAAACTCGCTGGCCTGGCTGGGATGACTGTATACAAATTTAACCCAGAAAAGCTTCTGTTATATTCTGGAGGAGCCGTGGGATTTGGCTGTACGCTTACATTGCTTTTACTGGCGCATCAATTCTTGTGAAACCGAACACAACTTTTTAGACATAGTAGTCGAAAAAAACGACCAGTCATTACACAAACAAAACAACTTCATTAAGGACAAATGCTTGAAAACATAATTTTTGAAGTTCCTCCCTTTTCTGTTGGCTGCAGGATAACAACGTCTAGTGCGTGCTTTTAGGAGCTTGGTAGGTTCACGATTGACTATGGTAGTGTCGTGTATTGGTCAGCTAAAGAAACGGCACTGCTAAGGCTAAAGCCAGTGCTGCACTTGGTGATTAGCCTTTCATAGGGTGCGTTCCGCACTAGCAAGTCCAGAGTCTTTACGTAGGGTGCGATAAATGGTCCCTAGATCTTCAGAAAACACACACAGACTTGCTGTATGCTTTTAAAATTACTTTGACTAACCGTATTTTATAGTTCGGTGATTTCGTTGTATCCCTACTACAACTCCTTTTAAATCATAGATTTGTTTCTTTACCCTTCACATGTAGCATGGAACAGGACACATGGAAACTTTCGGTCGGCATTTAGGACCTATACAGGTCATTCTTTAGTTATACCTTTCCACCATAGCCCCCCTGGCTTGTATTTGTATAGTTTCCCCCTACGTGTTTTTAAATTTGTTTTAATGTTCTAGTTATAACAAGCGTGCAGAAATACACAGTGATAATATTCAAAAATGAAATTTTGCAAGCAAGATGAAGGTTCGTTGGCAGCAAATACAAGTTTCAGCGTACCTTGCGTCAAATCTCAAAACTTAACTCATATTTCAAGCGAAAAAATACAGTATTGTTCGGACTACCGGTACTTATCTAGCGCAAATAAAGCTACCTACTGCACGCATTTACCAAACGTTTAGTTTTAAAGTGCCCCATCTAATTCGTCACCTCGTAAACCTATGGAAGAAACTCTAGTTGTAATACACAAATCCTTCAACCATGTGGACAACGTTTTGCCCAACGTATTTCTCGTTTGCGAGAATATTTTGTTGCTCTAGACATGCTGCAGCTACGGTACTTGGCTTGTCAACACTTTGAATATTTGAACACACAAAAGCACGCCGTACACAAATTTCCATCCGTAATCACACGTGCATGCAAATGCGCACACATTTCTAGATATCATTGGCAAGGTTAATTTGAATTACAACTGTCGAGTTCCTAATATTTTGCTGACAGCGCCAATCCATCTATGAGCCACACAAAAGAGAGACGGGGTGTTTGCTACAAAGGCTTTGGGTTGGTCCTAACGCGTCCCCTTGCCTGCTGCTCACAAGAAGAAACAAAGAGTTTTACGAACAAAGGAGGTAGAGCTCGAAATAATGCTTACATCAAGCAAAAATGACCTGCTGTTGAACGGCGTTGGGTACTATTTTTTGCATATTTCTTTGAAGGCTAATGATAGGCCCACCATATAGCCGATGTAATGGTCAGCCAGAACCGACGCTGGTGGACAGGTCAATAAATAGGGGAATAAAGGATGACATATTATTGCTTCTTTTTTGTTTTTGGGGGTCGTGTGACATTGACGTAGACTTCCTTTTAAAGGGTGTTACACGCAGAATATTTAACTAGGTATTGCATTCGCTGTAGGTCGTCGATATCACAGCACCTGCTAATTGAGAACCATCAGCGTGCTCCTGCATTTGGCTCTATTCTTATCACACAGTATGAAGAATTACGCCACTTTGATGATTATTGCCACTTTTGCTGCAGTCATGTAAGTACCTTCTTTAGATAGATGGCAATGAATTGAGCAAACGGGAGGTGTGCAGTGACTGTTAAGTCATATAGCCCTGCATAATAAGGGTGCCTATTTGACACAAAAAATTAGGGATTATTTGTTAGCATCTGTTCACGCTAATATTTTATTACAAAGCGTATAGAAGTTGCCCCAGCTCCATTTTGCGATTTCAAATACGTTGCACGAGCGGCAGATAGCGCGTTTAAATGATGTATTTATTGCAGGAGGGAGATTTTGCAAGATTTTTTTCAGGTAGGTTTTGTTGAAATTGTGTGTCACGGGAAGATCTCATAAATTGTTACGACTTGCATGACAAAGAAACTTGCTTTTATTACAAATGGGGCGAAGGGAACAATTTTGAAGAAATAAAGGAAAACTCGTATGGAGAAGCTTCAACATATCCTTGCGTCAATTCCGAGCTTAGTTTAAAGCAATCTCCCCATTTTACATACATCATATGCATTTTCTTTCTCTGGACGGGTATATCGCGATAAACTCTGTCAGCAAAAATTTTGCATTTAACATTTTCTTTGAAAAGTAAAAAGCAAGAAATATACATTGTTCCTCACAAAAAGCAGTTATGTCAACCCAAACATAACATGTTCGCTCCGAGATGTATTTACGAATGCGTGCGAATGACGTTAGTAGGTATAAAAGCAGAGTGAAGAGAACACTGTGCCAACACTAGTACTCCGAGAGACTGGTAGTTTTTCCGCTTTTCAGCAGGAACGCTTGTAAATGTTGCAGAGGACATCTAGGTTTTCGTTAGAGTGTGAGACGCGGTTCCATTATTTTGTCATAAATTGGAAGGACGGCTTCGTAAAGGTTCTGCGGAATTCAGGAAATACCATCCCAAAGTGGTTGAGATGAGCCTTGAGAGCGGCACTAGCAGCAAGGGTTGAGATATACACAGCCCTTTCAATAGGCCAGTGAGAAAAAAGTTAGTTTTCAAGTAAATCTTTGTAACGCGCGCAAAGGGTTTTCTTACACGAATTGCAGCATTTTTACAGGAATCGCAAATCAATTAAACCCTGTTTTAATTTGCGGGCTGCTCCTAAAACACTTAAATACCTACCGAACCATTGATGTTAACGAGAATGGGGTAGAAGTATATGCTTAGAAAATTTTACACAAAAGTCATTGGACTCGAAAAATAAAAAGCACGTAGGATTGTCACTGCTTGAATTCAGGCAGGTAGGATAGGAACCAGTTCACCTCACAGACACAAAGGTACAAGGGCGGATCCCATTGTATAGCCGGTAAAAATAATTTTAGTGTTTAAAGTGGAGGGCTAGCTTCCGCTGGGTAGTTTCACTTCTCTATCATGTAGGAAACTGAATCACGCCACCGGCCAAAAACAACACCTTGTGAAGTATTATGTGGCCCTCATAGAAATTTCGCTTTATTGGAAAAGAAGAGAGGAACATCTATTTCAAAGGCTGCATCAGTGCCTGCCTTTTTCTAATGTTTGAGACTACTGGATGGCAACAAATTTTCTACTGACGTGTAGTTGCAAATAGTTGTTCTCCCGCATCTTTAGATATGCAGTCGTTGGCTTAGATCCTTTTTTTTGGAGCCGCGTGCTTGAAGCGTGATGAAATAGCTTGTGGAAAACTCTACCATGATTGTGGCGCTTACGTTTCATGCATACGAACACACGCTCTACCTTGCACGCAATTTTCTCGACAAAATGTATAGAAGCTACACGGCAGTGTGTTTAGGATATCATGAACACCTGTTGCCCCTTAATAAACAACTTTGGGGCCCAACCTTAGTGCAAGCATTGCTCTGGCTTTAGCATTCCACCAAACGGCGTTTCTCGTACGCCGTTAATACACCGGTAAAACTTGCTTCGCATTTCAAACAACTTAGCAGACAAATTTTTTTCTTGGGAAACCTACCCAAAACTAAAGTTCTTTTTTGAATTGCGTTTGAGATATAAGGCCTGGTTGTCAGTCATGACCACCGGCTGGTGGCCGATGTAAAAAACATGCGTAAGTATCGCGTAGTGGCGTCGAAGAATAAATATTTTTGTATTTTACGACTATGACTGAGGTCTGCGCAACATTCTTCAATGATTCCATTATTATCGCAGCACAAGAGTATAAATGTCATACTTGGGAACTATTGTAGAGAAACGTGCCGCTCTTTTCTCCCAGGAAAAAAAGGATGCGGACAAGCGGAAGCAACAGTGCCATGTTGTAAAACTAATCTAGGCAAATATAAGAAATCTACCTCTATAGTAAAACATATTTTTGTCGGATTAGTGCTGTGTTTTTGCAGTTTTTTAAGAGATAATTTTTAGCGTTCCCTGGTTTTGCTTGGCAAGCCCCTTGCGGTGCAAAGAGAATGAATGTAGGGGACTCTGTGGCGTTTTCCCACGTACACCTCTGTGAAAGCCAGCGGGGTCACGTTCGAGAAGAGTAAGGCACGTAGATACTGCAGTGATCAGTGACTAAGGTCTCTCCAAATTTGACAGAAAATGTGATCTTCACAAAACTTACACATTCCAGTTACAACAGCAAAATACTTTTGACATGCATAAACACCATTGTTTACAAGACAGATGGTACGAAAACCACAAACACCACACGTTTTGTTTTCAATTGCAAATTTGATGGAGTGCTTGATTTTTATATTTGTAAAGGCTGATCAAAAAACTTACATTTGGGAATCTTTTAACAATACTCATCTATTTGTTGTGCTGTAGGTGCCACACTTAAATCACAAACCTACAAACTTGTACGGATGATACGCCGTTTTTTTTTAAAAAATGACTAACATGTTTAAACGAACTTCATGAGGTAGCACCCATTATACTACAATGATCTATACCTTTCACCAAATTACCCCTTGAAACAAATCTAAACTCAGTAGGTCTAAAAAATGCGGTTTGGTAGGCTCAGCACAGTATGAGCAGTATAGACCATCCCAAACATACATTTCTTGAGTTCACAATTTAAACGCTCATTGAAGAATTCTCGAAACCGATTGCATTGAAAGGGAATTTTAATGCTATGGATCAACCTGGTTGTTGTGGGCCTCACCTGTGCAATGCAGTGCAGCCTGCCAAGGTGCCCACAATGGGTTCGAGTGAGCCAAGCAGTATACGGCCGCGGCGGCCCTCGCCACGCGTGCGCAGTCACTCGGCGAAGACGAAGTAGCTCCCCAGAATTTGGTTCAATTCCGGGTAATCCACGGTACAGCAACCAGCCCTGGTATTACTTTCCTAGCTTTGGGGCAGAGAGGGGGGTACCCGCCGACCGTACGCTTCAAGCCACAGAACCCGACGTGCAGAGAGGGTAATCGGTAGCTGTTGGTCGAGCGGCGTAAGCCACCGAAGCGCTGCGGGTGATAGGCCCGGATAAGACAGGAACCGACCACCAGACTGACTGAGCGAATCCAACTCCCGGTACGATCGCCGACCTCACGGAAGTGAGAAAACGGCGGTCGCTCAGGCCGAAGCGAGCGAGCAGCGTGCGAGCACGAAGCACCTGTCGGAGTCGGCACTCAGCCAATCTCTCCTGGGTCCGACCGAAGCGCGCGCCCTCCGCCGCAAGCCCTCGGGCGGGGCCACTACGTACCGGCGCGCATTGTTCAACCCATGCCCCTTACAGGGGGAGGGTGCGAGGGGCCATCCTCGCCCCTCAGGAAGAGGGGATCGCGGGCTACGGGCTCGCGTAATTGGGAGTAGTCTCAATTAAGATCCCCACATCCTCCCCTCCTTAAATGCCCTCGCCGACCTGGAAGCAGGCCGACTACTACTAACAAAAGAACAATCTTCGTGCAAGTAACAAGGGCAGTGCCCATCAGCCTCTCCTCCAGCCCCCAACAATACACTTCATAAATTTTCCGAATCTACCACTACTAATAAACACTTGACACCGTATTCAAAAAACAACACTGTACACAAGAACGTTACAGTAGAGACTGAAACAGGTGAAGTGCAAGGTACGACATACATAATACAAACTATCACAAAAACTAAATCATGTCAAACCAACAAAAAGAAGGCTACATGCACAATTCGCTGCACAAAAATAACTAAGCAAGTCAAAACTGCGAAATACTACAGGGGAAATAAACACTACAAGGAGGACAAACCACACAAGTTTGAATATCCCGAACACTAATTTTACAGGTGGAACTTTAACTCTGTCTGCAAAACTCATTCCTATCTACACACGCACACACACACACACACACACACACACACACACACACACACACACACACACACACACACACACACACACACACACACACACACACACACACACACACACACACACACACACACACACACACACACACACACACACACACACACACACACACACACACACACACACACACACACACACACACACACACACACTCACACCCACGCACACACACACAACGTGGCGCACATTTTTAGTGAGGAAAAATAAATAAAATAACCGCCACTCGATAATGTTAAGCCAATGGGGATGGAGATATGTTATCTCAACTAAGTCCGCTAATTAAACAAGACACAAATTACACTTCTATATAACACAGGGGCGGAGAGCACCTCTTTCACGGGGTTCCCGGATTGTTCGGTGCTCGGGGAGCGAATAGGGCAAAAAGTTCTGGTACGGCAAGAGTGCGTGGCTGTTTCTTCGGGGAGCGATGCCTGCTCACCCAAGAGCGTCGCAAAACGCGTCGATACCACTGAAGGGCTCACGAAGAAGTTGGAAAAGGGGAGCGGCAATGCCGGAACGGGGTCACCGGTGCGTCGAGCAAACTCCGCGAATGGGCAGAAGCGCGGGAGCCGCTGAGCCATTGGAAGTCGCCGCAGCGCGGGCAACTGCCGGAGGTCAGGGGTCCGGAATCCGCCTCTCATGGAAGGGGCACCAGCCAGAGGTGCAAGGCACGAGCTTCAGCCCGACGTCATGTCGCAGGATAATGATGGCGTTGGTCCGGAAAGCAGGGCTTGCGGAGCATTGATGATTGCCACGGTAAGGGTGGTGACGAACGGGGGTGCTGGACGCTCTGCGCCCGCGAGGCAGCAGCCGGACGAGTGCCGATGACGCAATGCACGGAGACGCCCACTGGACCCGAATGCCAGGCTCCGATTACGAAACACGGACCATCCGCGGGATGCACTCCTCGATCCGTTGTAGCTGGCCCGTACGCGCACACACGCAGTTTTGCACAGTGGCACGGTGCACGGGAACAGGCACGCACTTTCGAAAGCACAAATAGTCCTCCTTGGGCCCGCGTGCTCACAGACGCACCACACTCGTCGGCCCCGCACACGCGACAAGAAAAAAAATGAGAAAAAGTCAGGAGAAGTCCCCTGCGCATCTCTCCGGCAGAAAGTCCTCACCCGTGTGTAGCATCGCGAAAGACGCAACAGAAGCTCACTCATACCACGCACAAAATAAACACATTCACACAAAAACTACTGGGACCCCAAATACATGGCCGACAAGCAGAACACGCTGCCAGACCGTCCACGCGGCGGCTCCCCACGTTCCTTCCCGTTCCAACCCCCCAAGGAAGCCACCGTCGAGCGACGGCAGCCGGGCGAAACCAACCCTCCCCCCCCCCCCAAAAAAAAAAGAATGCACCACCCTTGGAGCTTCCGAGAAAAAGAAGGGCAGCTTTGCCGGGCTCAGCCGGGACCCGAAAAAGCGAAGTTTTTGCCTCTCGAACACGGGGGCCGAGAAAATGCGAGGAAACGCCTTCTTTTGCACACAGTTTAAAATGAACCACACTATTACGCTTCGCGCCGAATGCGGTTGGCTAAACAACAAAAATAAGGCATTTCTTTACGCAATTGTACACATACCATGAACAAACCACTAATTTCTCAACGCCAAGCGGCACACACTAACAACTAGAAAAGAACATGCAAACTTTGCCGAAACGCGACAAAACACATTACACTAAGAGAAACATGCATTTTTTACACTCACCCGAAGGGGCTGGAGGCTTCATCACTGGCTCACCCGGGAATGCCACGGAGAAAAGCTCGTTGGGAGAAGGTTGATGTGTGCGTGCAGGGCTTTCAACCGGGAAAAGCCCGGTATTAAGCCGGCCGACTTCCCAACTGTGGGCGTCAGCGGAGGGCGTACCGATGCGAGGGCCGGAAGCGACCCAACACACCGGGTGTGCTCGTTTGCCCTGGCGCGAAGTCGTCAGACGCCGGATTCAACTCTGCCGGCCTATAATGGTAGGCTTTCAGGTCGGCAATGTGAACGCGGCCACTGGCTTTCCCCGTTCGGGGATCCTTCAGCTCATATACAAGCGGTGAGAGTCGCCTCCCAACTTGGTAGGGCCCAACCCACTTAGGAGCCAATGCAGCGGAAAACCCCTGGCTGGCATCGCTAGGAGCGTGGCTGCGTTTGAGCACAAAGTCACCTGCCTGATAGCAAATGTTACGGTGACTCTTGTCGTACTGAGCCTTTTGTTGGGCTCCGGCTACGCCGAGGCTCTTCCGCGCCTTGTCGAAGGCCAGATTGAGCCGGGCCCGGAGTTCGACGCGTACGATGAACTATCCGGGTGCGCGCTCTCGTCCGAGTCTTGGCGTTGCGTGACAATGGCCAGGGGGTTGGCCAAGTGTCTCCGAAAAGTGAGGAATGCGGGCGAGAATCCCGTTGAACGGCTCTCCGCTGTCCGAACAGCGAACGCGAGCTCGTTCGGGTGGTCAGCCCAGTCCTTTTGGCTCGTGTCAAAAGCCCTGAACATTGTCTTCACACTCCTATTGAAGCGTTTTGTCAGATTGTACTGGGGGTGGTAGGGTGACGTGGGACGATGCTCTATCCGTAAGGATGAGCAGGTTTCACGGAAAAGTCGGGCAGTAAAATAGGAGGAATTGTCTGTGATGAGGCGCTCCGGGAAGCCGAAGCGAGTAAATACCTCCATTAACTTCGCCACTTCGCCTAAAATAACACTTGGTACTGAAAAATTGAGGTAGTAGAATATTTTAAAGTCCTAGGGGTTCATCTTTCCAGTACTCTTAGTTGGGATAAGCATGTCGAAGCAAAAAGTAAAAAGGTTTCCAAACTGTAGGCCTAATAAACAAACATAGGTTTGTCTTACCTGAGGGTATAAAACTTTTTCTGTATAATTCTTTAATTCTACCCCATATCAGATACGCTCATTTAGTCTGGGGAACGACTACTACGAAGAATCTGAACACGCTTTATCTGTTGCAGAAAAGAGTTGTGCGAATCATTGCAAACATGCCGTTTTTGGTTCCTACAGCGAAATTATTTCGCCAGTATCGCTTAATCAAAGCAAATAAATTTTATGATTACCACTTAGCACGTTCATTTTGCTTGCGAGGGAAGAATAATAATGCATATTTGGCTGGCCTATCTGAGTTAAAGAAGAAAACGAGATTGTATGGTACGCGCTTTACCGAATCATGGCTTGTACCAATACCACGCAATAATTATGACATGCAATCACTCTCTTACATTCTTCCACAACTACTCAACAAATTTGAAGCGCAAAACATTCATATTGCTATTTTGTCAAGAAAACGTCTTCACGATTTGTTTCTTTGATGCGCTCTTATATTTGGTTTCTTTTGTTCAACTGATGTTCGCAACTGGAAAAAACGAAGTTGCAGAGAGGGGATCCTTTTCTTCTGTTTTCTGTTTTCTTTTTTTTTTTGCTATCACGAATAGTAAGATAGCGGTTATCATTATATTTTCGTGTGTGCGAGTTCAATTGTGTTCCTCGTTGCGTTTTTTATCTGTATGCTGTATTAGGTTACACGAATGAAAAAAAAAAACGCGCCAATCCACCCCGTGAATGTGGTTGGAAAGCAAAGCTGTAAACGGCACCCATAACGATTACTCATGTGACGTCACTTAAAATCACTCACATGGCTCTACAAATAGCAAAACCAGAGAGAAGTGAAATGCACTTAACCACACCATTTATTACTTCCAAGAGATATTCTTGGTAAGGTTAAATCAATGCATGATGCATGAACGGTGTTTGGATGAGTTATATTGGTTCTAGCAAGAGTGGAAACTTTTTTTTATAAAATCAAAGTTAGCTCCAACCCGGTGTTAGACGATCTGACTTCTCCGTCTCTGCGCCGCGGACGGAGGCGACGAGACTTGCGGCTGAGAAGGAGGAGGAAGAAATACTTCTGTTCAGATTTCTGAACGGCCCAAAGTGCAGCCTTGGGGAGTGATTCCTTCTTCTGTGGGGCCCATATGCAGTCCGCGCGGCCTGTGTTCTGTCCACCCGCTGAAGCTGGGTAGGTAGAGAGGGCCTGGATAGCAGCATCTCCCATTGCTCTTGTTGGGTAGTTGACGGAAAGAGAGGAGGGTGCTCAGGGCTAAAGTCACACACCCCGATTACGGGGCGGAGTATTCCTACTTCTGAGAAAAATTTACATTCAGCGTCGTAGCGATTCGGATGCGGTACGTGAAGACGCGTAGGCTGTGGGAAGGAGCCCGGATTGTATGAGCCGTAGGGTAGTTTGTTGTTCTCTGGAAAGGTCAGGGTAAGGCGAAGGTACCGTCTGTCTCAGAAGGCGATAATGCTGGATTATCTCCCTGGACGTGACAAGCGGGTGACTGTCCTCGTGCAGCTCCATAGCACGGGAGGTAAAAGCGCAGGTTTGTTGGGTGGGCGCATTTGTTGCCCTCCATTGAAGCGTGAGGCGGTGTCCAGATGAGCTGAATGGAACCGTTTGGGTAGTGGTTTTTTAGCACGCACAGGGCAGGTCAGGACACCCAACCCGACTGGTAATTGCAGTAGGCTTGCTGGGAATCGGTGACTACCCTCCGAACCCCTGGTTGAGTGAGAGCCAAGGTGATGGCTGCCTTTTCTTCTGCCGTCATTTGTTGGGTCCTAAGCGAGGTACACGCAAGGAGGTTGGTTCTGGAGTAAGCCACGATGATGGCGTGTTGCTGCCCTTGATGTTAGGAGAAGTCTGTGTAGATAACTGCATGAGCCCCACCGAGGGTGGTGTTTAGCGCTTGAGCCCGTGCTTTTCGTTGACCCTCGTCATGTGAGGGGTTCATATTTCTAAGCAAATGGAGCATCTTTAGTTTTAGTCGCCAAGAGTCTGGGAGTACGTCAAGCGGAGTGACATTCTGGGCTGCCCAGCCAATCTGGTGAAGCATGCGGTTACCCACCGGAGTTCTGAGTCGGACCTTCTGGTTAGAAAGATGGCCTTCTATCAGTTCTTCCACCGTGTTGTGGAGCCCGTGCTAAGCAGCCTCAGTGTGGACGCACTCATAAGAAGACCAATGGCCTTCTCAACCGCCTGTCTAATCATTATATAAAGCATCTCTATGTCTTCCTCGTCGAGAAGAAGATAGGGGTTTGTCGTAAGTAACTCTCGAGAGGACGGAAGCTTCAATTAATCGAAAGATAACGGATTCTTTTAGGCCTCGCTTCTTGGTGGCAACTCACCTGATCATGTGTATGATTAGATTAATTGTGTTTTTGAGGCGCTGCAAGGAGCGTCACTCTTGGTGTTGGCCTGGAAGTGTAGGCCCAGGATCTTGATGCTGGGGTTTGGAGCGATGGCCTGGTCATCAAGCAGTATTTGAATGTATTCCTTGATTTGGCGTGAGGGCGGACGACAAGGAGCTGTGATTTTTTACGTGAACACTGGAGGTCACAGGCTTTAGCACATTGGCGTACTAAAAGTGAGATTCCATGGATTGGTGTGAGCTTCCTTTAATTTTTGTAACTCTTAGCACATGAGCAAGGTTCGCACAGGGCCGCTAGACGGGCGTGAGTGGGCGTGTGATGCTTTCACGTGGCATTCAGCGAGAAGGCAGGGGGTAAACCCGTAGATGTGCTTGGTGAGTACACCACCTGTCTCCTCAGTCTTCGCGTGGGCTCGTAGCTGAATCGGTAAGACAACGGGCTCTCGCTTTGTTAGTCTATTAGTTCCAGGTTCGATTCCCGGCGGTGCCAATAAATTCTTTTATTTGTTCGCTGGAGTTTTCTGGTGACACCAACGGTCGCGAAAGAACCCTTGGGGGGTAGAGGTAGAAAGCTTTGCTTTAATATATTGTGTGTGAGCATGTATCACTTTACTTTTCTGTTAAAATCTGCGCCGATCATTGCTGCCAGTACTGGGCCAGCCACCTCGTCAACCTGCTTGAAACAGCAGCTTTTTGCGTTTGGCTCATGCTCTGTAACAAAAGGAAAATAAATAAAGACGTGATTTGAACTGTCCAGCACAGCCCGGGATGTCACCTTACGCAGTGGAAACAATTCCACCCATTTCGTAAAGTGGTGCACCACTACCAAAAGGTGCTGATAGCCGTGCTTGGTTCTGGGGAAAGGCCTCATAAGGTCGCAAGCGGCTATTTGCCACGGCCGCTGGCTGTCAATCAATTTCATCAGCACTGGCGGGCGCCCACCGCCCGATTTGACAGGCTGACAGGCATGACACGACCGGCAATAGCGGAAAATGTCCCGCCTCATGCCGGGCCAGGTGACAGTACGACTGATCTTCGAAAAGACCTTCGAGCCGCTCAGGTGTCCGGCCAGTGGCTCGTCGTGAGCGTAGCGCGCACCTCAGATTTTTCGGAATCACCACCTTGAACGGGTCGATAGACTCGTCGTCCGTGGCAACGTATTTCCGCACGAGCTCGTCGTTGTCCAGCAGGTGCGTATCACCACCAGCAATGCAAGCTGGCTCCAGTCCCTCTGCGCCCGTTGCAAAGCCAGCAACGTCACGGCGCTCCGCCTCCCGTAGGCGCGCAATAATGTCTCGGCAAAAAGGATCATCTCGCTGAGCCTGAATAAGCTCTTCCCGGCTGAATATAATCCCGAAAGGAGATAAGGAACGGACCCTAATCTCTGGCGTCGTGGCCTCGGGCCACCAGGATTCGGGGGGCCGTTTCGGCTCACGAGCGTTTCTGGCGTTCCCTCGAAAGGGTCCAGCTTCCGTACACAGCGCAACAGCAACGAGTTCTCTCTCGGCGCGGGGCATGACACAGACGGGTTTCCCCTTCGGCGCTTGAGATGCGCTGGCCTCAACAACAGAGGACCCAGCCACGCTTGCTACGGGTGGTGACAATGCACCAGCTGTAGTCTGCCGTACCGCTGTGCACGGCTTTCCGTCTGCGGGCTCCGCCGCAACCGCCTCCTCGCCTGCTTCGGCAGGCGAAACATTCGCCGGCCGGTAGCGAAAGCGGGGTGCGTGAAAGCGCGTCGGCGACCACATTGCTGCTTCCCTTCCGACACTGCACAGAAAAATCGTAGTGCTGTATGAGGAGACCCCAGCGTGCCAACCGCCCCGAGGGTTCTCGGAGCCGCATCAGCCAAGTGAGCGCGCTATGGTCCGTTTGCACCACAAATTTCGTCCCGTCCAAATAGACGTCGAATTTCCGCAGCGCAAACACGATAGCGAGGCAATCCCGCTCCGTCACTGAGTAATTCTTCTCAGCGGGGAGGAAGGATCGCCTGGCAGAAGGCAGGGGGTGCCGCACGCCATCGTGCTCCTGAAGGAGGACAGCCCCCAATCTCAGGTCGCTTGCGTCCGTTTCTACGACAAACTCCCTGTTCAGGTCGGGCAACCTGAGCTGCGCTGTATCGGCAATTGCACGGGACAAGCTGCGAAACGCACCTTCTTGCTCAGGGCCCCAATGCCACTCGACAGATTTCCCCAACAGCCGCGCGAGGGAGCCTGGAGTTTAGCGCAGGACGGAATGAATGACCGATAAAAATTAGCCATTCCCAGAAGGCGGCACAGGCCGCGTACTTCTGTGGGCGCAGGGAAGCCCAGAATAGCATGGAGTTTCTCCGCGCTTGGCTCGATGCAGCCACAGCCCAGCTTAAACCCAAGAAGCTGCACTTGAGTTCACGCTATCTGCGCTTTCCCCGGATTCAATGACATACCCGCTGCCTTGAGCCTACCGAGCACATCTTCCAAGTGACTAGCGTGCTCTTCCAGAGAACACGACTATATTACAATGTCGTCAAGGAAGCACATTGCATGTGACCACCTTGACTCCCCAAAAACCCGGTCCATCAGCCTCTGAAATGTTGCAGGGGCGTTACACAGCCCAAATGGCATACGTGTAAACTCAAACAAACCCCGGTGGCAGGTGAACGCTGTCTTAGCCTGATCCTTCGAATTCATCTCCACCTGCAAGTAACCCTTTGAGGCATCCAGAATGGTGAAATACCTAGCTGACCCCAGGTTCCCCACTATCGACTCGATCGTAAGCAGCGGGTAAGCATCTTTCCGGGTGAGGGCATTCAGCCTACGGTAGTCAACGCACAAGCGAAAACTGCCATCTTTCTTCTTTACCGGGACTACAGGAGACGCCCACGGGCTGTCGGAGCGTCTCACCCCATTTGTCGCGAGTAACTCGTCCAGCGCGCCGTCAATGGCCCGCCTCTTGACGAGGCTAGTCGGCCTGAGGTAGCACTTCAAAGGAAGCGCATCTCCTGTCTTGATCCCGTGTTGCAAGAGATCAGTGCAACCCGGCAGATCCGAGAAAAGCTCCGCAAACCAGAAATAATATGTCCGAGATGCGGCCCTCCTCCTTCCGATCCCAACCAGCCACATTGGCGATCAAGGGATGGAACGCATCATCGCGCGCGGGTTTGTTCTTGAGCCGAGAAGCTGTCGAACAACTTTGCTCCGCTCCGGGGTATTCCCCGGTGCGCACCACTCCGCACGGCGACGACGCTTCTCCCGCACAAGCGAGAGGCGGCGAAGGCGGGCTAGCGAAGGGAACAAGGGGAGACAAAAGTCCGGTTCGGTAACCACCGCTAGCAATGTCGATCGTAATTCTGGACTTCCGAAGAAAATCGCGGCCCAAAATCACGGGGACACTCAGCCTTGGCAGGTGGATAAAACGACATCGTCTCATCCGCCCATCGCATCGAACTGTCAACCTTGCGGCGTCACCGGCGGGCACTGCACCACGGGCAAGGCTGAACACAGCTCGGCACTCCCTGAGGCGAACAGAACGCTGTTGCAAGAGGTTCAACACTTCGTCTCCGAACAAAGAAGCTCTAGCTCCCGTGTCCAATAAAGCCGGGAATTCTCGGCCCGCAATGACGACAGTGATGAACGGCGCAGGCTCGCCAACGGGGCAACCCTGGCGGCCTAGGGAGGGGGCCAGAATTACTTCGGCCGAACGGGCTTTTCCGCTCTGCCGGCTCTTGCGTTTCCCCACTGCGCCGGCGGCTGGGAGCAGTTGCGCATCATGCGGCCCTCTTTTCTACAACAAAAACAGCGCAGCCCACCACGGGTATTTCCGCGATTGGCATCCCTTGGCGCGTCTCTGCCTGCCGCCGGACCTGGGGGTTGTTTGGGACCGTTGTTCGCTGCAGAATAGACCTTATGCGAAATTGCTTAGTGATCTAGCAACAGTGATGTAGACGAGACCGTCGGCCATATTGGTACGGGCGCTGATCGGGAAGTCTCGTATTGTTTACTGTGGAAGAGTAGGTGACGGTAACGCGGTATGGCTCAAACCGTACGGCATTTTCCGGCTACCGACCGCGGATTGTGGACGAACGACTTGTCTGCGCTGGCGACTGTCTCAATACTCATACCACTCGGGGTGCCGCGCCAAAAACCCATCCGAGCAGCAGAGGAGCAGGGCATGCCGCCTAGCCACCGAGGTGCATTGCTCGCCTTCATCGGTGCGGACAAACATGTGCGACTCGCAGTAAGTAAATCCTTCTTTGTTTTTTACTTGACGCGAGTTAACCGGTATGAGCATTTGTATAGCACTTTGTTCACCGTTGTTTACCATGCAAATGAGTAGCGGCGACCCTGTTACAGTAACCCTGAAAGAGGAAAGCGACAATCGCCAGACCGTACCGCTAGTGGGTGGATTAGGTATATTCAAATGCTGTACATTGAATTTACGGGATGATTTTTGGCGAAGATGTTTACGGAAAGGTTGCGGCCGTTTTCCGTGACGGTCGTCCGCCCGCGCGTTTGCCGCAAAGCAATCGCGCTTTGCGGCGAAGTCAACTACAAAAGCGCACATACGCCTTGAATTTTCTTTTGTGGGTTTTCATTATTTATTGCGCATGTTCTTCCGCAAAAATATGTTTGTGTGTCTTTCTTCTCCTTTTTTGGCGGTGGGGTGTTATTTTTGTTTTTAAAGCGCATGTTTTTGGTGTGCACAAATAGATAATACAGTAAAACCTCCTCAGACTCACTGAACTGAAGATTTTTTTAATTCTATGAGATCGGTATAGCCCGAATGTTTACCTGTATATCTCGAAATGTCCTGGAAGTGAGTTCCAGGACGAACACGATTATGCGGGTACTGGTATCATTGCCCACGGTGAGGGTTTTAAATGTTAAACTTCCGTCTCTTGAAAATGCATTAACAAAGCATGCATATATACTTGCACGCTCGAACTTGACGAACAATTTTGACATCACTGCTGTTTGAGGTGTAGATTATTGCCCTTGCAACAGTGTTAAGCAAGACACAACATCTGGTCATTTTGAGTCTGTTCCTTGCGGCCACTTCATTCTGCTCTGTCCCTTTACCATAAACTGTAGCGGACTAGTCCTATTCTTCCCTGAGTGCTATTTGCTGTTACTCTCTGTTCTTGCAGGTTGCGCCTCATCCATGTGCTCAGCAGCTGCTTTCGCTCACTGAAGAGAAGTGGCCGGCCCTATGTTGTGTGCCTCACCTTTGAGACGGACAGTGGGGCGATTGTGGAGGCAGCGTGCGAGTGCCCGGTGGGTTGCAGTGGAGCATGGAGTCACATCCTGGCTGCTGTGCACCTACTCGCCGTCTTGCAAGCCGAAGGTTTTAAGAGGCGCCACCGGAGCTTGCGTGCACTGAGTTGCCACAACAGTGGGGACGTCCGAGACAACAGAGAATCATGCCAGCGAGTGTCCAAGACATTGACTGGAGAAGCCAGCGAGAAAATGTCCCCTCCCTTCTCTTGCCAATGCGTCTGTTCGATGCACGTCGAGTACAGGAGCAATGCGAGCAGCAACAAAGTGTCGTGCAGGCGCTTGGGAGAAAACTTGGTAGCCTTGAGAATGCGTTTTTTGCCCCAGTTGTGCTGGCCTCACCCCCCACAGTGACAGAAAAAAGGACTGGCATGGCACCTGAAGGGTCACCTATCGCTACCAGCAAGCATTCATGCCACATTTCGCCGTGGTCATCTCGCGAGCACGCAGAGGCTGCGCAACGTCGTGTTTACTACACCGGGGCATGCAGGGGTGCGCGAATGCTTCCCTTTGTTCCGTTTGTATCCACAGTTTGCTATACTGCACGCGCTATAAATCAGCGAAGTAGTTTAATTTGCTAGGATTTTCACTGTGGATACCAAAAATGCAAAAGCGCTTAAGCTGATGCGCGGCGGCCTGATGCAACTCTATCCGTTTTCTTTTTTTTGAATAAAACTTTAAAATTGTTTCAGCTACCTACATCAATGGCCACTATCATTACGTCGGAGGCATGTATGCAGCATGTGACAAACTAGAGGAGTGAGTGTGTATTTTAGTCACAAAATATTCGACAGTAAATACATCGTGGCTGAAATGACAATGGGCGCCAAGTTAACTTCACGTAACATCAAACCTTTCAGCCCGGCAAATCGGAAACCAAGTGCAAAAGCTCGAATTTTCCACCGTTAGATCATCATAAAACAGCGTACTCAACTTTTGCAACGACCGTGACGTGGCTAAATCCAACGTAAAAGAAACGAACAACACACTCCCATACCGTGCGCACCCGCCACAGAGGAAATTTTCAACCGCGCCGTGACGGCGTAGTGCGGCAAGAAAAGTTTGTTTACAGCCCTAGGTAAGATAAAGGCTCGTGTAGGGGCTAAGCGGTACCATTTAACAATGAAATGAAGCGGGCGCAGAGCCACATGGACGAGTAATGAAACAGCCTAATTTTGGCAACGTGTGGTACTGTTTTCCCGGTCGAGCGCCGCTGTCAGTCGCATGAATAGGTGGCGCACGCTCAGGCTTCATTTAGAATACAAAGGCTGGACCACAGAACTCCAACGCAGCTGTATTTTTCATCCGGACAGCGACTACGGAATCCCGCGCCTAGCGAACCAACGACAAATATTCGCTCCCAGCGCACCGCGCCCAGCGTGTCACAAAGGTTGCTCGCGCCGGCATAGTTCGCGTCAGAAAGTTCATTCAAAAGCGTGGAACTTGACGTACCTTTTCTTCATTTGGACCGGCATTTCTGCATTGCGTGCACTGGGGCACGAAGCAATGCTCCGGCATTGTAGTCCATCACCAAGAGCGGTCAATGCACGCCTGCTATGTTTTGCTAATTGGTTTCGGTTTCAAACGACCGTACCAAAATGGCGGACCTAGTTACCGGAGTCGACGTGAGATGGCGGGGCGCATTTTGCATAGGGTCTATTCTTTGGAGGCCATTTCCCGGCATTAGCCGTGCGGCGTCCGTAGGTGTATGGGTCCAAAGCGCGTTCGCTAATTTCCCACAGACCTTTTTCTTCCGCCCGACTGCGTGGGAGGCGTGCGGTGGGTGGCGAGGAATAGAGGAAGCTCCCTTCCACGCGCAGTGGGGCTCGAGAGCCTCGCTTGCCGCAAAAAGAGGGCGATACGCTCGGGAAGCGAGTATGTGGCCCTGTATCCGCTTCGCCTTAGCGGCTAGCTCCTCCAGGTCGCGGAAGCGAGTGCCGCACAGGTACGCCACAAAAGTGGGGTGCGCCTGCCTGATAACCCTCTTGACGCGTTCATCGTTCGGGGCTGTCGGTTCGGCGATTTGATATAGCTCCTCCATACTCCGCACAAAATCTAGGAGGGATTCTTCGGCAGCCTCTGTGAGCAGCTCCAGTTCGCGCCGCATCCTCTGATGGTAGTCCAGCGGAAGAAATTCGCGACAGGTTGCCGCCTCGAGTTCAGTGAACGTGGCGGCTCGGTGACCGGCAAGCCGGTACCACTGCGCTGCTCACTCCGTAAGCGCGACTGGGACGACACGAGCGAGCATGTCGCTGTCGCTGAGCCCCATGGCGGTCTGGTAGTGCACGAGAGACTCAATGAAGTCGATCACGCTGATGGTATCCTCGTAACCGCGGTGATCTGGCACTGCCCGCCTCACCAGCGGCCTTGACAGCTTCGGTGCCCCCAGGAAAACCTGGAGAGCGCCTGAAAGGGACTCGATCAAGCGAGTACTTACTGCAACAACGAGGTTGCATCTGGGGGATCATCTTTGTTGTGAATGACTGTGTGCGTGGCGGAGGGGTCCGCGTCGGGGCGAGAAAATACTCGCGGGTCGTTCAGCGGCTCGGCGGCCGGAGGGAGAATTTGTGTGCCCAGCCCGCTGGTGTTGGCGAGTGGCGCTTCCCGAGCCTCCGCTGCCTTTGCGTAAACGACGACAGCGGGGTCTACTTCCGCGTTGCTCCCGAAAACGGGTGGCCTGTGCGGCAAGAAAGACCCTGGTGTGACCCAGGCTTTCAGCGGTGACGCAGCCGGTGTGAAACGGCGCGGGGCTACCGCGCGCCCCGACAGTGGCGACGGGGGCGGTTTGCCGAAGCCCAGATAATCATGTGGCTGGCTGGATACATGGCTGGCCCCCAGTACTAACTGGGAGCGGCATGGCACTTGAGGCTCTCGGACCGTCGATGACAGTACCGGCCGGGGCTTGCAATGCAGCTCGCCCGGCATGAGAGACGTCCAATACGTCTAAGCGCTCGCGCGCAGCCGCAGCCTCGCTAGCGCGCGCACCCCAATCCGGGGCTACTGAAGCACACCCGGATCGCCGTGCATACATATCAAAATCACTAGCATCCGGGGCTACGGAAGCACACCAGAATGCATTCAATACGCCTATGCGCTCGCCATCGCGCGCGCCTCCATTCGGGTGTACTGGAGCACACCCAGATCGCCGCGCACACATTTCAAGATCACTAGAATCCAGGGATACGCAAGCACACCCGAATGCATTCAATACGCCTATGCGCTTGCCACCGCGCGCGTCTCCATCCGGGGCTACTGGAGCACACCCGGGTTGCCGTGCACACATATCAACATCACTAGCATGCGGGGCTACGGAAGCACACCCGAATGCACTCAATACGCCTATGCGTTCGCCAGAGCGCGCGCTTCCATCCAGGGCTACAGGACTACACCCGGATGGCCATGCGTACACATCACTATCGCACAAACCGTACCGACTATTATCTATTATCTAGTGAGCACATTCGCCGGAGTCCTGGCTGAACTAGACCCGGCATACTACTCCGCACACTCCCCGTATAAGCTGAGTGCGGCCTCTCACCTCGCTCTACAATACCGGCGGAGGCCAGAGGGGCCGGGTCCCAGAGAGCTCTCTCGGCTAGGAGCGGCATCGATCCAACACATGCGGCCTCAGGCGACGAAGGAACGGCGAACTCGGGAATTCCAGAAACTCGTACATCGCTTTGGTCGGCGTCCACGCTCGGTGAAGCGCGGAAGGATACGATGTTCGCTAGCGACTCCCGCGTAAGCGTCTCCTCAAGGCTAGCGTTCATGGCACGAGCGGCCTATTGCATGAGCGAAGCTCTGCTAAGCTCTCTAAAGGGAGGCAACGATTGTACGAAGAGAGAGAGATAAAACTTACTGGGTCCATGCCATTCAGGCGGCACAAAGGCTGCCCCACATTGGGCGCCAGAGATGTGGGCCTCACCTGTGCAATACAGTGTAGCCTGCCAAGGTGCCCACAATGGGTTCGAGCGAGCCAAGCCGTATACGGCCGCGGCGGCCCCCGCCACGCGTGCGCAGTTACTCCGCGAAGACGAAGTAGCTCCTCAGAACTTGGTTTAATTCCGGGAAATCCACGGTACAACAACCAGCCCTGGTATTAGACTCCTAGCCCTGGGGTAGAGAGAGGGGTACCCGCCGACCGTACGCTTCAAGCCACAGAGCCTGACGCGCAGGGAGGGAAATCGGCAGCTGTTGGTTCAGCTGCGTAAGCCACCGAAGCGCTGCGGGTGATGGGCCCGGCTAAGACCGGTACCGACCACCAGACTGACTGAGCGAATCCAACTCCCGGTACGTTCGCCGACCTCACGGAAGTTAGAAAATGGCGGTCGCTCAGGCCGAAGGGAGCGAGCAGCGTGCGAGCACGAAGTACCTATCGGAGTCGTCACTAAGTCAATCTCTCCTGGGTCCGACCGAAGCGCGCGTCCGCCGCCGCAGGCCCTTGGGCGGGGCCACTACGTCACGCCACGCGTGGCCCACGGACCGGCGCGCGCATTATTCAACCCGGGCCGCTTACAGGGAGAGGATGCGAAGGGCCATCCTTTCCCCTAGGGGAGAGGGGATCGCGGGCTATGTGCTCGCGTAATTTGGAGTAGTCTCAATTAAGATCCCCACATTGTTCATATCATGTCGGTGCCATGGACGAACAGTCCATGGCACCGTCCATGGACTGTTCCATGGACGGTCCATGGCAAGGTCCGTGGAACCATGAACCCTTGGTGAAAAAATACGAAAATAATGATTCTTATTCTGCTGATTGTAGCGTGGAGGAATATGAAACTGCATAATTCTTGAGAGAGAGACTTTGGGGCATCACTTCTGGGCATCACTGACTGATCTGCGACAACCTGTCTGTAAATCGATAAGCTACTGCTGTACAGCTGAAGTTTTAACGAAATTGAAAAGTCAGTTTCGTAAAGGTAGAGACGCACACGGAGACATTCATATGAGGGGACAGTACATGTGCAGTTGTGTCCCTTATTGAGAACACCCCATCGAAGACTTCACCTTTGTCAATGCCTTGAATCAAATTTTACCAGCAACACCTCCTATTTAAAAACAAGCCCTCGGCTAATTCAGTAGATTGTTGGCTGAGTCATTGTCGTAAATGCTGAGCAAAAGGTGAAAGTGACGAACGTATGCGCCTCGCAGCGAAAATAAATCTGCGCTGCGCAGAGGCCATGTGGTGATGATGATGGGGCTGGTGGAGCTGAAGATCTATTTGAAGTGAAGAAACGTTTGCGCTAGAAAGTGGGAGAAGCACCCGGCCAGTGTTAACCAACTGTCAGGGTACCCTAGGTCCGAGCTGGTCAGCACGCCCTTTTATTCGTCAAGGGTTGGGCTTTAAATAATAAAGGCTGCTGGTAAATCGTTTGAGAATCAGAGCTCTACTGATAAGGCCGTAGGAAACGGGGGGAAATATTGTCTTAACTGCTTTGATCACCTGAATTCTAATTGCGATGACAGGCAGTATAAGGCTAACGACGTTGAAAAAGTTTTTTTTTGTAATTTGGACGCGCAGTAAATAAAGATAATGGATGTCCAGAGCATAAATACTAATGGTCACGTGTGTGCCGAGAGACGTCATATTATAGGCAACAGGAACACATCCAGTACCATCGATAAATCATTGTGCTTACAATAACCACGCAATTGGCGTCGTCCAACCCGAATACCTACCACCGCACTGCAGTACAGAGCAGCTTTAGTGGCTATGAAAGCAAAGTTTCAGTCTGTCTCCTAACATGTATAGTTTCTGTATATGAAGGTACAAAACTTTGCGGAGGAAACTGAGCTAAGATACAGAAAAATTTCAGGATTTCGAGGAGTTTGCAAAACAGCACGCATATCTGCATTTCAATGAGGATTCTAATCTTTTTAATCATTAGAAATGTTTCATTTCTTTTCGTTGAGGTTTTATCACTTTTTATATTGTATCTGCAGGTCAGGAGTGGACCCAGTTGAAGGCTACCATATTTTTGTAGAAGAATGTTCCGGAACCGTAAGTGTTCGCAAATTATTAAAATTCCTTCCCGCTCTCTGTAATTCGAGGATTCGAAGTAAGCTTGTTGGTGGTATTTCCCCGTATTTCAATCTATCTATGAACTGGCTTGAATCGGCCCCTCTGAACACGGGAAACTCAAGTTAACAAAACGGGCCGGCGAGGGTAATATTACAGAATACAACCATAAATTCCTTCGTATGTGAAGGCGGCTTTATGCTACACGTGGACAGAGAAAAGCACAAGTTACAGCACAATTAGCTGGTTATGGTAGAAAGGTTGGTTATGTAGATAGGTTATGTAGAAAGGAATGCATCTACTCACTTACCTACTAGAAGTGTAACTTGATGCTATTCAAAGCCCGATCTCCGTATCTGCAGAATGCAGCCATAAATACCTTCGAATGTGACGGCGGCTTTATGCTATACGTTGTTGCGAACCAGGCCTACTAAGCTGGCATAGCAAAGTGCCAAATGCTGGGCGGCTGTTCGGGCTAAACGCTCTCCTGCGTACGGATCATGAGGTCCGCATCTTTCCCGCGTCTCTCTGTGGAAAACAATGGGCCTGGCAATAGTCCCGCTTGGTGACATGAGTCATCCCCATCTTCTGCTATTTCTAAAGTCTGGCCGTTGGCGATACCAATGGGTTGTGAGCTAGGTTGCTTCGTCAGCGCCCCAAGATCTGCGGCTTCACTTGCCTTCGGTCCGCCCTTTTCTGAAGCTGCGGACCCTTCCACGTTATAGTGGAGAGAACTGCGCGTGAAACACGTGTTCTGTTTGAGGATAAATGGCTCCTTCTGAGCGTTTCGAAACTGCTCAGAAGTTTCTGATGAGGGGACCAAAACTGGGCTTTTGTCGCGGTTCGGACACATCACGTGCCGGTTAACCGACTTCCTGCTTTCGTCTCGCATATTGCTATCTACTGACAAAAGCGGCTCGCCGCTAACCTGCGCGGCTACTAGTTTGGCTCGCGCTCTGCGATCTGCCGACGCAGTGGCTCGCTACTTTTCAGCGCGCTTACGGACTTCGCCCGCGCTTCTCGATCTGCCGACGCAGTCGACTCGCTACTCATGTGCGGGGCTACGGAGTTAGCTCGCGCTTCGCGATCTTCCGACGCGGCCGACTCGCTACTTTCCAGCGCGGCTACGGAGTTAGCTCACGCTTCGCGATCTGCCGACGCAAACGGCTCGCTTTTACTCTGAGCGACTACGGTCTCCGCCAGCTCTTCGCGATCTTCCGGCAGGATCAACACGCTGCTATCCTGAGAGGCTTCGCGTACAGCTTGAGCACGGCAATGTTCCGAGACTATCGACTACTACCCTGCCCGGCTGCCGGTTCAGCTCGCGCTTAGCGGCCTGCCGAGACGGTCGGCCCACTACTTTACTGAGTGGCTACGGGTTCAGTCGCTGCGCCTTGCAAGTTTTCCTGCAAGGGTTTCGTCGCGAAAGTCGCACTTTGCTTTTCGCTGCTTGGGATCTTGTTGCCTAATGCATAACGCATTTTTCATCGGTGATCTCTGTCTTAAGATGACGGATTCCTTCATCAAGAAGTGACAAATCACATGCAAGTTCGCAACCCTGTTGTTCGAGGTGTTGCAACACCGCGAATTATTTTCTTGTTCGCGGTACTCGCTCGGCGTTTGTCTCGCGCCCAGCGCACAAAATGTCCATCCTCGCATAGTGCTCGCGAAGCATTTTCTCGTGCTGGCGGTGCCTTTGTTCTTCCCGTAGCTTACACTCTCGATCTCGTAGTCGTTCGGCTAATTCTCGTTATAGCCTACTTAGAATAGCCTCAGGAGCCTCTTCGGCTTCCTCGACGATGAATTCCTCTGCCCCCATTAGCTTGAGGATCTGTTTTTTCTCCTGGTGGGGCCAACAGAAAGTCCCAACTCCTCGCAAATTCCGAGGAGGTCCCACACTTAACTTGTCCATCGTGATACTGCACCCCGACTAGTTTACCCTCGTCTACTCGCTACAACGAAGTAGAAACCATGTGATGAACAGTCAAAACCCAGAACGCACGGCGCTACGCTAGCAAGGTCTGGCAATACGAGAGGTAGAACTTAAGGCAATCACCCTACCAAGGTGCTGACGCTGGCCGATCCCGCCGAGCTGCCATCCCTTGTTGAGAACCAGGGTAGTGTGGTAGAAGTGGACCGAGGCTGGTGTTGTGCCGGGGCAGTCATGATGACGAAGTTGAAAAAGAAGAAAACTTTATGTACAAGTATTCACATCTCGATCTCAGAGAACAGACAGTGCACTCCTGCGCCCGAGAGATTAAATAAGCGCGTTGTGTCCGCTCCCTTTCACCTTTTTTCTCGGCTGACGTGAGGACGCACCAATCACAAAATTCATGGCACTGATAGTAGCACCCCCACGCACAAACACACACACACATACACATGAGAGACCCGCTCCTTTCCTGCGCTGGTGAGCGTTAGGTTGCCTCCACCGTGGCAATCCGCCTGCGGTCGAATCCCCCTTTTGTCCTGGTGATGTTGCACCACAGGGAAGGCGTCTTGCATTCCCCTGTCGTAATATTCGGCGGGTGGATCGTTGAAGACATCTCCAAAGTCGTCAGACACGCCACAAGAAGGGCATGACAATGATGCGCAGGCACGCCGCCGGAGCTTGCAGAGCGGGGCGCCGAGCGATGCTATTGTGAGCCCCGCCGCTGGCCGGTTGGCGCTTGAGGGGCCACGAGGTCGCTGAAAGGGGTATTGTCAAGTAGCAGCATAGTTCGCCACTGTGGACACGCCGGGTCGTCAAACGTCCATTAGAAAAGACCGACAGCAGGCTTTTCGTGGTTCACCCGAGCGCAGAAGACGTGTTGCGTAAGAGCATCGCAACAACGTGGACAGAGAAAAGCACTAGTTACAACACAATTAACTGGTTATGGTAGAAAGGTTGGTTCTGTAGAAAGGGTATGCAGAAAGGTTATGTAGAAAGGATGGCACCTACTCTATTACCTACTAGAGGAGTAACTTGATGCTATTCAAAGCCCGATCTCCCAACCTGCCAGAATGCCTCTTTAAAAGTCATAATGGGTTACTGTTATAATAGGCTTCACTACTAGTTCCTTTCACTTCAATGAGGCGAACACTTTTTTTGCACTCTGTGAGATGATATAGCTAGAATTGTCTCCCACGTTGCAGCTAACTCTGCTATGGAGAAAGTTGCTATTTACAAACACGAAATAATGCCGACTACGGCACGTACGTATTCGCGCGCTAATAATTGCTTGCCGCCTAGGATCCCTAATTGCCCAATTGACTAGCGCTGGAGTCGTAATTAGCTAAACAAACGGTATGGTGTTTCTTGCTAATACTCTGTGACACTTTGCAGCATTACTCCGCAGACAACATTACTGCAACTCCGGGAGTCCCATTATCTAGTAAAAGTGCTCCGCGTGTTTCAAAAAGGTTTTCCCTGACACACGCATACACCGATTTTTACCCAAAGTAACGCGATCAACGCCTACGAGTAACATTTTTTATTCCCGCTAAGTAAATGTTGAATATATATTAGTGTTTGTACGACATGCTACCTCGTAAGCCTAAAATGCTACCTTAGATGAAAAATGCGACAAATAGGAGAAAACAATGAAGGTGAAATGACAAGAGTTCATGACTGGAGAGTTAGCTGTTTGGCGTAAAGTAAGATGAAATGGTAAAATACATCAAGAAACAGTTTGACTTCGGGTCGAGCAAAACCCGAAACACCGCAAAGTAACTACACGCGAGTAGTAGCGGGAGAAAACGTTATCCCAGCAAGTAGTCAAACAAGCGCGAGTGCCGCATGTACAGCACTAATACAGCAGTCACGCATAGAACATACCCGTTAACTTTTCAAGAAAACCGGACAGAGTTTGAAAGTTTAAAGTCGAGCAGCAGTGTCATGTAGCAAATAAGCATCAATATACAGAACTATTATAAGTTTTACACTGGACGTGAACTACGGAGGAAGATCACAAAGTATTCGTTCGCATGTGAAGCCTATCTTGAGCATCTAGAGGGATCAAGCACATTTTCCAACCTAACAAGCAATTTGGACAACTTTCCGTTAGTGGCGTTGAAAAAGTCTGAGTACACCATAATGTTTACAAACATGTATCACATGTTCGCTCGTTCAGGAGTGTCGCAGTCTTTTTAAGGCGGGAGCTGGCTTGGTGAACCTTGAAGCGGAAAAGCCGTGTGAAGGCGGCTTATGTGGTGGCCTACAGCAACAGCGTTTCTCCTTATACCAGGCGGTGTCCGGGAAGATTATTAACGCCGTCTATAGCGACCTGATGGATCAAACTCTATACAGAGCCTGATCTGTTCCGACTCTGTGGGCACGGCAGCTTCTTTTAAAAAGACGCCATGACCACAGTTCAGAATTCAAGATTACGGGTTTCGGAGACAATAGCCTCCGTTGTATAATTACATGATAAGACACAATGCGCCTACATCTGCTAAAGCTCCGTGGAAGGCTGGGAAATGTAGGTTTGTTGTTTAAAAACCCAATATTCGAGACTACCTGTTCAAAAACGTTCAAAGCCATTTAATCTGCTGAAAATCAGCACGCTTGGCGGATAGCTTAGCCACTGTAGACAGCATCCTATTACTGCGTTTTTCGAACATCCTATTGAACCACGCATAAATAAAAATTCCAATTCTGGTTGATTTTTCACTAATATATATATATATATATATCGAATCAGAATGGGAAATGAGGTGCTCGTTGAAAATAAGACAGAAATAAGAGTTGGCAGTCAAGAAAACCTCGGAAAGCAAACGGGAGGATGTGGTAGGTCATTGAAACAGACAAAGAAATTGGAAAGAAAGACAGAAAGTAGCGAAAAAATGCCCGCCAGGTGGGATCCGAACCCGCGACCTCCTGAATACCGGTCGTGTGCGATAACCACTACGCTACCGGCGGGGCGATTTCCCCCCCACTTTCTGAGGTATTTATGTTTAGATATTTTGTTTCCTGTGCTTGAGGGTGGTAGCCAGTGCCACTCGGACTACTCTTTGGGAAGGGGACCTTCCTTTTAATCCCCGGGCCATGACTCGAGTGTTTACGACATGTCGAGAGTGGTCGACCCGCGTTGAGCCCTCTTAAGCTTCCTATGGCACCAAGACTGCCAGAACAGAGGCCCTCGCTATGCATGTAGCGAATCAGAATGGGAAATGAGGGGCTCGTTGAAAATAAGACAGAACTAAGAGTTGGCAGTCAAGAAAACCTCGGAAAGCAAACGGGAGGATGTGGTAGGTCATTGAATCAGATAAACAATCTGTAAAGAAAGAAAGTGGAGAAAAAATTCCCGCCAGGTGGGATCCGAACCCACGAACTCCCACGATGAACCCACGTGGGTTCGGATCGTACCTGGTGGGCATTTTCTCTCCACTTTCTTTCTTTCTTTCTTTCTTTCCAAATTCTTTCTCTGTTTCAACTACCTACCACATCCTCCCGTTTGCTTTCCGAGGTTTTCTTGACTGCCAACTCTTATTTCTGTCTTATTTTCAACGAGCCCCTTATTTCCCATTCTGATTCGCTACATGCATACCGAGGGCCTCTGTTCTGGCAGTCTTGGTGCCATGGGAAGCTGAAGAGGGTTCAACACTGGTTGACCACTCTCGACATGTCGTAGACACTCGAGTCACGGCCCGGGGGTTAAAAAGAAGGTCCCCTTCCCCCCGAGTAGTCCGAGTGGCGCTGGCTACATCCCCGAAGAACAGGAAACAAAATATCTAAACATAAATACCCCACAAAGTGGAGGGGAAAACCGCCCCGCCGGTAGCGTAGTGGTTATCGCACCAGACTGGTATTCTGGAGGTCGTGGGTTGGGATGCCACCTTGCGGGCATTTTTTTTCTACTTTCTTTCTTTCTTTCCAAATTCTTTAAGGGTTTCAATGACCTACCATAGACTCTTGTTTGCTTTCCGAGATTTTCTTGACTGCAACTCTTAATTCTAATTTTCAACGAGCCCCTTATTTCCCATTCTGATTCGCTACATCCATAGCGAGGGCCTCTGTTCTGGCAGTCTTGGTGCCATGGGAAGCTGAAGAGAGTTCAACGGTGGTCGACCACTCTCGAAATGTCTTAGACACTCTAGTCACGGCCCGGGGGTTAAAAAGAAGGTCGCCTTCACCCCGAGTAGTCCCAGTGGCGCTGGCTACCACCCACAAGCACAGGAAACAAAATACCCAACATAAATACCAAACAAAGTGGAGGGGAAAATTGCCCCGCCAGTAGCGTAGTGGTTATTGCACCAGACCGGTATTCTGGAGGTCGTGGGCTCGGATCGTACCTGGTGGGCATTTTTTCTCCACTTTTCTCTTTCTTCCAAATTTCTTTATCTGTTTTAATGACCTACCACATCCGTCCGTTTGCTTTCCGAGGTTTACTTGACTGCCAACCCTTATTTCTGTGTAATTTTCAACGAGCCCCTCATTTCCCATTCTGATTTGCTACATATAGCGAGGGCCTCTGTTGTGGCAGTCTTGGTGCCATGGGAAGCTGAAGATGGTTCCACGGTGGTCGACCACTCTCGAAATGGCTTAGACACTCGAGTCACGGCCCGGGGGTTAAAAAGAAGGTCCCCTTCACCCCGAGTAGTCCGAGTGGCGCTGGCTCCCACGCACATGCACAGGAAACAAAATATCTAAACATAAATACCCCAGAAAGTGAAGGGGAAAATCGCCAGGCCGGTAGCGTAGTGGGTATCGCACCAGACCGGTATTCTGGAGGTCGTGGGTTGGGATCCCACCTTGCGGTCATTTTTTCTCCACTTTCTTTCTTTTCAAATTCTTTATCTGTTTCAATGACCTACCACATCCTGCCGTTTGCTTTCCGAGGTTTTCTTGACGGCCAACTCTTATTTCTGTCTTATTTTCAACGAGCCCCTTATTTCCCATTCTTATTCGCTACATGCATAGCGAGGGCCTCTCTTCTGGCAGTCTTGGTGCCACGGGAAGCTGAAGAGGGTTCAACGCTGGTTGACCACTCTCGACATGTCGTAGACACTCGAGTCACGGCCCGGGGGTTAAAAAGAAGGTCCCCTTCACACCGAGTAGTCCTAGGGGCGCTGGCTACATCCCCCAAGCACAGGAAACAAAATATCTAAACACATATACCCCACAAAGTGGAGGGGAAAATCGCCCCGCCAGTAGCGTTGTGGTGATCGCACCAGGCTGGTATTCTGGAGGTCGTGGGTTCGGATCGTACCTGGTGGCCATTTTTTCTCTACTTTCTTTCTTTCTTTCAAATTTCTTTATCTGTTTTAATGACCTACCACATCCTTCCGTTTGCTTTCCGAGGTTTACTTGACTGCCAACTCTAATTTCTGTGTAATATTCAACGAGCCCCTAATTTCCCATTCTGATTCGCTACATGCATAGCGAGGGCCTCTATTGTGGCAGTCTTGGTGCCATGGGAAGCTGAAGATGGTTCAACGCTGGTCGACCACTCTCGAAATGTCTTACAAGCACAGGAAACAAAATATCTAAAGATAAATACCCCACAAAGTGGAGGGGAAAATCGCCCCGCCAGTAGCGTGGTGGTTATTGCACCACACCGGTATTCTGGAGGTCGTGGCTTCGGATCCCACCTGGCGGGAATTTATTCTCTACTTTCTTTCTTTTTTCCAAATTCTTTATCTGTTTCAATGACCTACCACACCCTCCCGTTTGCTTTCCGAGGTTTACTTGACTGCCAACTCTTATTTCTGTCCAACTTTCAACGAGCCCCTTGTTTCCCATTCTGATTCGCTACATGAATAGCGAGGACCTCTGTTCTGGCAGTATTGGTGCCATGGGAAGCTGAAAAGGGTTCAACGCTGGTCGACCACTCTCGAAATGTCTTACAAGCACAGGAAACAAAATATCTAAAGATAAATACCCCACAAAGTGGAGGGGAAAATCGCCAGGCCTGTAGCGTAGTGGGTATCGCACCAGACCGGTATTCTGGAGGTCGTGGGTTGGGATCCCACCTTGCGGGCATTTTTTCTCTACTTTCTTTCTTTCTTTCCAAATTCTTTATCTGTTTCAATGACCTTCCACACCCTCCCGTTTGCTTTCCGAGGTTTACTTAACTGCCAACTCTAATTTCTGTGTAATTTGCAACGGGCCCCTAATTTCCCATTCTGATTCGCTACAGGCATAGCGACGGCCTCTGTTGTGGCAGTCTTGGTGCCATGTGAAGCTGAAGATGGTTCAATGCTGGTCGACCACTCTCGAAATGGCTTAGACACTCGAGTCATGGCCCGGGGGTTAAAAAGATTGTCCCGTTGACCCCGACTAGTGCGAGTGGTGCTGGCTACCACCCCCAAGCACAGGAAACAAAATATCTAAAGATAAATACCCCACAAAGTGGAGGGGAAAATCTCCCCGCCAGTAGCGTGGTGGTTATTGCACCACACCGGTATTCTGGAGGTCGTGGCTTCGGATCCCACCTGGCGGGCATTTTTTCTCTACTTTCTTTCTTTCTTTACAAATTCTTTATCTGTTTCAATGACCTACCACACCCTCCCGTTTGCTTTCCGAGGTTTGATTAACTGCCAACTCTAATTTCTGTGTAATTTGCAACGGGCCCCTAATTTCCCATTCTGATTCGCTACAGGCATAGCGACGGCCTCTGTTGTGGCAGTCTTGGTGCCATGTGAAGCTGAAGATGGTTCAATGCTGGTCGACCACTCTCGAAATGGCTTAGACACTCGAGTCATGGCCCGGGGGTTAAAAAGAAGGTCCCGTTGACCCCGACTAGTCCGAGTGGCGCTGGCTCCCACCCACATGCACAGGAAACAAAATATCTAAACATAAATACCCCAGAAAGTGAAGGGGAAAATCGCCAGGCCGGTAGCGTAGTGGGTATCGCACCAGACCGGTATTCTGGAGGTCGTGGGTTGGGATCCCACCTTGCGGGCATTTTTTCTCCGCTTTCTTTCTTTTCAAATTCTTTATCTGTTTCAATGACCTACCACATCCTTCCGTTTGCTTTCCGAGGTTTTCTTGACGGCCAACTCTTATTTCTGTCTTATTTTCAACGAGCCCCTTATTTCCCATTCTTATTCGCTACATGCATAGCGAGGGCCTCTCTTCTGGCAGTCTTGGTGCCATGGGAAGCTGAAGAGGGTTCTACGCTGGTTGACTACTCTCGACATGTCGTAGACACTCGAGTCACGGCCCGGGGGTTAAAAAGAAGGTCCCCTTCACACCGAGTAGTCCTAGGGGCGCTGGCTACATCCCCCAAGCACAGGAAACAAAATATCTAAACATATATACCCCACAAAGTGGAGGGGAAAATCGCCCCGCCAGTAGCGTAGTGGTGATCGCACCAGGCTAGTATTCTGGAGGTCGTGGGTTCGGATCGTACCTGGTGGCCATTTTTTCTCTACTTTCTTTCTTTCTTTCAAATTTCTTTATCTGTTTTAATGACCTACCACATCCTTCCGTTTGCTTTCCGAGGTTTACTTGACTGCCAACTCTAATTTCTGTGTAATATTCAACGAGCCCCTCATTTCCCATTCTGATTCGCTACATGCATAGCGAGGGCCTCTATTGTGGCAGTCTTGGAGCCATGGGAAGCTGAAGATGGTTCAACGCTGGTCGACCACTCTTGAAATGGCTTAGACACTCGAATCATGGCCCGGGGGTTAAAAAGATTGTCCCGTTGACCCCGACTAGTGCGAGTGGTGCTGGCTACCACCCCCAAGCACAGGAAACAAAATATCTAAACATAAATACCCCACAAAAAGGAGTGGAAAATCGCCCCGCCGGTATCGTAGTGGTTATCGCACCAAACCGGTATTCTGGAGGTCTTGGGTTCGGAAACCACCTGGCGGGCATTTTTTCTCTACTTTCTCTCTTTCCAAATTCTTTATCTGTTTCAATGACCTACCACACCCTCCCGTTTGCTTTCCGAGGTTTACTTGACTGCCAACTCTTATTTCTGTCTAATTTTCAACGAGCCACTTATTTCCCATTCTGATTCGCTACATGCATAGCGAGGACCTCTGTTCTGGCAGTATTGGTGCCATGGGAAGCTGAAAAGGGTTCAACGCTGGTCGACCACTCTCGAAATGTCTTACAAGCACAGGAAACAAAATATCTAAAGATAAATACCCCACAAAGTGGAGGGGAAAATCGCCCCGCCAGTAGCGTGGTGGGTATTGCACCACACCGGTATTCTGGAGGTCGTGGCTTCGGATCCCACCTGGCGGGCATTTATTCTCTACTTTCTTTCTTTCTTTCCAAATTCTTTATCTGTTTCAATGACCTACCACACCCTCCCGTTTGCTTTCCGAGGTTTACTTGACTGCCAACTCTTATTTCTGTCTAATTTTCAACCAGCCCCTTATTTCCCATTCTGATTCGCTACATGCATAGCGAGGGCCTCTGTTCTGGCAGTATTGGTGCCATGGGAAGCTGAAGAGGGTTCAACGCTGGTCGACCACTCTCGAAATGGCTTAGACACTCGAGTCATGGCCCGGGGGTTAAAAAGAAGGTCCCGTTGACCCCGACTAGTCCGAGTGGCGCTGGCTACCACCCCCAAGCACAGGAAACAAAATATCTGAACATAAATAGCCCAGAAAGTGGAGGGAAAAATTGCCCCGCCGGTAGCGTAGTGGGTATCGCACCAGACCGGTATTCTGGAGGTCGTGGGTTGGGATCCCACCTTGCGGGCATTTTTTCTCCCTTTCTTTCTTTCTTCCAAATTTCTTTATCTGTTTTAATTACCTACCACATCCTACCGTTTCCTTTCAGAGGTTTACTTGACTACCAACTCTTATTTCTGTGTAATTTTCAACCAGTCCCTTATTTCCCATTCTGATTCGCTACATGCATAGCGAGGGCCTCTGTTCTGGCAGTACTGGTGCCATGGGAAGCTGAAGAGGGTTCAACGCTGGTCGACCACTCTCGAAATGTCTTAGACACTCGAGTCACGACCCGGGGGTTAAAAAGAAGGTCCCCTTCACCCCGAGTAGTCCGAGTGGCTCTGGCTACCACCCACAAGCACAGGAAACAAAATATCTAAAGATAAATACCCCACAAAGTGGAGGGGAAAATCTCCCCGCCAGTAGCGTGGTGGTTATTGCACCACACCTGTATTCTGGAGGTCGTGGCTTCGGATCCCACCTGGCGGGCATTTTTTCTCTACTTTCTTTCTTTCTTTCCAAATTCTTTATCTGTTTCAATGACCTACCACACCCTCCCGTTTCCTTTCCGAGGTTTACTCGACTGCCAACTCTAATTTCTGTGTAATTTGCTACGGCCCCTAATTTCCCATTCTGGTTCGCTACAGGCATAGCGACGGCCTCTGTTGTGGCAGTCTTGGTGCCATGTGAAGCTGAAGATGGTTCAATGCTGGTCGACCACTCTCGAAATGGCTTAGACACTCGAGTCATGGCCCGGGGGTTAAAAAGAAGGTCCCGTTGACCCTGACTAGTCCGAGTGGCGCTGGCTCCCACCCACATGCACAGGAAACAAAATATTTAAACATAAATACCCCAGAAAGTGAAGGGGAAAATCGCCAGGCCGGTAGCGTAGTGGGTATCGCACCAGACCGGTATTCTGGAGGTCGTGGGTTGGGATCCCACCTTGCGGGCATTTTTTCTCCGCTTTCTTTCTTTTCAAATTCTTTATCTGTTTCAATGACCTACCACATCCTTCCGTTTGCTTTCCGAGGTTTTCTTGACGGCCAACTCTTATTTCTGTCTTATTTTCAACGAGCCCCTTATTTCCCATTCTTATTCGCTACATGCATAGCGAGGGCCTCTCTTCTGGCAGTCTTGGTGCCATGGGAAGCTGAAGAGGGTTCAACGCTGGTTGACCACTCTCGACATGTCGTAGACACTCGAGTCACGGCCCGGGGGTTAAAAAAAAGGTCGCCTTCACACCGAGTAGTCCTAGGGGCGCTGGCTACATCCCCCAAGCACAGGAAACAAAATATCTAAACATATATACCTCACAAAGTGGAGGGGAAAACCGCCCCGCCAGTAGCGTAGTGGTGATCGCACCAGGCTGGTATTCTGGAGGTCGTGGGTTCGGATCGTACCTGGTGGCCATTTTTTTCTCTACTTTCTTTCTTTCTTTCAAATTTGTTTATCTGTTTTAATGACCTACCACATCCTTCCGTTTGCTTTCCGAGGTTTACTTGACTTCCAACTCTAATTTCTGTGTAATATTCAACGAGCCACTCATTTCCCATTCTGATTCGCTACATGCATAGCGAGGGCCTCTATTGTGGCAGTCTTGGTGCCATGGGAAGCTGAAGATGGTTCAACGCTGGTCGACCACTCTCGAAATAGCTTAGACGCTCGAATCATGGCCCGGGGGTTAAAAAGATTGTCCCGTTGACCCCGACTAGTGCGAGTGGTGCTGGCTACCACCCCCAAGCACAGGAAACAAAATATCTAAACATAAATACCCCACAAAAAGGAGTGGAAAATCGCCCCGCCGGTATCGTAGTGGTTATCGCACCAAACCGGTATTCTGGAGGTCTTGGGTTCGGATCCCACCTGGCGGGCATTTTTTCTCTACTTTCTTTCTTTCCAAATTCTTTATCTGTTTCAATGACCTACCACACCCTCCCGTTTGCTTTCCGAGGTTTACTTGACTGCCAACTCTTATTTCTGTCTGATTTTCAACGAGCCCCTTATTTCCCATTCTGATTAGCTACATGCATAGCGAGGACCTCTGTTCTGGCAGTATTGGTGCCATGGGAAGCTGAAAAGGGTTCAACGCTGGTCGACCACTCTCGAAATGTCTTACAAGCACAGGAAACAAAATATCTAAAGATAAATACCCCACAAAGTGGAGGGGAAAATCGCCCCGCCAGTAGCGTGGTGGGTATTGCACCACACCGGTATTCTGGAGGTCGTGGCTTCGGATCCCACCTGGCGGGCATTTATTCTCTACTTTCTTTCTTTCTTTCCAAATTCTTTATCTGTTTCAATGACCTACCACACCCTCCCGTTTGCTTTCCGAGGTTTACATGACTGCCAACTCTTATTTCTGTCTAATTTTCAACCAGCCCCTTATTTCCCATTCTGATTCGCTACATGCATAGCGAGGGCCTCTGTTCTGGCAGTATTGGTGCCATGGGAAGCTGAAGAGGGTTCAACGCTGGTCGACCACTCTCGAAATGGCTTAGACACTCGAGTCATGGCCCGTGGATTAAAAAGAAGGTTCCCTTCACCCCGAGTAGTCCGACTGGCGCTGGCTACCACCCATAAGAACAGGAAACAAAATATCCAAACATAAATACCCCAGAAAGTGAGGGGGAAAATCGCACCGCCGGTCGCGTAGTGGTTATCGCACCAGACCGATATTCTGGAGGTCGTGGGTTCGAATCCCACCTTGCGGGCATTTTTCCTCCACTTTCTTTGTTTCTTCTAAATTTCTTTATCTGTTTTAATGACCTACCACATCCTCCTGTTTGCTTTCCGAGGTTTTTTTGACGGCCAACTCTTATTTCTGTCTAATTTTCAACGAGTCCCTCATTTCCCATTCTGATTCGCTACATGCATAGCGAGGGCCTCTGTTCTGGCAGTCTTGGTGCCATGGGAAGCTGAAGAGGGTTCAACGGTGGTCGACCACTCTCGAAATGTCTTAGACACTCGAGTCATGGCCCGTGGGTTAAAAAGAAGCTCCCCTTCACCCCGAGTAGTCCGAGGGGCACTGGCTACCACCCACAAGAACAGGAAACAAAATATCCAAACATAAATACCACAGAAAGTGGAGGGGAAAATCGCACCACCGGTAGCGTAGTGGTTACCGCACCAGACCGATATTCTGGAGGTCGTGGTTTGGGATCCCACCTTGCGGGCATTTTTTCTCTACTTTCTTTCCAAATTCTATATCTGTTTAAATGACCTACCACACCCTCCCGTTTGCTTTCCGAGGTTTTCTTAACTGCCAACTCTTATTTCTCTCTTATTTTGAACGAGCCCCTTATTTCCCATTCTGATGCGCTATATGCATAGCGAGGGCCTCTGTTCTGGCAGTCTTGGTGCCATGGGAAGCTGAAGAGGGTTCAACGGTGGTCGACCACTCTCGAAATGTCTTAGACACTCGAGTCACGGCCCGTGGGTTAAAAAGAAGGTCCCCTTCACCCCGAGTAGTCCGAGTGGCGCTGGCTACCACCCACAACCACAGGAAACAAAATATCCAAACATAAATACCCCACAAAGTGGAGGGGAAAATCGCGCCACCGGTACCGTAGTGGTTATCGCACCAGACCGGTATTCTGGAGGTCGTATGTTGGGATCCCACCTTGCGGGCATTTTTTCTCTACTTTCTTTCCAAATTCTTTATCTGTTTCAATGACCTACCACACCCTCCCGTTTGCTTTCCGAGGTTTTTTTGACGGCCAACTCTTATTTCTGTCTAATTTTCAACGAGCCCCTCATTTCCCATTCTGATTCGCTACATGCATAGCGAGGGCCTCTGTTCTGGCAGTCTTGGTGCCATGGGAAGCTGAAGAGGGTTCAACGGTGGTCGACCACTCTCGAAATGTCTTAGACACTCGAGTCATGGCCCGTGGGTTAAAAAGAAGGTCCCCTTCACCCCGAGTAGTCCGAGTGGCGCTGGCTACCACCCACAAGAACAGGAAACAAAATATCCAAACATAAATTCCACAGAAAGTGGAGGGGAAAATCGCACCACCGGTAGCGTAGTGCTTACCGCACCAGACCGATATTCTGGAGGTCGTGGGTTGGGATCCCACATTGCGGGCATTTCTTCTCCACTTTCTTTCTTTCTTCCAAATTTCTTTATCTGTTTTAAAGACCTGCCACATCCTCCAGTTTGCTTTCAGAGGTTTACTTGACTGCCAACTCTTATTTGTGTCTAATTTTCAACGACCCCCTCATTTCCCATTCTGACTCGCTACATGCATAGCGAGGGCCTCTGTTCTGGCAGTCTTGGTGCCATGGGAAGCTGAAGATGGTTCAACGCTGGTCGACCACTCTCGAAATGCCTTAGACACTCGAGTCACGGCCCGGGGGTTAAAAAGAAGGTCCCCTTCACCTCGAGTAGTCCGAGTGGCGCTGGCTACCACCCACAAGCACAGGAAACATTATATCTAAACATAAAAACCCCACAAAGTGGAGGGAAAAATCGCCCCGCCGGTAGCGTAGTGGTTATCGCACCACACCGGTATTCTGGAGGTCGTGGGTACGGATCCCACCTGGCGGGCATTTTTTCTGCACTGTCTTTCTTTCTTCCAAATTTCTTTATCTGTTTCAATGACCTACCACACCCTCCCGTCTGCTTTCCGAGGTTTACTTGACTGCCAACTCTTATTTCTGTCTAGTTTTCAACGAGCCCCTTATTTCCCATTCTGATTCGCTACATGCATAGCGAGGGCCTCTGTTCTGGCAGTGTTGGTGCCATGGGAAGCTGAAGAGGGTTCAACGCTGGTCGACCACTCTCGAAATGTCTCAGACACTCGAGTCACGGCCCGGGGGTTAAAAAGAAGGTCCCCTTCACCTCGAGTAGTCCGAGTGGCGCTGGCTACCACCCACAAGCACAGTAAACATTATATCTAAACATAAAAACCCCACAAAGTGGACGGAAAAATCGCCCCGCCGGTAGCGTAGTGGTTATCGCACCACACCGGTATTCTGGAGGTCGTGGGTACGGATCCCACCTGGCGGGCATTTTTTCTCCACTGTCTTTCTTTCTTCCAAATTTCTTTATCTGTTTCAATGACCTACCACATCCTCCCGTTTGCTTTCCGAGGTTTACTTGACTGCCAACTCTTATTTCTGTCTAATTTTCAACGAGCCCCTTATTTCCTATTCTGATTCGCTACATGCATAGCGAGGGCCTCGGTTCTGGCAGTCTTGGTGCCATGGGAAGCTCAAGAGGGTTCAACTCTGGTCGACCACTCTCGAAATGTCTTAGACACTCGACTTACGGCCCGCGGGTTAAAAAGACGGCCCCTTCATCCGAGTATTCCGAGTGGCGCTGGCTACAACCCACAAGCACAGGAAACAAAATATCTAAACATCAATACCCCAGAAAGTGGAGGGGAAAATCGCCCCGTCGGTAGCACAGTGGTTATCTCACCAGACCAGTATTCTGGAGGTCGTGGGTTCGGATTCCACCTGGCGGGCATTTTTTCTCTCCTTTCTTTCTTTCCAAATTCTTTATCTGTTTCAATGACCTACCACACCCTCCCGTTTGCTTTCCGAGGTTTTCTTGACTGCCAACTCTTATTTCTGTCTTATTTTCAACGAGCCCCTTATTTCCCATTCTGATTCGCTACATGCATAGCGAGGGCCTCTGTTCTGGCAGTCTTGGTGCCATGGGAAGCTGAAGACGGTTCAACGCTGGTCGACCACTCTCGAAATGTCTTAGACCTTCGAGTCACGGCCCGGGGGTTAAAAAGAAGGTCCACTTCATCCGAGTAGTCCGAGTGGCGCTGGCTACCACCCACAAGCACAGGAAACAAAATATCTAAACATAAATACCCCAGAAAGTGGAGGGGAAAATTGCCCCGCCGATAGCTCAGAGGTTATCGCAAGAGACCGGTATTCTGGAGGTCGTGGGTTCGGCTCCCGCCTGGCGGGCATTTTTTCTCCACTTTCTTTCTTTCCAAATTCTTCATCTGTTTCAATGACCTACCACATTCTCCCGTTTGCTTTCCGAGGTTTTCTTGACTGCCAACTGTTATTTCTGTCACATATATATGTATACATATATATATATATATATATATATATATATATATATATATATATATATATATATATATATATATATATATATATATATATATATATATATATATATATATATATATATATAAATATATTTTTATATATATATATATATAGGTATGTATGTATCAGAGTCCTTCAATGTATATATATATATATATATATATTGAGAGGCAATGCCAAGAGACTTGGCGGAGGACGTTTATTCGTGAGCGGTACCCTGGCCAGAACAAGCTCAATCACGATGGCGATGATGGCGCGTCCCAGAAAGACAACGAGCGATGAGATGATGATGGACGCACACAATGCAGCGACGACGACGAAACACGCAGGCGGTATTGGCCAGTCAATACTGAGCTATGGCCTGACGGCGGGACATTTAAGATTCGCGCTTATAATATTATCCCCCCTCGGTGGAAGCGGCCATCGGCGCCGTCACAGTCAGGTAGAGGAAGACCGTCGAATGAAAGGCTTGATTCGGGAAACATGAACAATCTCAATTCCACGGCACCGGCGGTCACTGGCACCGGATGTAGGGGTTTCGCCGTAGTTAACTGGTGACGTCCGCGCGATGATTGTGTAGGGGCCAATGAAGCGGGGAAGGAACTTCTCGCCTAACCCAGGGGCGCGGAGAGGAGTGCACAGTAGGACTTCCTCCCAGGTTGGTAGGAGACAGAACGATGACTCTCATCGTAGTGGGACTTGCGGCTGTTTTGGTAGGCTGCCGTGTTCACACGGGCAAGACTGTGGCAGTGCGCATGTCGGGAAAGAAACTGGTCGGGCAGGCTTGCGGTAGAAGATCCGAGTGCAGAAAGGAAAGATGTGTCAAGTACCGAATAAGGGGAACGGCCATAGACAAGGAAGAAAGGAGAGAATCCTGTGGTTTGTTGTACAGCGGTGTTGTAAGCGTAGGTGACAAACGGTAAAATGGTGTCCCAGATGGTGTGGTCCGGTCGAATGTAAAAGGAAATCATGTCGGAAATGGTACGGTGGAAGCGCTCACTGATGCCGTTTTTTTACGGGTGGTAACTCGACGTAGTCCTGTGAACGGTTTCAGCGGCACGAAGAACTTCGGAAAGGAGAGTAGAAAAACACGTTCTTCCACGGTCACTGAGCAGAACGTCAGGCGGACCATGGCGCAGGAGGATTGCTAGCAAGAAGAATACCGCAACCTCGGAGGCGCAACCCGTGCGAATAGCCGCTGTTTTGTCATGGCGGGTCAGGTGGTCAACCCCGGTGACAACCCACCGATTACCGGCTGGGGTGGCTGGAAGGGGTCCGTACAGTTCGATCCCTAAAACTGCGAATGGAGTCGAGGGACATGGAAGGAGTTGTAGCGTCCCAGCTGGACTCGAGGTCGGTTGTTTACGGAGTAGACACGGTTCCCAGGATGAAGCGTATATGGCGACACTTGTTGAAAGTCCCGGCCAAAAGAAGCGGCTTTTTATGCGATCGTATGTCTTAATGCAGGTACGATGACCAGCGGTAGCATCGTCGTGAAAAGTTCGTAATGTCTCTTGCCGAAGGGAACTCGGAACCACATTGACCCATTTGTCGCCAGTAGGAGGATAGTTGACGTGGTAAAGGCAGCCGCCGTTCATGAGTTTCAATCTGTTGAGTTGTCGACGTGAACGGCTGTTGAGAGGTTGGGTTGAACCGTCTAAAAGCTCGATAAATTTGCCGCAGTACGTGTCATCTCGTTGTAAGGAGAGAAGATTAGAAGGTAACGCCGGGTTGACGGGCTCGGTGGAGGCAATAGTAATAGCTGGCTCTGTCGGAAGTGGCGCTTGACAACTTTCCTCCGTTGACAACAGTGGACAGCGTGAAAGTGCATCGGCATCCGAGTGCTTTTTGCCGGATTTGTACACCATGTCAAAATCGTACTTTTGCAGCCTAAGAATCCAGCGGCCAAGGCGTCCAGTTACATTCTTGAGGGAGGATGGCATCGACCATTGGGGCATCGACCAATACCAAAATTTGTGCGGTGCAGCGAATTTTCGCCGGATTTTCTGAGTGTGAAAGTTTCCCAGCGTGGTCGTCCAGGTAAGCCTAACTGAGTCTCCTCTCGGGCTCGGGGACGGGCGGGCCGGAGTCAGCGGCCAGCGGCGGGAAATGGCTTCTACGGGCGGCGAAGCGGCAGCGATGGACACTGGTGTAGGCCCTGGACGGAGACGATTTTCGACCCACGACAACGAACGTGCGCTACGACGATGGGAGGACGACGGTGGCGGTTCACGGCACCGAGTTGCTGTCTACGGACATGGAGGGATGGCAGGCGGCCAGCAAGCGACTTCGGCAGTGAGCGGCCAGCGCGGCAATCGGTGACTCGGTTCCCGCTTCCCATGCAGCCCCTAAGGTTAACAACGCGCAATTTGCAAAGACGGTATCGGCTAGGATAGGCAGGGCAGCGCGTATGCCGCGGACGTTGCCCCGCGAGGACATTAAGTTTGTACTTCGGCTGCGCGGTGGACTACACGTGGGCCGCACTGAAGTGTCCAGGCTGATGACCGCGATTTTGGCGGCGGCGGGGACTACGATGCAGGAGTCGAAAGAGGACACCATGTGTACAACCAACCAAGGGCAACCAAATATGCTTGGATCCCGTCGCTCCGGGTCGGGGACAACGACCACGAAGTTAACGCCTACTTGTCCGCGCCAAACGGCATGGCGAAGGGGGTCATTCGGGGGATATCCGTTGCTGATTCGAGTCAAGAGCTCCAGGGTAACATAGTGAACGACGCTAACCAACTCGCGTTAGAAGCGCACAGGATCGGGAACACCATGACGGTGATTGTGGTGTTTGAGGGCAAGAAGGTGCCGAATTATGTGAAGTATGGTGCTATGCTTGTAAAATGTAGTCTGTACAGGCAGCACTACGAGTTGTGCAGCTGCTGCGGCAAACTCGGTCACAGGACGGACGTGTGCCCCTTTCCGGACATGAAGGTATGCTTTGCGTGTAACGCGCCAAAACCTGGCCCAGAACACGAGCGGAAATGCAAGCCTCGATGTAAGCTATGTAACGGAACGCATCCCACCGGTGCGGCGGGGTGCAAACATCGCTACGAAGTTCCCTACGTGGTCACTCGCCGCCGGTGGGAGTGTAAGCACGTGGACGCCCAGCAGCCTCGATTAGGTTTAGAAGAGTTCCCGCAGCTGCAGCCGCGTGCCCACGTGACGGCACAGGCGCAGGTGGTGAGCGAGCACGTGCGCCTACGTCAGCGCAGCAGCAGCTGGCGGCGCTCGGGCAACTGCGGCGCGAGCCGCAGCGCCAGTCGCAAGCGAGAGTCGTAGTCGAGAGAGCGTGCGGCGTGGGCCGGCGTGGTTAGACCGCAAACGCCAGAGCGAAAGCCAAGCCCTGAAATGCTCAAGCTACACAACGAGAACGAACGCCTAAAGAAGCGCATCGCCGAGCAAGGCATGCGCATGCTGGAAATGAATCGGAAATTGGACTTGCTGCTGGACAGCCAACGCCAGGAGCAGGCACGGGTCGCGGAGCGAGAACGGGAACAGGAGAAGGTGCAAGCGCAAGCGCAAGCGCAAGTCCAGGCTCAAGTGCAAGCGATGGAAACGCAGGTCGAAGAGACCGAGACGACGGCGGGAGAGGAACCCATGACCGTACCCGAACCTCACGCCAAGCGCCGGGCGGTGGAAACGAGAACGACGTACCGAACACTAGAGAAGCGCATCCAACACCTGGAAGAGCGATTTGACAGGTTAGAAGAATCGACGAACAGGAGGCTGGCGGAGCTGGAGGCGACGACGGCCGACATCGTCGTACGACTAACTAAGCTGGAGCAGATGTTCCAGGCGGTCCAAGAGACCCTGGTGCAAATGCAAGAGGCCATAGCAATACTAAGCGCGGGATTCCAACAAATGTGCCTTGACCAGCGCCCAATATGGCCAGTACAGCATAAGACACGAACTCGTAGTGTGGCAGTGGAACGCGAACGGCCTGCGCGGCAAGAAGGCGTCGCTACAACAATACATTGAAAAGGCGAGCCGGCGGCCGGACGTCATTCTACTGCAGGAAACACACACCGGGACGCCCCCGAGCATGCCGGGGTACCGCTCGTACGGAAGCCCCCCCCCCCCGCGCGCGAACGCTCGGGAGGGGTGCCGGACAAGGGGTGTGCACGCTGATCAAGAAGGGAGACACGTACGTCGAGCACGAGCTGCTGCGCAACAGCGCGGTGGAGCACCGAGCGATCGAGATCATGGTGGGCCGCATGAAGAAGGAGAGCGTGTTCGTGATAAATGTGTATAGTAACACGAAGCAGTTCCAGCAGAAGTTTCGGACATTGGTGCACAAGGTGGATCAGCTAGCGGGGGCCGACGTCGCGCTGCTATGCGGGGACTTTAATGCGCCGCACACGACGTGGGGCTACCCGAAGACAACAGCGAAGGGGCACAGACTGTTTGAAGAAACGAGGGACGCCGGGTACCAACTGCTGAACGACCCAACGGCACACACGCGACACGAGACGTCGGTGCAACGTGACACGAACCCGGAGATGGGTTTCTGCAAGAGGGCCGGTGTGCGGTGGAGAAACACGGGAGAGACGTTGAGTAGTGATCACTGTGTGTTGGAGATGGTGGTGCCGCTGCGTGGAAGTGCAGCGCAGCCACGAAAACAGCAGTTGACGGACTGGAATGCGTACAGGGAAGCTCTGAGCGAAGTGGCGGGGGAGATTGGCGACATCGACGAGTGGGCAAGCGCGATCAACGAGGCGACGCGCAAAGCGACGGCGGAGATCGAGGCGGACGACGAGACCTCGCAGGTGGACAGCCGACTTGCGCACCTGATGGAGGCGCGGAACTCGCTGAGGGAAAGATGGAAACGGCAACGACAAAACCAGGCGCTGCGCAAGCGGGTGGCCCAGATGAACCGTGAGATAGAGCGGCACAGCGCGGCTCTCTGCAGACAGCAGTGGCACGCGGTCTGCCAGCAGGTGGACGGTCAAATCCATAATAGTTGCACCTGGCAGCTGCTGCGCCACTTGCTGGACGAAAGTAAGACGAAGGGAACGCACCAACACATCTTGGCGCGCATGTTGCAGAAGGCGAAGCGGGAGCTCGGCGAGGCCGAGGTCCGGAGGCGATTGAAGAACAAGTACCTGCCGGCCACCCCACCGGACCCCCTCCCGAGCTACACGGGCACGGCCAACAGCCAGCTCGACGCAGACATCGAGGAGTGGGAGCTCCGCGCGGTGATCCAAACAATCAACGGCTCGGTGGCGGGGCCGGACAAGGTGTCGAACAAGGCGCTGCGGAACCTGGGCGACACGGCGGTGACTGCACTGACGGGCTACTACAACAAGTGCAGGCACGCAGGCAAGCTACCCAAGAGTTGGATCGACTCGCGGATGGTGCTGATGCCGAAACCGGGCAAGCCGCCGCATAGTGACAACCTGCGGCCGATCTCGCTGACGTCGTGCGTCGGGAAGGTCTTTCTGGGAGAAGGCTGGGAGAGGTACCTGGAAGAAGAAGGGCTCTACCCCGACACAATACTGGGCTTTGGGGCCAAGTTGAGCACGCAAGACGCGATGCTGTTGATCACGCCCGAGGTCTTGGACCAGCACACCCGTTCCATGGACAAGAAGCCGGTGCTGGGCCTGGACTTGCAAAGCGCGTTTGACAAGGTCCATCACTCGGCAATCCTGAAGTAGGTGTCTCGACTGAACATTGAAGAGCGCACGTTCGCCTATATCAAAGACTTCCTGACCGACCGCATGGCGACGATTGTGGCGGGCGATATCGAACTACCGAGCAAGACGCTGGGCGCCTTGATCTCGCCGGTGCTGTTCAATCTGGTAATGGTGGGTTGGCCGAGCGTGTGCAGAGCCTACCGGGAGTCAGCCACACGACATACGCTGATGACATTACAATATGAATGACGGGCGGCAGCGACGGCGAGATCGAGGCGTCGCTGCAGCGGGCAGTCGACGAGATCGAGGACCAGCTACGGGGCACGGGACTTGTGTGCTCGCCGACAAAGTCGGAGCTGCTGATCGTGCCACTGCGAGGAGTAAGAAGGAGCAGGACGGCGGAGCCGGACATCACACTACGAACGAGCGACGGAACGACCATCCCGATTATGAAAACGCTGCGAGTGCTCGGGATGCACATAGACGCCGGCCGCAGCAACGGACTAACGATTGCAAAGCTGGACGCGAAGGTGTCGGCGGCCATCCGACTCATCCGCAGTGTCGACGAGATATGCGGGCATGAAGGAAGCCAGTCTGCTGAAGTTGGTACAATCGTTTGCGGTCAGCCACGTGGCCTACGTCGCAGCTTTCCGCGACTGGAAGGCGGCGGAGCGCCAGAAGGCGGACGCACGTATACGCAGGGCATACAAGGCAGCATTGGGGCTTTACACGTACACTAGTACGGAGCGACTATTGGAGCTCGGGGTCCATAACACGCTGGACGAGGTGGCCGAGGCGCAGTGGATGGCGCAGCGGGTAAGGTTAGCGAGTACCAAGACTGGGCGGTACATGCTGGAAAGAGTGGGATATCACGGAGGGCTGCAGGAAAGTGCGGGCCGATCGCCGTTGCCCCGCGGGTTGCTCAGCTCGTTGCAGGTGCCGCCGATCCCGCGCCACATGCACCCAGAGGTGGATCGAGGGCGATGCCTGGCGAGGGCGAAGGCCCTCACGGCCACGGATGCGAAGAAAACCAGAGCACGATACGTCGACGTGGTGAGGTACCCGGACAAGCGGGAGCCTACGCCGTGGCGGTGTGTGCGGCGACTACCGGAGAGCTACGAGCGTCATACAGCGTGCGGGCGCGAAGCCCGGGACAAGCGGAGGAGCTGGCCATCGCGTTGGCCCTGACGGACCCACAGTGTAGCACGGTGCTGAGTGATTCTTTTTTTTTGTGCGATAGAATGCCCGTTGGCATAAAAATAACTTATTTACAAATATACATGGGCCCCGGTCTCTCGAAGGAAGTCAAGAAGGGAGCGGTGGTGGGGTCCCCAGAGCCACCGCTGAAGGTCAGGGGTCTTCCAGGATGGAGGCCTGTGCCTCTCAGGTGTCGCTGTCTGGCTGAGGCCAGTGAAGGACACGCCCATATGAGATGGTCCGCGTCAGCTTGTGCGGCCGGAGCTGTGCAGAAGGGGCAGGTGTCGTCGAACGGGGCATGGTAGCGTGGTGGCCACGCCCGGGTCACAGCAGGTGAAAGCGCCACTCCAACGCGAAGTCTGCGCAGCAAAATCTCTTCCCAGCGAGCAAGTCTACTGGGGAGGTCCGTTCCACACGGGGGGATGAGGGCACGTGTGGCGCGACGCAGATCGTCCTTCCGTTGGAGAAAGTTTTCTATCGGACCGGTTCTTAACATTGGCAGCGGCCGAGGAATATACGTCGGGTGACAAGCCATATCCACTGCAATGTGAGCGGGGAGCGAATTCCGCCTAACCCACACCAGCCTTAGAGGGCAGGGGTACGTGTCTAGTAGTGTGTGGATGTCCCTTGAAATGGTACAATTGTTCGATACTTGGCGTAAATCCCGTATCGCCGCGGTGGAGTCCGTATAAAGATGTAGGATAGAACCCACGGGGGCGCGCTGTAGGGCCGGCGTTAGTGCCTGAAGGCCATCCCGGATGGCTGTGAGCTCCGCCAGTAGAGAGGGCAGGGTGCGGATGGTTTGGTAGAGGCAAGTTTGTGAGGCGTCAGGATAAACGGGACACTGTATCGCCGTAGATAAAACGCCATCCTGGGCACCAGCGTCCACGAAGGCCTCTATCGCCTCGTACTGGGTCGCAGCCGTCAGTAGTGGTCCTCTCGCACATGCTTTTCCGGTAGTTCGAGTGTGCAGTCTAGTCAGTGGTCGGTTGTCGGTCACCTGGTGATACCGACACGAAGGCCTGGTTACAGGGCGATCGGGTGAAGCAGGTAGGGAACAGCCCATATAGCTAGCCAAGGCCGCTGCTTCCGCAACAGAAGTACGTTTGTGTATGCGGGCTGAGCGACGTTGTTCGACGAGTTCGTCAAGCGTGTTCAGCTGAGCCTCAGCTTGGAGCGATGGTATCGGGGTCATTGCAGGAAGGCAGGTGATGGTGCGCATAGCGGCTCTGTTGATAGCCTCAAGTCGGGCCCACTCCGTCTGAGTCATGCACTGGAATTGGGCCTGATAAACCAGTCGAGGCTGCAGTACTGACCTCACCAGGAGACGAGCCATCTTAGAGCAGGAACCACCAGACTTCTGTGAGATGCGCCGAATCAGGTGAAGCATCTGTCCTGCTTTTTGTCGGGCAGATCGAAGCCACATGGCAGCCGACCCAGACGCAGAGATTTCCAAACCTAGCACGCGAAGAGATGCGGCGGTGCGTACGGTTTGGCCGGAAAGTTGCAGTATGAGGGGTGAAATCGCTAGTTTGCGACGGCCCCACGCACTGGCCACAGGCAGAACGGCTGTTTTGTCCGCTGAAAGTGTCAGCCCAGCGTATTGACACCATGTCTGCGTGTCTCTCAAGGCCTGTTGAAGGCACACGTTTTGGCGGTGCAGCTCTGGGTGTACGGTCCATACCGTTATGTCGTCCGCGTAGACGAGGAAATGCAGGTCCGGTATGGAGCCCAGATGCCAGGCAAGCGGCAACATCTAATATTAAAGAGGAGGGGTGCAATAACTGACCCCTGAGGTACTCCTCGAACTGGTGTGAAGTGGCTGTACCTTGCTCCGCCGATTCGTACAGAGAAGGATCTTCCAGTAAGAAAGGTCTCGATGAAATCGCACACCTTGTCTGGTACACAAAGACTTCGGAGAGTTTCCAGGATTGCCCCGTGGCTGACGTTGTCGTACGCCTTGTGGATGTCCATAGCAAGGACTGTCCGCACTTTGTGTGAACGACCTCCCAGTAGCACCATTGACGACCAATGGCCCAGCCCATCCTCTGTACCCAGACGAGGTCTAAACCCGATCTGGGCTGGGTGGTACCATTCGAAGGTGTCCAACCACCATTGAAGGCGGGCTGCCAGCATGCGCTCCAGAAGCTTGCAAAGCGTGGACGTCAAGGCGATTGGGCGCAAGTTGGGAAGATGGTCGGGTGACTTCCCTGGCTTCGGTATAGGCACAATGTCTGCGTGAAGCCACGACTCTGGAATTTGGGCAGAGAGCCAAACCTCGTTGATGTAGTTGAGGAGATGGCTAAGCGCTGGCTCATCGAGGTTCTTGTACACCTCATAAGTAATGCCGTCCGGTCCCGGAGTCGTCCGAAGTTTTGCGTGGTCAATCGCAGCTCGGAATTCAGCCATTGTAAAAGCAGATTGAATTCCATGAGCAGCGTCGTCAGAGGGCAGTGAACCAACCCGATGTGACAGAGGAAACGGGCACGGGCTACTGGCTGGAAGGATGTCATAGGCAGGGTACAAGGCGCGGGCAACATCGGTGGCGAATTGGTCGGGAGTCTTGCCCGATGCCAGACATGCAATGGCTGCCGCATCCGTAGTGCGGCCTCCACTTTCCATCGCCCGAAAGGTGCGCCAGATGGATGATGTAGTCGCCGATGGGCCGAGTGATTCACACCAGCTCAGCCATCGCTGCCTTGACAGACGTTTCTCATGACGCCTGGCAGCCGCAGTCAGGCGTTGCAAGCGCATTCGAGCCTCCACAGACGAGGGATCTCGTGAGGCAGCCACTTCAGCTTGCTTGCGCTGGGCCCATAGCTGCAAAAGTCGGAGGTCAGGTTTTGGCCGGGACTCCTCTACCCACGTTTTCTGAGAGGCGTTATTCAGAGCATGCCTAATAACAGCGATTGGATCTGGGCTGAGCGCCGTGAGGTTTGTGTTGGTTTTACCCCGAAAGTCATCCCAATTCACAACCGTGCAGCTACGCCGAAGGCGACGCGTCGAGCTCGGGGTAATGCCAATCGCAATGGGTTGATGGTCACTGCCCCAGCAGTCTGCTTCTCGCTGCCATGATACCGTATCACCCCCAAGCCACCATGTTAAGTCAGGTGAGTACGGTGGCATCCGAGGATGAATACATCGGCGCGTAGGGCACGAAATGTCATTAAGAAGCCTAAAGTTAGCATCACTGAAGTGTTCTAGTAGCACACGCCCGCGTTCACTTGAGGTGGGTTACCCCCAGTCACAATGAGGAGCATTGAAGTCCCCAGCCACAAGTATGGGACAGGCTGCGTTCGAACGGCGCAAAGAGGATAGCCAGCCCAATCGTAGCCGAGGTGCACGTCCGCTGTGTGGGCGCACATAGCACGACACAAGAATCACAGCGCACCGGGGCAGTTGCACCTTAACCGCCACCACTTCTTGCCATGCCGTGCACCACGTGTGTAAGGGGATCGGAGTTTGTGGCAAAGATGTAAGTACATAAATGGCAGCTTTGCCTGGCGGAGAGCTGGTGGGGCCACAGTGACGATCAGGTATGGATGGATTAGCGTAAGCGGTGAATTTGGGAAGACGAGGCAGGCAATTGGTCTCTTGTAAGAGGAAAGCCCAAGCACTAAGTTTGCCCAGGCGAAGACGTTCCCGAAGCTCTCCAATTTTTGTTCTGAGCCCGCGACAGTTCCACTGCACTAAGTATTGTGGTTCAGGCATAATGGAGTTGGGCTGCTAACACCGACACCAATTGCTGTAGCTGCTGCACCACAAAGTGTAGTAGGTCTTGGTGGTTAAGGGCAGAGGAGACTGGCTTTGCCGTGGTCAGGCTGGAGGGCGAGAAATGGGTCTGATTGGAAAGACCTTGTTGTGGAGGCTGCTGGCGTTGCGGGCGATGAATTAGCCGAGCACGGCGCTGGGTGAGCTTCGTGACCTCAGCTTGCAGAAGGGCCAACTGATGGTCTACCTCAACCAGCTCGTCCATATCCCGAGATTCCTTTTCACTTTGGCCTTGCTTATTCCGCTGGCGGGGGGAGCGGTGGAGCACGTCGCGGTACGTCGGTCGGGACAACGTTGTAGTGAGAGATTGGGCGCTCTTCGGAGGATCCGCATTGTCTTCCTCCATTGTGTCCTGCTCCTCATCCTCCAAGCAATCAAACCGGTTAAACGTAGGAATTCCGCTGGGACCAGACTGGCGCCGCCACGCCTTTCGCTTAGCACGTATAGCTTTGCATTTAGTGGGACATTTTTTATCCGTAATCGCATGGTCATCTGTACGGCACAGACCACACCGAAACTCGGTCTGCGGCGATGCAGCCGACTGCGTAGCTGGTGGCTCTGATGCATCGGTAGCCGGTGGTTCTGGTGTAGGGAATGGGCACGACTTGCTCATGTGTCCCTGACGAAAGCACCGATAACAGTGCACCACTCCGGCTTTGTATGGACGTGGGCGAAGTACGCACCCGTTGTACAGGAAACGGTCAGGTGGCTCCAGCAGGCCTCGTAGAGTAACAAGGCACGTACGGCCGGATCCCATGTACCGCACAAAGAGCACCTGGTGGGTGGCGCACCGGATGCCAGACCGGAGGTCTTCTGGATTTTCTGCTGGATCCACGCCGGAAACGACATAGCGCCTGATGTCAGTTCCTGATAGCAGGTACGCTTGTATAGACAGGCTCTTTTCAGGCGTGAGAGGAATACAATGCAGGGAGCACAATCGCTGGACAGCCTCAAGAGATGGCAACCATACTGATATTGAGTTGGTGCGATTGTGGTACGCGTAGCCGGTAAAACCAGATGTTCCTAGGCAGCTGACCAGCGTCTGTTGCAATGTCTTCGTTGGAAGCGAGGAAATGTTGAAACGCTCCCGAGGCTTGATAGCAACCTTGTACGTCGAGGGGTTCGTAGCCTTACCCGTGGCACCTTGGGAACCACCGGCCGCTCTATGGGGTGGAGGGGCAGCCGCTGACGTAGCTTGTTCACCCAACGGTGGGAGTGACAGGTTTGTGGCTGGTGTACACACCCGCTTGGCTGCAGGCGCAGTTGTGTCCACTGTCGGGACTGCGGGTGCTGTTTGGTCCGACAGGCGCTTCGGTAGACTGGACGGGTCAGCCGGAGGTAGTGGGAGCGGTGGCGTTACCTCCATTGGTAGTGAGCCGTCGAGTGCCATGTCAGTAGCGGTGTCTGTAGGAGTGGGCGTCGCCAGCAGATTCGTGGATAGAGCTACGCCGAGCTTCTCCGACGTGTGCGACATAGCCGCACGGCGCCGAACACGGCAGTGGTACACCGACTGGGCTGCTAGGCCTAGCGACCGGTGAGCTGGATCCAACGCAGCGGACGGCCCCGAGGGGTCATCCTGTTGCTTGCCGACCGACCGTGGAGGGGCCAGGGGTGTCGCAGCGTCGATAGAGAGCAGTGGATGCAGTCAAACAATGGAATAATACTTGCTCAGGCGAAAACAACGAGCATAGGAAGAACACGGAGCAACCGCTCCTTCTTCGTCGTCGTCGTCCCCGCTGAGTGATTCCAGGAGCGCGATCATGAACTTGGCTACGGAAAATGTGTCCCCGCGCGCGGCCAGGGTGTGTGGGGCCCTAAAACACAGAACGATGCCGGTCACCGTGAAGTGGTTCCCGGCCCACATGGGGCCGGTGAGCACCGGAGAGAACCGCAATGAGGGAGCGGAACGGGCGGCGCGTGCGATCACAAGTCGCGACGCGTGCCCGAGCCCCCGGCATGCGGAAGACGAAGACCGCGACGAGGTGCTGCCGATCACCTCCTACCGGGAGGTGTTGGAGTGGTACCGGGAGGGCAGGCGAGTGTACCCGCCGCCCCACCAAAAACTCACGAGGCAGGAGGCGACGACGTTACGTCAACTACAGATCCTAGCGGTGTGGGCACCGGTGGTTGCAAAACACGTATGCCCTGACGTGTACGCGAGTGATGTGTGTGCGGTGCGCGGCAAGGGCCGGGCGACCATCGCGCACATACGGTGGAACTGCAAAGTGAGCGAAGGGACTACGGACGCGTTGCCACCGAGCCTGGAAAAGCGGTGGCGAGGGTTGACTACGACGCCCATCGCGAGGCCGTCCAGTAGACGTTGGTGGCCCTCGAGTGACAGAGGCCGAAAGCGCAGCCCTGCGAAGGGGCGGTGCGAGTAGGCAGCTGAAGCCGAGCGGCCCGCCAACGTGACGTTTGGGCCTCGTCACTACTTGCCGGAAATGAAGATGTTGTTTCTCTCTCTTTCTCAACGATGACAGTCAAAGTGTTCCATGGCGGGTCCGAGGGTCTTACATTTTCCCTTTGTGTTGCAGTTTCGCCCCCCAAAACTGCAGGACCTAGTTTTCCGAGGTACCACGCAAGACTGGTCGCAGAGGCAACACAGCCCGACGGTGTGATGGTGGTGAACGGCGTCGTTCGTTTCGGGAGTTGCGAGGAAAGTAGGCGGGTCCAGGTGGAGAGGGAGAACAACATGGGGGCGACGTATAACGCTGTTGGCGGTAGCCGTAGCTAAAAGGCATGTTGTCGCGCTCGTAGTTGTCGTAGCCACGTCGCTTGTCCTGTTGACGTCGGCGGCAAAACCGGGAGATGTGGCCACGCATACCGCAGTAATAACAAACCGTTCGGCCCACAGCTGTGTCTTGTCGGTGTAGTCACCATGCCTGGTATGGAGAACGGGGACCCAGTGCCGTAGGAATGGCCGCCACATAGTTGGTCGCAGGTTGAGCCAGGATCGGGGTCAGCGGCATGGATGGTCGCCGAGCAACCTGTGAGTAGGATTGAATCTCCAGAGGAGTCAGATGGTCGGGAGGAGTGAGGCCTGGCATAGCGGCAAGCTCCTCTTTAATGATTTCCCACAGGACAGTTGCAGAAGGCTGAACATAGGCACCAGGAGCACAAGGGAAACGGCAATCCCGGAGGCCTTACGGGTGATAGCCCGTATCAGCGACCGCAGGTTGTCATCTCTGGGGTACTGCGGCGTGATGACCTCCTGCTGCAGACGGATAGACTGCGGTTCGTCCAGCCTTTGGCAGGTCGTGGTTACATCAGTGACGGTTGGCGGGTTTTGAAGAGCGAGAGCCGTGAACCAAATTGATTGATGCCCTTCTTGATGTGACGAACGCGGTCTCCCTCCGACATGTCGCTGTTAACGTGGCGGCACAACGCAAGAACATCCTGAATGTACGAGATGTGAGTCTCGTGACCCTGCCGGACACGGCTTTCTAGCTGCTTTGCGGCTTCGGAGCGAGCAGCGGAAGAGCCGAAAATCTGGCGCAGTTGCGTGATGAAGTCCGACCAGTCACTGATACGGCGCTCAATGTTCAAAAACCACGCCTTGGCTGCTTTGTTCAGGGACCACGAGACGTTTTGAAGCTTCGCGTGGTCATCCCACCTGTTAAAAGCGCTGATGCGTGCGAAGGTATCAAGGCACTCCTGGACGTCCTCACCCGGAAGGCCAGTGAACATCGGCGGATCCCGCTGGTGGCTGGTTACGAAGTAAGGTGGGAAGGCGTTGTGTACCGACGTGGCAAAAACTTGAGGGACCTCTTAGTCAACGCTAAAACAGAGCCGCCTGAGCGAGCTCAAGGCTGCCGACCATGCGGCAAGCCGCGCTGTAAAGTCTGCACCCACATCGAGACGACTAATATTGCAAAGCCAGCAGGTCACCCTTTAAATATGCTATCAAAGAAAATTTAAATTGCGACACCTCAAACGTAATCTATAAACTTCGTTGCCTCGTTTGTAATGAGGAGTACATTGGACAGACCGAAACGCCCTTCCGAACCAGATTTAACAATCCCAAGTCGCATGTAAAGGGACTTCCCGGTCTTCCACTATCCAGGCACCTCCGCCTCCCGGATCACTCCTTCGAAAGAATACAAGTAGTATTAATTCAGTCCGGCTTCCGCAATACTTACGAGAGGGAACAGAGAGAATGGTTCTTTATACATAAATTTCGGACGCTTACTGAGGGTATAAACGAGAGATTGGGCTGCAGGGAGATTGGGCTGCCTACGAGACCATAAGTGAACTTTTTTTTTATTATTATTATTATTTTTGGGGGGGAGGGGGCGGGGGGCCTGCGGCGAGGGAGCCAAACGAGTGCTGTTAGCAATAAATCTGCGGTTCAGACCTACTTTTCTCCTCATTATCGTTTTGCCATTTTTAACAAAATAGAGAACACGCGCCTGGCGACCACACGCTTACGAGCTTCGGGAAAACGGGGGGGGGGGGGGGGGGTAGGGGGGTGCGTTTCCGCACGGGAATGACTCCTCCGGCGACGTTTCGGCGCTCCGCTAGCGCTTCTGCACCAATAAATCTCCGTGGCGCGCCGCGCCGACTCGGGCTATCGATTACAACACGACTTCGGACCATGTTTGGTGCGCGGACCTTGCCCGACGCCGCAGCCTCCGTACTCATGTTTCCTCCGCTCCTCTCGCTATGTGTGCTTAGACCCTGTATTCGCATTCGTGAGCTACTGGGGGCCATGTGGCGCCTATCTACATTCGCAACAACGTTCTTCAAACATAATTCACTCCTAGGGGTTTTTCTTCCCTTTTTTTTCTTCTTCTTCGTCTCTCTCTTCTTCTCTCTCAGTTTCCGCTGTTCGACCTTCGTATTCGTCAGTGTCTGCTTCTGAGAACCCCCCTTTCTTCTGCCTCTCCTTTTCTACCCTCTTTCTCTATTTCTAATTGCCTCCTTCTTTATACTAATTTTTTCTCCTGTTTTCCTTTTCCCCTCTCCTTGCTTTGTATCGCCGCTCGCCTGGGGAGAGACGTGTATATGTGCCGCTGAGATTATTGTACATGTTTGCTTTCATTTATATGGTTTCTTTTCTGGCAAGAAAGAGAGGTAGAGGGCAAAATTCCCCTCTCTCGTGAAGTGTGTCTCGTTGAGCATATTCAGTCACTTGTAATTTTCCCTGAAGCAGACCAGGCCACTGGTCGAAACTGTCGAAATAAAGTATTTGTTAGTGTTTTGCAATTGGTCGCACCCAATTTTTTGAATATTTAAACAGTAGCCAAGAATTCCTTCTCTGCTATATATATATATATATATATATATATATATATATATATATATATATATAGTAGAACAGAGACGTACGGGACGAGGGATTCCGTAAGGACACATATCAAAGTTGCAGTCCTTATTGCCAGTGCTGTTTGGCGTTTTTTTTTTTACGTGCGGCCACTTGGATAAGACGTACGTTCTACGTCTTCCCGCGATGGTCGAGGGGCGGCGCTAGTTGACCGGGCTCTGAGCAGTCGTAAATACAAAAACCCCGAGGTATAGTCGAGAGAGGAGTCGCCGCGGAACTAGCTCAATGGTAGAGCACCGCACGCGTTATGCGGAGGTTGTGGGTTCGATTCTCGCTTCCGGAAAAAACGGCGCATTTTTTCTCGACTTGAATTTTCAATTATTTATTCCTGCATAAAAAAAGGCAATCATACCTAATTCGGCACTATAAAACACTGTTATAAAAAACGCCAAACAGCGCTGGCAATAACGACTGCAACTTTGATATATATATATATATATATATATATATATATATATATATATATACATATACATATACATATATATATATATATATATATATATATATATATATATATATATATATATATATATATATATATATATATATATATATATATTGAGAGAGTGGAGGACTCGTGAAGGAGAGCGGTTTATTCCGAGAGCCGATAACCGAGGAAGTCCCCGTCAGGAAGTGGTGATGATGATGCCAGAAGCCGAGATGATGAAGATGAAGCGATGACGATAGGGCATCCTATCGGAGCACGGCGATTGTCCCAGCACAGTAGATTGTCCCAAGACTGTAGATTCTCCTTGTGCTCACACTTATCTCCCGCTCTTCGAAAGCGGTCACCCGGCCGCTGTCGAGGCTGTGTCGGACCGCTGGACATAAGGCTTGAGCCGCGAAACGTGGACGATTTCTGTTCCACGGCAGCGACGATCGGTAACGGCACTGTTTGGAGCCACGCGATAATTTACAGGAGATGTTCGCTCGAGCACTGTATAGGGTCCGATATACCGAGAAAGCCACTTTTCTGAAAGGCCAGGGTGACGCACAGGAGTCCATAACAAGACCGCGTCCCCTGGGTGAAACGTGACGTCGCGATGAGATTCGTCGTACCGAGACTTGCGGGCGTTTTGGCTGGCTTCTGTGTTCATGCGGGCGAGACGGCGGCAGTAAGCGACACGGGAAGCGAATTGTTCAGGAACACTGGCCGTGCAGTAAACAGGTGCCGACAAGAAAGTTGAATCCAGAACGGAGGGAGGTGGGCGGCCATAGACAAGAAAATAGGGCGAAAAAGCTGTGGTGCGCTGAACTGCGGAATTATATGCGTATGTTACGAACGGAAGTATTGTGTCCCAATTGCTGTGATCCGGTCGGATGTACAGAGAGAGCATGTCGGATAGTGTTCGATGAAAACGTTCAGTCAAACCATTCGTTTAAGGATGATAACTGGATGTAGTTTTGTGAATGGTGTCGGCGGTACGAAGAACTTCCGCAAGAGTAGCCGAAAGAAATGTTTTTCCGCGGTCGCTCAGGAGAACTCGGGGAGGCCCGTGCCGCAAAAATATGGAGCGCGAAAAGAACTCGGCGACTTCTACAGCGCAGCCAGTCAGAAGAGGGGCGGTTTCGGCATAGCGGGTTAGATGATCAACGGCGGTCACAACCCAACGATGGCAAGCTGTGGAAATGGGCAAAAGACCATACAGGTCTATGCTGACGACTTCGAACGGTGCTGACGGACGAGGTAGCGGTTGTAGCATTCCAACCGGAGGTGACGTTGGTCGTTTACGGTGCTGGCAGGGCGCGCAGGAGGCGACGTATTTGGCGACACTGGTGGAAAGGCCCGGCCAAAAGAAACGACTTTTGACGCGGTGGTAGGTCTTGTGGAAACCTAAATGTCCGGTAGTAGAGTCGTCATGAAAAACCCTCAGAATATGCTGCTGTAGAGATCGCGGGACGACGACAACCCACTTGTCACCGGTAGGGTCGTAATTATAATGGTATAAAACACCGTCGAAAAGTCGAAATTTTTGCAGCTGGCGGCGCAAGCGGTTGGTAAGTGGCTTCGTCGAACCAGTAAGTTGATCAATTAGGTTTCTGCAGTACCGGTCTGCACGTTGAAGGGACGGTAGATCTTCCATGCTGTCGGAATTGATTTCGTCCAAGGGTGCCATTGGGAAGAGGACTTGGGCCGCATTGGATGGCGAATCATCTTCTGGAGACACAGGGCAGCGGTAGAGGGCGTCCGCATTCATGTGCTTCTTGCCAGACTTGTATGTCACAGTAAAGACGTATTCCTGTAAGTTTAAAATCCAGCGACCAAGCCGTCCGTTTAGGTTTTTGAGCGATGAAAGCCAACAGAGAGCATGATGGTCAGTGACCACAGTGAAATGCCGTCCGCACAAGTACGGACGAAATTGCTGTACGGCCCAGACAACTGCAAGACATTCCTGCTCAGTGATTGAGCAGTTGCGTTCGGCAGGTGTCAATGCGCGACTTGCGTACGCCACAACGTTCTCCACAGAGGAGGCGTTGCGTTGTAACAACACGGCACAAAGACCATGTCCACTGGCGTCTGTGTGCAGTACAGTGGCTGCCGTTTCGTCAAAGTGATGCAGCACTGGCGCAGATGTTAGAGCATGCTTGAGCTTTTGAAAGGCGGCTTCGCAATCTTCAGACCATACAAATGGGGCAGCGGATGCAAGAAGTTTATGGAGGGGTGAAGCAAGGGCAGCAAAGTTACGAATAAAACGCCGGAAATAGGAAGCTAAATTAAGGAAGCTGCGGAGGTCTTTTTGGCAGGCAGGGCGGGGAAAATTGCCTACACCATTAATTTTGACCGGGTCAGGGCGAATTCCATCTTTGCTCACAACATGCCCGAGCACCTTGATGGAATTGCTCGCGAATCGGCATTTTTTGGTGTTTAGTTGAAGTCCGGCGTTGGTAAGACAGGTTAGGACTTCATCCAAGCGCTTGAGATGGTCGTCAAAAGTCGAGAAAAAAACGACGATATCGTCGAGGTAACAATGGCAGGTTCTCCATTTAAGGCTACGAAGGACTGTATCAATCATTCTCTCGAATGTGACTGGAGCATTACACAGCCCAAATGACATCACGTTAAATTCGTAAAGACCATCGGGTGAGGCGAAAGCTGTTTTTTCTTTGTCTACCTTGTGCATGAGAACCTGCCAGTACCCAGAGCGGAGGTCCAGGCTCGAGAAGTATTCAGCACCTTGTAAAGTGTCCAGGGCATCATCAATGCGAGGCATTGGATAGACGTCCTTGCGTGTTATTTTGTTGAGTGCCCTGTAGTCTACGCAAAATCGTACAGAACCGTCCTTTTTCTGTACCAAAATAACAGGAGAAGATAACTTAATAAAATGGATTGTTGGGCGAGTTGGTTCATGGCTTCAAGAAAATTAAAAAGAGCGCAAAGGACGAGAACAAAGAAACACAGTAGACGGGACGCGCGCTCACTACCAACTAGTTTATTTCGAAAACCCTTCCCACATATAAATGTCAATACATCAGGGGCGCGCCTGCGCACAGAAGACCTAAAAAAGGCAAGCCACATGCGCGCTACCGATTACGGCACAAAAGGCGGAACTCACTCTTCCGCAAATACACCGATGTCTGGCTGACACAATCTTTGCCCCATTTTTTAATATGGTATGCCTCCAAAAGTTCACGTGCCACCATATCCCTGCTGTGTTTCTTTGTCCTCGTCCTTTGCGCTCTTTTTAATTTTCTTGAAAACAGGAGATGACCAGGGAATTGATGAAGGGTGAACAATATTTCTCTTGAGCATGTCGTCGACGTTCTCCTGTATTATTTTCCGCTCAGACATAGACACACGGTATGGACGGCGATGAACGATACAGGATCCGTCTGTGTCGATGCGATGTACCGCTGCTGATGTCTTCCCTAGGACAGAAGAGTACGCGTCAAAAAAACTCTGGTGTTTGGTCAGCAGAAGCAGCAAGCAACAAAAGTCGACCCACGTGAAAAACGGACGAGACAGGTAGGTATGACCACTCGTTTGGGAATGAAATTTCCAGCTGGTGCAATCAACACGTCTCCATCGGTGACTCTGTCGGACGACACGGAGAAAACGGTTTCTTTGCGTGGAAAGAGCACACAATCAATTGTTGCGACCAGACGGTCCGTTCCACTTTCCGACAAACTGGCAAGGCAGGGGTCAGTGATGTGAATGGTGGGTTGATTACAGGTGATGATTGCCGATGCTGATGACAGGAAATCCCAGCCCAAGATGACTTGATGAGCACATGGGGACAATACCGCGAACTGTATGTGCTGGCGAATGCCATAAAAAAAACACGCGCAGTGCATAATCCAGATGGTTGAATCCTTCCACCGTTGGCACCACGCAGAGCAGGACCATCATACGGCGTTGTCACCTTGCGTATCCAAGAGCACAAATCTACGTGAAAAACCGAAATGCTAGCCCCAGTGTCCACTAAAGCTTCAACCCAAACGCCTTCAATGAAAACCGTTAATGTGTTCGATGGTGACTCAGGGGGACTTTGAGATTTTTCCTGTGATGCAGTTTCCCCCAGAAAACTGCTGCTTTCAGTTTTCCGGGTGCCTGTCAAAAACTTGTGATGCGGGTCGGAGAGGGGACGAAGACCGGCGGAAAGGCGAAGGCGAACGGTGTCTGGGAGAACGTGGACTCCGGGGCCGGTCATCCGAATCAACTGGGGGCGTAGCGCGCGGAGGAGGAGGCGAGTACACACGCTGGCGAGGGGCGTAGTTGAAGCGGTTATCTCGCTCGTATGGGGCGTAGCCGCGCCGCTCGTCCATCTGTCGTTGACGGCAAAAGCGAGAAATGTGCCCTCTGATGCCACACTAGTAGCACACGGGCCGGTCGCTAATAGGACGCGGTGCTCGCCAAGTTGAATGGAAAGGCAGTGCGGCCGGAGGTGCAGAAAGGGCGGTCAAGTGGCCGTGCGAGGGTGGGGACACGATATGCTCCATGGGAACTGGTGATCGGGATACGGCCTCGGAGTAAGTTGGCATGTGAAGAGGAGCACTATGACATGGCTGAGGAAGAGTTGTCATGGACACCAGCTCCTCTCTGATCATGTCACGCAGACCAGGCGCGCGACCGTGGGTGTTCTGAGAGAAGGGTGCGTCACGATGATGCAACTCTTCACGGATGATGTCGCGAATCAGTGTACGGAGCTCGGCATAGCCAGAGGGGCAGGCAGGCAAAGTGTCGTGTTGAATGCGGATGGACTGGAGATGGTCGAGCCGCTGGCAGATCGTTCGCACATCAGCAATGGTAGTGGGGTTCTGAATCGCCATAGCAACAAAGGCAAAATGAGCGATCTCTTTCAGGATGTGGCGTACCTTCTCCATTTCAGGCATGTCCTTGTTGAACCGGCGGCATAGCGCGAGGACATCTTCAATGTATGAAGCGTAAGTCTCCTCCGGGCCTTGAACACGGGGATCAAGTTTCTTTTTCGCTGCATCCGAGCAAGCAGAGGACGTTCCGAAGATCTTACGTATTTCGTCCTTGAAGTTCGACCAATTAGAGAAACTGTCCTGGTTAAGGAACCACGTCTTCGCCACTTCATTCAGGGACCAGCCAACATTCTTCAGTTTGAATGCGTCGTCCCATCGGTTGAACGCGCTCACTCGCTCAAACTGGTCCAGCCATTCCTCAAAGTCTTCGCCCTGAAGGCCAGCGAAAAAGGGCGGTTCACGTTGGGAGGTGGTGATAGCAAAGGTGGGCTGGACGGGAACTGCAGCGTTGCTGCCCCCGTTGCTGCTCTCGCGATCCATGGGGCTAGTTTGTAAGCGCCGACCTGATCGAAGCTCCAGCTGTGCGATTGGGAGAGGTAGACGGCAGGATCGAAGGCACCCTCCACCACTTGAGAGAGTCCAGGACTCGTGAAGGAGAGTGGTTTATTCCGAGAGCCGATAACCGAGGAAGTCCCCGTCAGGAAGCGGTGATGATGCCAGAAGCCGAGATGATGAAGATGACGCGATGACGATATGGCATCCTATGGGAGCACGGCGATTGTCCCAGCACAGTAGATTGTCCCAAGACTGTAGATTCTCCTTGTGCTCACATATATATATATATATATATATATATATATATATATATATATATATATATATATATATATATATATATATTGTAAAGGCGCGAAGCATCGCCAAGGAAAAGCTGCAAGCGCGGTCAGTGGCCAATCCACATACAGAGCGAAGAGAACGGCGGCCGACTGGAAGAGGAGGAAGAAGAAGCGGGGAGCGCGTTCTGGTAGAGAATAAACATGGCGTCGTAGGCATCGGACGTTGGTTCATTACAATATATATATATTGTATATATATATATATATATATATATATATATATATATATATATATATATATATATATATATATATTTTATACATAATTGAAGATTTTCTCAATTATGTATAAATATATATATACCCAGGCAGCACAGGACTGTTCCGCCTAAAATAGGCGGGTGTATTCTGGCCGGTGATTTTCTGTCCTGCTGTTTTCCGGCAGCCATGTTCGGCCCATGTCCAAATGTGGGCCTTTTGGCCGTATACGGCCGTACTCCCATGGCTGTCCAAGGGCAGTGTCCGTCGGCCAGTCGACCGGCTTACGGTCATACGGCCAGATTCCAGCCGTAGGGCTCCGGCCATTCCAAAGCCACCCGTGTACGGCTGAAGTACGGCTGCCGGAGGACAGCCGAGATGCGGTCGTCGGACTCCAGCCGGACTAAAGCTACCGGAAATACGGCCATGCTACGGGCATTGGAGTTCAGCCACAGTACGTTAACTGTACTGGGGCCGGTCACTGCATGTCGCGCAAGCAAATGACTCATTCGTGCAGTGCAGAAGCAGCACCAAACCAGCATTTTGGGTCCAATGCAGTCACATCAAAGTGAGCTCGCGCGCAACCACCAGCCGTCAAGCTTTCAGCGCAGCCTTGCTTAATTACGAGCCTCAGTTGACAGCAAAATTCATTTATTAAACAGTGCTCACAAATTGTCGTTCCTTTAATTGCTATGCCTCTTTTACTGCCGAAAACAGAAAATATTCAGTTCTTTGTAGAGCTTGAATAGATGTATTGTCCAGGTCCTGATATCCTGTGTGGGGCGGCTTACCTGTAATAAACGGGGAAAGAGGAGGTGGGGGGGGGAGGAGGCGGAGGGCGCATACTTTAGTGGGTTGAATTTCAGAGAGATAAATTGCTCCGCTTTTAGCCAATTTGTTTTAGGGCAAAATTGCGGAACACTTTCATGCTATGACTACATCAACTATTTTTATAACAGTTGCTTGAGCAATTTTGATGTATATAAAACCGGCGTGAATGCCTTTACAAAGCGTTTTGGTTCTGAACAAAACACTCAGGAGCATTTAATGTAATTCCTTCACAAAAAATTATGTCCAGTTTTTGCCCATTTTTTATGCAAAGACATTTTCTACTCGATCAACTTTTCTGATGATCTTGCGCAGGGCTGATCCTAAGAAGGAGCGAACAGGTACTTTCATTTTCGATCTATTTTAATGTTGTTTTCATGATCATACGTCCACACCACTTAATAGTCCAAAAGAACTTAATTTTCTTCTAATGTCATACTACGTTCAAAAAATTCTAGAAGCGTTGCGAATGACGCCTTGCTTCAGGTGGCTGCAGTTGTATCCCTCTGTGTTCACGCAAGGAAAGGCGTAAAATTAGTTACATAATTTGTTTCAGACCAATAACATAGCAATGGTAGCATGCATACAGGAAACCTTGCATACTGCAACAAATAGGGCAATAAATATTTCATTGGTCAAGGTTGAATGCGTAGGGTTCTCAACCCGTCGGAGAAAGACTTGCGCCTCTGAAAGTTTATTTATTTATTTATTTATTTATTTATTTATTTATTTATTTATTTATTTATTTATTTGTTTATTTATTTATTTATTTTTATTCATTTATTTATTCATTTATTTATTTAGTTATTTATTTATTTGATGCCTGCTTGCCTTTGCATGCATTACAGAAGGGAGACACATAACACTAAGCATTAAATATGAGACAAAATAACAAAATAATTATACAAAGCGCGCTGAAAATCGCCAATATAAACCGTTAATGCAATCATACGTGGAAGATAATTACACTGCAGTATTGATGTAAAATAGAATGAATCGCGCAAAGCGCCACCTTTAAAGGGAAGTTAATAATTTTCTTTAAGCTAGCGGTCCCACTTTGGATATGTAGAATGGCGCTTGGACATACTTCTCCCCTTCTACTCCAGTTTTCGAATGATAGATATTATGAAAAAAGTTCAACCTGTGGTTTCGTCTGTGATCTTTCACGTCCTGCCATTTCAGTTTACTTTTAATTTCTCTCATGCTAAGTTGAGCGTGTCAATTACCTAATAGAATCGCACTGACATATTGTGTATGATTTCCAGCGTATCAACCAGCTCTCTGGTGTAGGAATCCACGAAAACACATGCGTACTCCACGATTGAGCGCACATGAGTGAAATACGGTTGTTCTTTTTAGTTAGATGGAGGTTCACTGAAATTTTGTCTCAGAAAGCCAAAAACATATGCAGCCGTAACTTTTATGGTGTGAACCTGCCTATTTAACCTCTAACCACTCCCTAAATAAACTCCTAGGTATTTATATTCATCGACCGTTGTCACAGCAGCATAATTTACGGTATACGTATTCAATTGGAATGAAGGTTTTCTTGTAAATATGCCGTTAACACTCTGTTTAACATCCAGAAACTTTTCTGAATCAGCACACCAGGATGTTATTAAATTCGAATAAAGCTGCAGGTATACGGAATCACGTTCATTCGCTGTAGTCCGGTAAACTACACAGTACTTTTGAACAAAGCTGTAGGGCCAATAGTAATACCAATGCAAAAACCGATTCATTCAGTTCATAGGATTTAATATACTACGCAGAAGGTGATATGAAACACCATCATTTGCTTTTTTTGCAGTCCAAGATTATACAGTCAACCAGTTTAAGCTTATCTATTGCAAGAGCTAAATCGTGCGTGAACTCAACAATCTGCGTTGAGCAAGAAAATCCTGACAAAATCCGTGTTTGCTAGGATGATGGCGATTATGTTTAACCAAATGAGTCATATCCCAAGAGTAGCCAAGCTCACCTTCAAACATCGAAACTAAATTAACAGCTAGGCTTCGTCAGTGACAAGGCTCTGTTGTTATCGCAAATTTAAAATATTTTTTTTTCTAAATAGGCAGTCGTAAAATCCCATGAAGTAACATAGTGCAGGGCATGAAGTTGATCCTATCAATGCACGAACGAGTCTCTTTTACGTTTATCACCTACAACATTATGCAACATTGCTTGTCGCAGTTTAATTGTAAGCAGAATAACTCGCGATTTTGTTCGCACTTGCCTTTCTTTGGTGGAGAGTCCTTGACATTGTGGCGGTTTAGCTCCTGCGTGATGGCCGCTTGCTCGACGCCCTTGAAGAACAGTTATTTTGGTGAACCATCTCCATCTCGGATCGGACATCTCTGCCGGGTCGATGTCTCCAATGCTCTCCATTTCTTGAGGGGGCGAATGGCCTCGAGCTAATGCGTCGACGAAGCCGGCGGCAGAGGCGTGGTAGCGGCGATGACTGGCGAGGATTAGCTCACCCGTCGGTGTGGCACAGTCTTCTTGTGGCAATAAATGACATTTGGATGGCCTAAAAGGTTCCCTGCTAATGTCCAGTGAGTCCTTGCACATTGCCCGTTCACCGAGAACAATCAGTAGTCTTTGACAAACGATGTTCGTTCATTTAAAACGTAGAAACACTGAGCGGATGAAAAACCCGTCCCCGTCGTTCGGCTCCCTAACGGCTTTTTCTCCCCCCAGGAAAGAACCGGGCGGTCTCCTTCCAAACACGTCTGTGCATGTATTCTCGGCGCCCAGGCGCGCGCCGTTGTTCGGCTGTATGCCGTTTGCCGAAAAAATGACGTATAACCAGATGCCTTACGTAGGCCGGTTTTCTCTTGAACACCGGTTGCCAAATATTCTGCGGCCATTCGCTTGCCGTAATTCGGCCGAGGACACCTAAGCGAATGAAAAATTCCCCGCATTTCCCCGAGGGGAAGAATGTGAAAGTGCGAATGCACGAGTTGAATTTGCGCGGTTCGGTAATGTTCGCGAAAGAGAGATCACACACACACACACACAACTACAAAGAAAGAAAGATGCATTTATTCACAGACCTATTTGTGTCGTCGTTGTACTTGATTGCTAGAGCGGATCTCAGCTTGGAAATTTCGTGTCAGTACTCCTTTAAGCGGGTGCATTAGCCCTTCTCACGCCCGATTCCTGGCCAATCCCCCACGTGGGTATGTGCCATGTCAGCGGCCAGGCAGCGCGCGCCCATGTCCCCCCGTTGCTAAGGAAGACGAGGAGCGCGCGCACCCGCAGCTGTTGCTATGCGGACTACGGCGGCGGACGATTCAGGCTCGCTTAAGAAGTGCATTCGCACTTAAAACGTATATTCTGGGGCCGTACGTCGGCCGGTATTCTTCATAAAACTGGTTGCCCGAAGAAAACCCGCCGGACGCGCGGTTCACCGTTGAAACAACGAATGCACGGCAGCCGCGCTCCGGCCGGTCTCCTTTCGAACACCAACTGCCGCAAGAATACGCATATTCTGTGGCCGGTCGCTTGCCGTGCTTCGGCCGATTACCGCTTCCTGAAGAAAAAACGGATTCCCTAAGGCCGTACTTCGGCCGTTCTCTTTCTCAACATGGGCAGCCGTAAGAGAACTGAATATCTGGCAGCCGGTTGGCTGCCGTTGTGCGTGCGGACACGAACGGACGGAAAAATACCGAAGCGCTGGTTGCCGAATGTTGGCCGTTCAACGCATGATCAGTGGCTGCCAGAACCTGGATGCTGGCCGGACATGCCAGAAAGCGGCCATAGACGGGCCTGTCTTGGGGCACACTTTCTGTGCCGCCTGGGTGTATGTATATATATATATATATATATATATATATATATATATATATATATATATATATATATATATATATATATATATATATATATATATATATATTTATATATATATATATATATATATATATATATATATATTTATATATATATTTACTTATATATAGCGAATCAGAATAGGTAATGAGGGGCTCGTTCAAAATAAGACAGAAATAAAGGTTGGCAGTCAAGAAAACCTCGGAAAGCAAAGGGGAGGATATGGTAGGGCATTGAAACAGATAAAGAGTTTGGAAAGAAAGAGAGTGGAGAAAAAATTCCCGCCAGGTGGATCCGAACCCACCACCTCCGAACCCACCACCCCTTATATATATAGATATATATATATATATATATATATATATATATATATATATATAATAATAATATATATATATATATATAGATACGGGACGAGGGACTCGGTAAAGATACATATGAAGGTTGCAGTCGTCATTGCCAGTGCTATTCGGCTTTTTTTCGAAATATATAATAGGGCCGAATGACGTGTGCTTGTCACGTTTCTTTGATTCATTGATAAATAAGCGAAAATATAAGTCGAGAAAAAATCCGCCGTTTTCCGGGAGCGGGACTCGAACCCACATCTCCGCATAACCGGTGCGGTGCGTTCACCATTACGCTATCCCCACAGCGGCTTCTCTCTCGACTTTAAAGCGGGGGTTTATATTTACAAGAGCTCTGAGGCCGGTCAACTAGCGCCGCCCCTCGACTACCGCGGGAGACGTAGAACGTCTTCTTTCCCAGCGGTCGCCACGTAGAACGTGGTCGGAGGTCGGGGTTAGCAATTGGCATATCCGAACTGCTGGAGCCAGTGCCTCGTAATGCATGTAGCAGAACAGAGAGATACGGGACGAGGGACTCGGTAAAGATACATATGAAGGTTGCAGTCGTCATTGCCAGTGCTATTCGGCTTTTTTTCGAAATATATAATAGGGCCGAATGACGTGTGCTTGTCACGTTTCTTTGATTCATTGATAAATAAGCGAAAATATAAGTCGAGAAAAAATCCGCCGTTTTCCGGGAGCGGGACTCGAACCCACATCTCCGCATAACCGGTGCGGTGCGTTCACCATTACGCTATCCCCACAGCGACGACTGCAACCTTCATATGTATCTTTACCGAGTCCCTCGTCCCGTATCTCTCTGTTCTGCTACATGCATTACGAGGCACTGGCTCCAGCAGTTCGGATATGCCAATTGCTAACCCCGACCTCCGACCACGTTCTACGTGGCGACCGCTGGGAAAGAAGACGTTCTACGTCTCCCGCGGTAGTCGAGGGGCGGCGCTAGTTGACCGGCCTCAGAGCTCTTGTAAATATAAACCCCCGCTTTAAAGTCGAGAGAGAAGCCGCTGTGGGGATAGCGTAATGGTGAACGCACCGCACCGGTTATGCGGAGATGTGGGTTCGAGTCCCGCTCCCGGAAAACGGCGGATTTTTTCTCGACTTATATTTTCGCTTATTTATCAATGAATCAAAGAAACGTGACAAGCACACGTCATTCGGCCCTATTATATATTTCGAAAAAAGCCGAATAGCACTGGCAATGACGACTGCAACCTTCATATGTATCTTTACCGAGTCCCTCGTCCCGTATCTCTCTGTTCTGCTACATGCATTACGAGGCACTGGCTCCAGCAGTTCGGATATGCCAATTGCTAACCCCGACCTCCGACCACGTTCTACGTGGCGACCGCTGGGAAAGAAGACGTTCTACGTCTCCCGCGGTAGTCGAGGGGCGGCGCTAGTTGACCGGCCTCAGAGCTCTTGTAAATATAAACCCCCGCTTTAAAGTCGAGAGAGAAGCCGCTGTGGGGATAGCGTAATGGTGAACGCACCGCACCGGTTATGCGGAGATGTGGGTTCGAGTCCCGCTCCCGGAAAACGGCGGATTTTTTCTCGACTTATATTTTCGCTTATTTATCAATGAATCAAAAAACGTGACAAGCGCACGTCATTCGGCCCTATTATATATTTCGAAAAAAAGCCGAATAGCACTGGCAATGACGACTGCAACCTTCATATATATATATATATATATATATATATATATATATATATATATATAAATCTAGAGAAAGATAAACTCACAAAGCGCTCAGAAATAGTATAAGTAATGAGTCGCATACACAGAAGAACAATGACAAACAATGTTGTTTTCTTACGTAGCGGAAACGGGTCTTGCCTTCATCAGATTAAAGTTACATGATTTTGCTGTCGCAAACATTTCGAACACATTTCTTATATAGGTTTGCATAACACTGTGAGAAGGAGCGGAAAATGTTTCGGAAATGGAGAGTGTGCATACAGTCAGGCTACGCCTATGTTACAACAATAACAAACAAAAAAAATGGGGGGGGGGGCGGCGAGAGAAAAAGGGGTCATGTTAACAATGCAGCGTTCAAGGTTGCACCATGATGGGTCAACGTTAGCCGCGCGGGCGGCAAGTTCAGACAATGGGGGAAACTGGACAACCGCGGTTTGAAAAGAAAGGGAAGAGTATAAGTAAGGTATTCAGTGGCTGGGGAGACTGGTTCGGGCAGAAGCGAAGATGGGTGTGCCTCCCGCGGATGAAGAGAATAGATAGGGGGCACAAAAGAGCATTTCACAGAAGCTAGCAACTGAACAGGAAATAGGTAGGGTCACAAAAGGTTAAACATGAATAGATCACAAAGAGTTAAACATTCTTAAGTGGTGGTAGGAACGAGGCCTCCTTCCCCAGGACAAATGGCATTGTTGAGCCGCATTAGGCTAATAAAGCTGCTGTATTAGGAGAGTTTCGGCGAATTCTGATGGCAAACTCGAGGGTAGGAATAATGAACATAGTTATAAAAATTATGAAGCCACTAATTTTAATCGAGGGATAAGCACGTTAGTTTTCCGTAACTTTCATTAATTCCATGTGTGGCTGACCCAAACTTATAAATGAGATAAGATTCCCGAACCTCGCGGTCGTGGTGTGTTTTGTAGGGGGATTCTAAAATCGTTGCTTTAAGATGTTGAAATGCATGCCCGGGACTGTTCACATGTCTTGACAGGGGCAAATAAGGGGCAGCTTTTTGCATGAGAGCGGTTATTATTGAACCGTCTTCGGAAGGGCGTTTCAGTTTGGCCGATATATTGTTGCCTACAAACAGTGCACTCTAGAAGATATACGACATTAGCGGAGCCACAGTTAAAGTTACCTTTTTATATTTACGTAGTAGTCTGAAGCCGTGCTGGTGGCGCGCTGTGTAGTGGTCATGTGTGGGCATACCTTACATCGGGGTTTATTGCAGGGCATGCAGCCAGTATTTGCCGGTCGGTTGATACGAGAGTTAGTAAGGAAGTGACCTAAATTCTTATTACGCCGGTAGACAACGCGTGGTGGTTCGGGGAATATGCTTTTTAGCGGTCACTTTGCATTAGGATATTGCGATGTTTTTTTAGCACGGTTGACACTCTTGGAGCGGAGGATGAGTGGGTTAAAACTAAGTTAGTTTGCGGGTTCCCGTTCGGGGCTTTTTTCTTACAGATTTCGTTACGGTCTAATTGGTTGGCTCGCACAATAGCGTCGTCGGTAACTTTTTCCGGGAATTTTTTTTCAGGAGGGCGGTCTTGAGTTCTCGACAGTTTGAGTCAAAGTCGGCTTTGTTTGAGCACATTTTCCTAAATCGGTCGGCTTGGCTGTAAGGTATTGCTGTCTTGCAGTGTCTGACATGGCTACTTCGGAAGTGCAAATACTGCCGCGTGTCTGTCGGTTTTGTATACAGTTTAGTTTGATGCCGACCTTGGAAGGTAGTAACGGTGACGTCCAGAAAGTTTACACTGCGTTCCGGATGAAATGAACTTAACAATTTTGAGTTCGACGGAGTTCATTACGTGCAAGTCAGCGGAACGTCAATGGGAACTCGAATCGGACCTAACTACGCTAATATCTTTATGGCTCACCTCGAATCAAACTGTCTTGACACCCAAAATTTAAAGCCAATGTACTATAAAAGGTATATTGATGACATATTCATGATCTGGCAATACGGTGAGGCGGAGCTCCTCACCTTCATTGAGGCATTTAACCTAGCCCATCCTAGTATTTCCCTTGTTCATTCCTATTCGGAACGCATTTTAAACTTTCTGGACGTCACCGTTACTACCTTCCAAGGTCGGCTTCAAACTAAACTGTATAGAAAACCGACAGACACGCGGCAGTATTTGCACTTCCGAAGTAGCCATGTCAGACACTGCAAGACAGCAATACCTTACAGCCAAGCCCACCGATTTAGGAGAATTTGCTCAAACCAAGCCGACTTTGACTCAAACTGTCGAGAACTCAAGACCACCCTCCTGAATAAAAAATACCCGGAAAAAGTTATCGACGACGCTATTGTGCGAGCCAACCAATTAGACCGTAAAAAAATCTGTAAGAAAAAGCCCCGAACGGGAACCCGCAAAATAACTTAGTTTTAACCCACTCATCCTCCACTCCAAGAGTGTCAACCGTGCTAAAAAAACATCACAATATCCTAATGCAAACTGACCGGTTAAAAAGCATATTCCCCGAACCACCACGCGTTGTCTACCGGCGTAATAAGAATTTAGGTGACTTTCTTACTAACTCTCGTATCAACCGACCGGCAACTACTGGCTGCATGCCCTGCAATAAACCCCGATGCAAAGTATGCCCACACAAGACTACTAAACAGCGCGCCACCAGCACGGCTTCAGACTACTACGTAAATATAAAAGGTAACTTTAACTGTGACTCCGCTAATGTCGTGTATCTTCTAGAGTGCACTGTTTGTAGGCAACAATATATCGGCCAAACTGAAGCGCCCTTCCGAATACGGTTCAATAATAACCGCTCTCATGCAAAAGCTGCCCTTATTTGCCCCTGTCAAGACATGTCAACAGTCCCGGGCATGCATTTGAACATCTTAAAGCAACGACTTTAGAATCCCCCTACAAAACGCACCACGACCGCGAGGTTCGGGAATCTTATCTCATTTAAAAGTTTGGGTCATCCACACTTGGAATTAATGAAAGTTACGGAAAACTAACGTGCTTATTCCTCGATTAAAATTAGCGGCTTCATAATTTTTATAACTATGTTCATTATTCCTACCCTCGAGTTTGCCATCAGAATTCGCCGAAACTCCCCTAATACAGCAGCTTTATTAGCCTAATGCGGCTCAACAATGCCATTTGTCCTGGGGAAGGAGGCCTCGTTCCTACCACCACTTAAGAATGTTTAACTCTTTGTGATCTATTCATGTTTAACCTTTTGTGACCCTACCTATTTCCTCTTCAGTTGCTAGCTTCTGTGTAATGCTCTTTTGTGCCACCTATCTATTCTCTTCATCCGCGGGAGGCACACCCATCTTCGCTTCTGCCCGAACCAGTCTCCCCAGCCACTGAATACCTTACTTATACTCTTCCCTTTCTTTTCAAACCGCGGTTGTCCAGTTTCCCCCATTGCCTGAACTTGCCGCCCGCGCGGCATACGTTGCCCCGTCATGGTGCAACCTTTAACGCTGCATTGTTAACACGACCCCTTTTTCTCTCGCCCCCCCTTTTTTTGTTTGTTTGTTATTGTTGTAACATAGGCGTAGCCTGACTGTATGCACACTCTCCATTTCCGAAACATTTTCCGCTCCTTCTCACAGTGTTATGCAAACCTATATAAGAAATGTGTTCGAAATGTTTGCGACAGCAAAATCATGTAACTTTACTCTGATGAAGGCAAGACTCGTTGCCGCTACGTAAGTAAACATTGTTTGGTATTGTTCTTGCTGTGTATCCGACTGTTTACTTATGCTACATATATATATATATATATATATATATATATATATATATATATAAATCTAGAGAAAGATAAACTCACAAAGCGAGCAGAAATAGTATAGGTAAAGAGTCGGGTACACAGCAAGAACAATAACAAAGAATGTTTACTTACGTAGCGGCAACGGGACTTGCCTTCATCAGAGTAAAGTTACATGATTTATCTGTATATATATATATATATATATATATATATATATATATATATATCAACTGGCATGCTGGCGATGGGGCCGAAGGCGTGGTGAACACAAAGTAAGAAACCTCGGTAACAGCAACAGCGCAACAGCAGAGGGTTAATTCCGACGTTTCGACTTCGAGACAAGTCTTCTACAGGAATGATATATGTATATATATATATATATATATATATAAGTAAAGAGTCGGATACACAGCGAGAACAATAACAAACAATGTTTACTTACGTAGCGGCAACGGGACTTACCTTCATCAGAGTAAAGTTACATGATTTTGCTGTCGCAAACATTTTGAACACATTTCTTATATAGGTTTGCATAAAGCTGTGAGAAGGAGCGGAAAATGTTTCGGAAATGGAGAGTGTGCATACAGTCAGGCTACGCCTATGTTACAACAATAACAAACAAAAAAAAATGGGTGGGGGCGGCGAGAGAAAAAGGGGTCATGTTAACAATGCAGCGTTCAAGGTTGCACCATGATGGGTCAACGTTAGCCGCGCGGGCGGCAAGTTCAGACAATGGGGGAAACTGGACAACCGCGGTTTGAAAAGAAAGGGAAGAGTATAAGTAAGGTATTCAGTGGCTGGGGAGACTGGTTCGGGCAGAAGCGAAGATGGGTGTGCCTCCCGCGGATGAAGAGAATAGATAGGGGGCACACAAGAGCATTTCACAGAAGCTAGCAACTGAACAGGAAATAGGTAGGGTCACAAAAGGTTAAACATGAATAGATCACAAAGAGTTAAACATTCTTAAGTGGTGGTAGGAACGAGGCCTCCTTCCCCAGGACAAATGGCATTGTTGAGCCGCATTAGGCTAATAAAGCTGCTGTATTAGGAGAGTTTCGGCGAATTCTGATGGCAAACTCGAGGGTAGGAATAATGAACATAATTATAAAAATTATGAAGCCGCTAATTTTAATCGAGGGATAAGCACGTTAGTTTTCCGTAACTTTCATTAATTCCAAGTGTGGCTGACCCAAACTTATAAATGAGATAAGATTCCCGAACCTCGCAGTCGTGGTGCGTTTTGAAGGCGGATTCTAAAATCGTTGCTTTAAGATGTTCAAATGCATGCCCGGGACTGTTCACATGTCTTGACAGGGGCAAATAAGGGCAGCTTTTTGCATGAGAGTGGTGATTATTGAACCGTCTTCGGAAGGGCGTTTCAGTTTGGCCGATATATTGTTGCCTACAAACAGTGCACTCTAGAAGATATACGACATTAGCGGAGCCACAGTTAAAGTTACCTTTTATATTTACGTAGTAGTCTGAAGCCGTGCTGGTGGCGCGCTGTGTAGTGGTCATGTGTGGGCATACCTTACATCGGGGTTTATTGCAGGGCATGCAGCCAGTATTTGCCGGTCGGTTGATGCGAGAGTTAGTAAGGAAGTGACCTAAATTCTTATTACGCCGGTAGACAACGCGGGGTGGTTCGGGGAATATGCTTTTTAGCGGTCACTTTGCATTGGGATATTGTGATGTTTTTTTAGCACGGTTGACACTCTTGGAGCGGAGGATGAGTGGGTTAAAACTAAGTTAGTTTGCGGGTTCCCGTTCGGGGCATTTTCTTACAGATTTCGTTACGGTCTAATTGGTTGGCTCGCACAATAGCGTCGTCGGTAACTTTTTCCGGGAATTTTTTTTCAGGAGGGCGGTCTTGAGTTCTCGACAGTTTGAGTCAAAGTCGGCTTTGTTTGAGCACATTTTCCTAAATCGGTGGGCTTGGCTGTAAGGTATTGCTGTCTTGCAGTGTCTGACATGGCTACTTCGGAAGTGCAAATACTGCCGCGTGTCTGCCGGTTTTCTATACAGTTTAGTTTGAAGCCGACCTTGGAAGGTAGTAACGGTGACGTCCAGAAAGTTTACACTGCGTTCCGAATGAAATGAACTTAACAATTTTGAGTTCGACGGAGTTCATTACGTGCAAGTCAGTGGAACGGCAATGGGAACTCGAATCGGACCTAACTACGCTAATATCTTTATGGCTCACCTCGAATGAAACTTTCTTGACACCCAAAATTTAAAGCCAATGTACTATAAAAGGTATATTGATGACATATTCATGATCTGGTAACATGGTGAGGCGGAGCTCCTCACCTTCATTGAGGCATTTAACCTAGCCCATCCTAGTATTTCCCTTGCTCATTCCTATTCGGAACGCAGTGTAAAGTTTCTGGACGTCACCGTTACTACCTTCCAAGGTCGGCTTCAAACTAAGCTGTATAGAAAACCGACAGACACGCGGCAGTATTTGCACTTCCGAAGTAGCCATGTCAGACACTGCAAGACAGCAATACCTTACAGCCAAGCCCACCGATTTAGGAGAATTGGCTCAAACCAAGCCGACTTTGACTCAAACTGTCGAGAACTCAAGACCGCCCTCCTGAATAAAAAATACCCGGAAAAAGTTATCGACGACGCTATTGTGCGAGCCAACCAATTAGACCGTAAAGAAATCTGTAAGAAAAAGCCCCGAACGGGAACCCGCAAAATAACTTAGTTTTAACCCACTCATCCTCCACTCCAAGAGTGTCAACCGTGCTAAAAAAACATCACAATATCCTAATGCAAACTGACCGGTTAAAAAGCATATTCCCCGAACCACCACGCGTTGTCTACCGGCGTAATAAGAATTTAGGTGACTTTCTTACTAACTCTCGTATCAACCGACCGGCAACTACTGGCTGCATGCCCTGCAATAAACCCCGATGCAAAGTATGCCCACACAAGACCACTAAACAGCGCGCCACCAGCACGGCTTCAGACTACTACGTAAATATAAAAGGTAACTTTAACTGTGACTCCGCTAATGTCGTGTATCTTCTAGAGTGCACTGTTTGTAGGCAACAATATATCGGCCAAACTGAAGCGCCCTTCCGAATACGGTTCAATAATAACCGCTCTCATGCAAAAAGCTGCCCTTATTTGCCCCTGTCAAGACATGTCAACAGTCCCGGGCATGCATTTGAACATCTTAAAGCAACGATTTTAGAATCCCCCTACAAAACGCACCACGACCGCGAGGTTCGGGAATCTTATCTCATTTAAAAGTTTGGGTCATCCACACTTGGAATTAATGAAAGTTACGGAAAACTAACGTGCTTATTCCTCGATTAAAATTAGCGGCTTCATAATTTTTATAACTATGTTCATTATTCCTACCCTCGAGTTTGCCATCAGAATTCGCCGAAACTCTCCTAATACAGCAGCTTTATTAGCCTAATGCGGCTCAACAATGCCATTTGTCCTGGGGAAGGAGGCCTCGTTCCTACAACCACTTAAGAATGTTTAACTCTTTGTGATCTGTTTATGTTTACCCTTTTGTGACCCTACCTATTTCCTGTTCAGTTGCTAGCTTCGTGTAATGCTCTTTTGTGCCACCTATCTATTCTCTTCATCCGCGGGAGGCACACCCATCTTCGCTTCTGCCCGAACCAGTCTCCCCAGCCACTGAATACCTTACTTATACTCTTCCCTTTCTTTTCAAACCGCGGTTGTCCAGTTTCCCTCATTGTCTGAACTTGCCGCCCGCGCGGCATACGTTGCCCTGTCATGGTGCAACCTTGAACGCTGCATTGTTAACACGACCCCTTTTTCTCTCGCCCCTCCCCCTTTTTTTGTTTGTTTGTTATTGTTGTAACATAGGCGTAGCCTGACTGTATGCACACTCTGCATTTCCGAAACATTTTCGCTCCTTCTCACAGTGTTATGCAAACCTATATAAGAAATGTGTTGGAAATGTTTGCGACAGCAAAATCATGTAACTTTACTCTGATGAAGGCAAGACCCGTTGCTGCTACGTAAGTAAACATTTTTGGTATTGTTCTTGCTGTGTATCCGACTCTTTACTTATACTATTTCTGCGCGCTTTGTGAGTTTATCTTTCTCTAGATTTATATATATATATATATATATATATATATATATATATATATATATATATATATATATATATATATATATAAATATATATATATAAATATATATATATATATATATGTTTATATATATATATATATATATATATATATATATATATATATATATATATATATATATATATATATATATATATATATTCTTTTTTCAACCCCCGGGGGTTGAAAAAAGAAGGTCCCCTTCTCCCCGTGTAGTCTGAGTGGCGTTGGCTACCACCCTCAAGCGTCAGATACAGTTGTAGTAAATATAAATACCCCAGAAAGTGAAGCAGAACACAGTCGCCCAGATAGCCGAATTGGTAAGGCATTCGAGATCTAATCGAAAGGCGTGGGTTCGGTCCCCACTCTGGGCGCGTGTTTTTCTTTCTTTCTTTCTAACGTAGTTAATAAAAAAAATAATGTAACGTCAATAACGGTAAAAAAAGTCTAACCACTCCCCTATGCCTTCTTTGGCGTTGTAGACTGCCGGCATTTCTTTCTGTATTTCCTAACGAGCCCCTCATTTCCAAACCCTATTATCGTGCGAAAGCTTAGCGAGGGCCTCGGTTCTGGCAGCCTTGATGCCAAGGTAGCATAAGAGGGTTTCCCGCCAGTTAACCGCTCATGATAGGCTGTAGGCGTTCGCGTCACGCCCCGGGGGTTGAAAAAACAAGGCCCCCTTCTCCCCGTGTAGTCTGAGTGGCGCTGGCTACCACCCTCAAGCGTCAGATACAGTTGTAGTAAATATAAATACCCCAGAAAGTGAAGCAGAACACAGTCGCCCAGATAGCCGAATTGGTAAGGCATTCGAGATCTAATCGAAAGGCGTGGGTTCGGTCCCCACTCTGGGCGCGTGTTTTTCTTTCTTTCTTTCTCACGTAGTCAATAAAAAAAATAATGGAACGTCAATAACGGTAGAAAAAGTCTAACCACTCCCCTATGCCTTCTTTGGCGTTGTAGACTGCCGGCATTTCTTTCTGTATTTCCTAACGAGCCCCTCATTTCCAAACCCTATTATCGTGCGAAAGCTTAGCGAGGGCCTCTGTTCTGGCAGTCTTGATGCCAAGGTAGCATAAGAGGGTTTCCCGCCAGTTAACCGCTCATGATAGGCTGTAGACGTTCGCGTCACGCCCCGGGGGTTGAAAAAAGAATGTCCCCTTCTCCCCGTGTAGTCTGAGTGGCGCTGGCTACCACCCTCAAGCGTCAGATACAGTTGTAGTAAATATAAATACCCCAGAAAGTGAAGCAGAACACAGTCGCCCAGATAGCCGAATTGGTAAGGCATTCGAGATCTAATCGAAAGGCGTGGGTTCGGTCCCCACTCTGGGCGCGTGTTTTTCTTTCTTTCTTCCTCACGTAGGTAATAAAAAAAAATGTAACGTCAATAACGGTAAAAAAGTCTAACCACTCCCCTATGCCTTCTTTGGCGTTGTAGACTGCCGGCATTTCTTTCTGTATTTCCAAACCCTATTATCGTGCGAAAGCTTAGCGAGGGCCTCGGTTCTGGCAGCCTTGATGCCAAGGTAGCATAAGAGGGTTTCCCGCCAGTTAACCGCTCATGATAGGCTGTAGACGTTCGCGTCACGCCCCGGGGTTGAAAAAAGAAGGTCCCCTTCTCCCCGTGTAGTCTGAGTGGCGCTGGCTACCACCCTCAAGCGTCCGATACAGTTGTAGTAAATATAAATACCCCAGAAAGTGAAGCAGAACACAGTCGCCCAGATAGCCGAATTGGTAAGGCATTCGAGATCTAATCAAAAGGCGTGGGTTCGGTCCCCACTCTGGGCGCGTGTTTTTCTTTCTTTCTTTCTCACGAAGTTAATAAAAAAAAATAATGTAACGTCAATAACGGTAAAAAAAGTCTAACCACTCCCCTATGCCTTCTTTGGCGTTGTAGACTGCCGGAATTTCTTTCTGTATTTCCTAACGAGCCCCTCATTTCCAAACCCTATTATCGTGCGAAAGCTTAGCGAGTGCCTCGGTTCTGGCAGCCTTGATGCCAAGGTAGTATAAGAGGGTTTCCCGCCAGTTAACCGCTTATGATAGGCTGTAGACGTTCGCGTCACGCCCCGGGGGTTGAAAAAAGAAGGTCCCCTTCTCCCCGTGTAGTCTGAGTGGCGCTGGCTACCACCCTCAAGCGTCAGATACAGTTGTAGTAAATATAAATACCCCAGAAAGTGAAGCAGAACATGGTCGCCCAGATAGCCGAATTGGTAAGGCATTCGAGATCTAATCGAAAGGCGTGGGTTCGGTCCCCACTCTGGGCGCGTGTTTTTCTTTCTTTCTTTCTCACGTAGTTAATAAAAAAAAGTAATGTAACGTCAATACGGGAAAAAAAGTCTAACCACTCCCCTATGCCTTCTTTGGCGTTGTAAGACTGCCGGCATTTCTTTCTGTATTTCCTAACGAGCCCCTCATTTCCAAACCCTATTATCGTGCGAAAGCTTAGCGAGGGCCTCGGTTCTGGCAGCCTTGATGCCAAGGTAGCATAAGAGGGTTTCCCGCCAGTTAACCACTCATGATAGGCTGTAGACGTTCGCGTCACGCCCCGGGGGTTGAAAAAAGAAGGTCCCCTTCTCCCCGTGTAGTCTGAGTGGCGCTGGCTACCACCCTCAAGCGTCAGATACAGTTGTAGTAAATATAAATACCCAAGAAAGTGAAGCAGAACACAGTCGCCCAGATAGCCGAATTGGTAAGGCATTCGAGATCTAATCGAAAGGCGTGGGTTCAGTCCCAACTCTGGGCGCGTGTTTTTCTTTCTTTCTTTCTCACGTAGTTAATAAAAAAAAGTAATGTAACGTCAATACGGGAAAAAAAGTCTAACCACTCCCCTATGCCTTCTTTGGCGTTGTAGACTGCCGGCATTTCTTTCTGTATTTCCTAACGAGCCCCTCATTTCCAAACCCTATTATCGTGCGAAAGCTTAGCGAGGGCCTCGGTTCTGGCAGCCTTGATGCCAAGGTAGCATAAGAGGGTTTCCCGCCAGTTAACCGCTCATGATAGGCTGTAGACGTTCGCGTCACACCCCGGGGGTTGAAAAAAGAAGGTCCCCTTCTCGCCGTGTAGTCTGAGTGGCGCTGGCTACCACCCTCAAGCGTCAGATACAGTTGTAGTAAATATAAATACCCCAGAAAGTGAAGCAGACCACAGTCGCCCAGATAGCCGAATTGGTAAGGCATTCGAGATCTAATCGAAAGGCCTGGGTTCGGTCCCCACTCTGGGCGCGTGTTTTTCTTTCTTTCTTTCTCACGTAGTTAATAAAAAAAATAATGTAACGTCAATAACGGTAAAAAAAGTCTAACCACTGCCCTATGCCTTCTTTGGCGTTCTAGACTGCCGGCATTTCTTTATGTATGTATATGTATATATATATATATATATATATATATACGTATATATGTATGTATATATATATATATATATATATATATACAGAAATAAATGCGGGCAGTCTACAACGCCAAAGAAGGCATAGGAGAATGGTTCGACTATTTTTTTTTACCGTTAGTGAAATTATATATATTTGGTTCATAATTATTGAAGCGAGAAAGAAAGAAATAAAGAAATAAACAAAGAAAAACACGCGCTCAGAGTGGGGACCGAACCCACGCCTTTCGATATATATATATATATATATATATATATGTATATATACATCGGAAACAATCGGCAACGTCGGCAACAATCGTGGTTTTACCTTGTTCAGAGTTTTCCTACATATATATATATAGCATCATCATCACCAGCCTGTCTACGCCCACTGCAGGGCAAAGGCCTCTCCTATTATTCTCCAATTACCTCGGTCCTGTGCCAACTGTGACCAATTTATCCCCGCAAACTTCTTGATCTCATCTGCCCATATAACTTTCTGCGGCCCCTTGCAACGCTTGCCTTCTCTAGGGATCCACTCTGTTACCCTTAATGACCAGCGGTTATCTTGCCTTCGAATTACATGCCCTGCCCAAGTCCATTTCTTTTTCTTAATTTCTACTAATATGTCTTTAACACCAGTTTGCTCCCTGACCCACTCCGCTCTCTTCTTGTCCCTTTATGTTACACCTATCATTTTCCGCTCCATTGCCCGCTGAGTCGTTCTCAATTTAAGTTGAAGCCTCTTAGTGAGCCTCCAAGTTTCTGCCCCGTAGGTGAGTACCGGTAAGATGCAGCTGTCATACACTTTCTTCTTCAACGACAATGGCAGGCTGCTATTCATTATCTGATAATGTCTGCCATATGCACCCCACCCCATTCTGATCCTTCTAATTATCTCTGCCTCATGGTTGGGATCTGGGGTCACAACTTGGCCTAAGTATATATATTCGCTTACCACTTCCACTGCCTCGCCATCTATCTCAAACTGCTGTGCTGTCCCGAGGTTGTTTATCATTACTTTAGTTTTCTGCATATTAATTTTCAGGCCCACGGTTCTACTCTGTTCGCACAGTGCGGAAAGCATGCTTTGCAATTCGTCCCCCTAGTTACTTAGCAAGGCAACGTTATCAGCAAATCTGAGGTTACTGAGGTATTCTTCATTAACCCTTACTCCCACCTGTTACCAATCCAACGTTCTGAATACGTCTTGTAAGCATGCTGTGAATAACATTGGAGATATTGTGTCTCCTTTTCTGACACCCTTCCTTATAGGTATTTTACTGCTCTCCTTATGGAGGATGATGGTAGCTGTAGACCCATTATAGATATCCTCTAGTATTCCTACATAATGCTCATCTACCCCCTGGTTCCGTAATGCCTGAATGACTGCTAGGGTTTCGACCGAGTCAAATGCTTTCTCATAATCTATGAAGGCTATATATAGGGGTTGAGTATACTCAACGCACTTTTCTATCACCTGATTGATCGTGTGAATATGGTCCATTGTTGAATAACCTTTACGGAACCCTGCTTGTTCTTTACGTTGACTGAAATCTAAGGTTGCAGAGATTCGGTTAGCGATTACATTGATAAATACCTTGTAGACGACTGACAGTAAGCTGATCGGACTGTAGTTTTTCAAGTCCTTCATGTCGCCTTTCTTATAGATTAGGATGATGTTCGCGTTCTTCCAAGATTCCGGTACCATTGCGGTCATAAGGCATTGCGTATACAGGTTTGCCAGTTTTTCAAGGACAATTTCTCCGCCATCCTTCAAGAGGTCTGCTGTTATCTGATCCTCACCAGGTGCTTTGCCCCCTTTCATTTCTTTCAAAGCCTTCCTTACTTCTTCGGTCGTTACTGGTGGGATGTCTATCTACTCTGAACTACTGTCTCGTTCGGCATTATCCCCTATTTCCCGGCTACTGTACAAATCCCTATAGAACTCCTCGGCCACTGTGACTATTTTATCCCTATTTATCCTTGCTTATCCTTAAGTGCATACATCTGATTTTTCCCCACGCCAAGACGTCTCTTTACTGCTTTCAGGCTACCTCCGTTCTTTACAGCGTATTCAATCCTCTCCATATTATACTTCCGTATGTCAGCTGTCTTGCGCTTATTGATTAACTTCGAGAGCTCTGCTAGTTCTATTCTGTCAGCTGCGGTGGAGATTCTCATGGTTTGCCGTTTCCTGATTAGATCTTTCGTCTCCTGTGAAAGTTTACCAGTATCCTGTCTAGCCATAGTGCCCCCGACTTCTACTGCACACTCCGTGAGAATGCGTGTAAGGTTGTCGCTGGCTTCCTGTGTCGTAAGCTCGGCTTCCTCGTTAAGGGCGGAATATCGGTTCTGCAGCGCGATCCTGAATTCTTCTACTTTAAGACTTACAGTTTGCTCATTTATCGGCTTCTTTCGTACTAGCTTGTTGCGGTCCCTCCTCAACTCTAGCCTAATTCGAGATCTTACCATACGGTGGTCACTACATCTTACCCTTCCGAGCACTTCCACATCCTGCACGACGCCAGGGTTATCGCATAATATGAAGTCTATTTCATTTTTGTGCTCCCCATTCGGGCTCCTCCAGGTCCACTTCCGACTCTCCCGTTTACAGAAGAAGGTATTCATTATGCGTAGGTTATTCCGTTCTGCAAACTCAACTAGTAGGTCCCCCCTGCTATTTCTACAGCCCAGACCATAGTTCCCAACTGCCTTGTCTCCAGCCTGATTCTTGCCTACTTTAGCATTGAAGTCCCCCATAACTACAGTATACTGCGTTTATACTTTAGCCATTGCCGATTCCACATCTTCATAGAGGCGTTCCACTACTTGGTCGTCGTGGCTGGATGTGGGCGCGTAGCCCTGCACCACCTTGAGCTTGTACCTCTTATTGAGCCTAACTCTTTATGTATATATATATATATATATATATATATATATATATATATATATATATATATATATATATATATATATTGTAATGAGGTAACGCGGGCTGCAATAATTAGGAACTGGGGACAATCCCTTGTAATGGCCATGTTCCATCGGACATCGCCATGTTGCTAGCAGACAACCAGCCGCTCGTGTGAACGAAGAAGAAGCTCGGTCTGCGCGGCTTTGGGTGTGACCGTTCGTCGGCTCTGTCGCTCTCTGTGGTTCTGGACCTTTGCGACCGTCTGCATCTACCAACCAATAAACCCCCTTTCATTTTGGTGGAGGTTGCGGTTCTTCAGCTACGCCCGGCTGGGTTCTGAAGTAACCCCTTAAAGCTCAAGGATCGCGTCGGTCCGCGTCGGTCGGCGTCCCTGACCAAGCCCTGGAACTACGCAGCCGCACCATACCAACGGCCATGCCTGGCGGTAACGACACGCCCCATGTGCCTCCGAGCCCAGCTATCATCTGTGCTGGCGCTCTCCGTGAACGTGAACCTACCAAGTTCAACGGCAATGAGGAGCAAGACGTTGAGGACTGGTTGGCGTCTTTTGAACGCGTGAGTACGCATAACCGATGGGATGACGTCATGAAACTCAATAACGTCAGCTTTTCTTTCACCGGTCTCGCCGAAGTGTGGTTCAACAACCACGGATCCGGCATAACCGCGTGGCCGGCCTTCAAGACGGAATTAATTGCTGCTTTTGGCCGTCCCGCTGTGCGGAAACTGCTCGCCGAACAACGCTTGCACGGCCGCGTCCAGAAGACCGGCGAGACGTTCACGAGCTACATCGAGGATGTTTTGGACCTCTGCAAGCGTCTGAATCCATCCATGACAGACACTGAGAAAATCAAGCACGTCATGAAAGGCATCGACGAGGGTGCCTTCCAGATGCTCTTGGCGAGAGGCCCGGGCTCCATTGCTGAACTGGTGAACCTTTGCCAGAGTTACGACGAGCTTCGTCGACAGCGAGTGAGCACGCGACGCACCTCTGTCCAAGACGACGCCATAGCGAGCTTGGTCCGTGACCCCGACAACTCTTCTCTGCTGTTGCAGATCAAGCAGAGAGTGCGGGAAGAAGTCGCCCGTCAGCTCTCCCTGCTGCCATACACCCCGGAGCCTTCGTCTACTTTGGCGCCAACACTCCGCAGTGTAATTCAAGAGCAAGTTGCTGACGCCATTTCGCCGACTCCCACTGCGCCTCCTCGTCATAACTTGAGCGTTACCACCCCGCTGCCGTATGCCGAAAGCGTCGCAAGGACTCCGGTACCGATCGTCACGTACGCTGACGCCGTGGGTGTCCCCCCTCAGCGGGTCCCCATGTCTTACCAACACCCTGTACCGATGAGGCCACCGCCCTTGTCTCGGCCTCCGCCGCAATCCAGCAGTGCCTGGCGAACGTGGGACAACCGTCCCATCTGTTTCAATTGCCGCTGTGCCGGACATGTCGCCCGATACTGCCGCCGACGCCTGACGCCCACCAACGACGATATCGGCGCCCCTACTTATGGCCCTAGCAGCCGATCGCCACGCGAAGTCTCCTACAGGTCCGACTTCACCGCTGCACCTTCTGACTCCCGCACTTTCGCTACCCGTCGCTCGTCCTCCCCTCGTCGTCGGTCTCTTTCTCCCATGCGCCGCCGACCAACCGTTACCGAAGAGGAAAACTAGTTGACGCAGTTCAGGAGGCAAGAACTGCGTTACCAGCGAACTGTCCAAGGCCTCATTTTTCGCCCTCAAATGTTATAGACGTAATTGTGGAAGATCGACGTGCATTGGCGTTAGTCGACACGGGCGCTGCCGTTTCAGTTATTCATGCCGACCTTTGCCGTGTCCTTAGAAAAGTGACGACGCCGTTAGATGGCTTTGCGCTACGTACTGCAAACGCACAGCACGTCCATGCGTCTGGAGCGTGCACGGCGCGAGTGACGATCCAGGATGTTTTGTACATTGTAGAGTTCATCGTGCTTCCTACTTGTTCGCATGACCTCATATTGGGTTGGGATTTTCTCGCTCGTCACCACGCTGTCATCGATTGTGCGCGTGCGGAAGTTGAACTTGCACCAGATTGTGACCCGCACCATAATGAGGCAACTGCTGCTAAATTGGTCGTCAGCGAAGATGCGAAAATTTCGCCGCACTGCTCGGTTTCCGTGACCCTGTGCTGTGCGTGCACTGCTGACACAACCGTGCTTTTTACGCCGTCCGATCTCTTCATCCGACGGAGACGTCTTCCGCTGCCGTCCGCTCTGTTAACGACCCATGCTGGTACGAGCCGCATGCTTGTTAATAACTGGTCCTCGGATGAAATTTCGCTGCTACAGGGCGAGACTATCGGGTGGATTGAGCCTGTCGAGCCAAGTGCTGTCATCGATGTTCCCGACGGTACTCCCATTATCACTCATGTCGCAGAATTGAGTGCTACATCCGAAGCAGAGGTTTTACCATCCGACGTTTTCAATCAGGCTATCGATGAAGATCTCACGCCCACACAACGAGATCAACTGCTGGCCCTTCTCCATCGGTTTCGCTTGTCTTTTGACTGCTTGAAAGCTCCGCTGAGTCAAACATCAACAGTCGAACACACGATTGACACTGGCTCGCACCCGCCGCTACGACAACGACCTTATCGCGTTTCCCACAAAGAACGACGTACCATTGATGAAAACGTGGACGAGATGCTTGAGCGAGGCGTCATTAGGCCCTCCAACAGTCCCTGGGCTTCTCCCGTAGTCCTTGTGACCAAGAAGGATGGTTCGATACGCTTTTGCGTCGACTATCGGCGCCTCAACAAGATAACTAGAAAGGATGTCTACCCTCTCCCGCGTATAGATGACGCCCTCGACTGTCTGCAGGGTGCCGAATATTTCTCGTCGCTCGACTTGCGCTCCGGGTACTGGCAGGTACCTATGGCCGAGGCTGATCGATCAAAGACGGCTTTCATAACACCTGACGGCCTGAATGAGTTTAATGTGATGCCGTTCGGCCTTTGTAATGCGCCTGCCACTTTCGAGCGCATGATGGACAGCATTTTGCGCAAACTAAAATGGAAAGTATGCCTGTGCTACCTTGACGACATAGTCGTTTTTTCTCCGGATTTCGAGACACATCTACGCCGATTAGAACAAGTTTTAACTTGTCTTGCCGACGCAAAGCTGCAGCTCAACCTCAAGAAATGTCGCTTCGCCGCTCGCAAGCTCACTATTTTGGGCCACGTCGTTTCGAAGGATGGAGTTCTACCCGACACGTCTAAGCTGAAGGCAGTTGCGGAGTTCCCGAAGCCGACATCTATGAAGGCCCTCAGGAGTTTCCTCGGACTCTGTTCTTACTTCAGGCGCTTCGTCCGCAACTTTGCGACCATCGTTGCACCATTGACGCAGCTTCTGTCCGGTACCTCTAAAGACCTCACTTCGTGGTCCCCTGCTTGTGAAAACGCGTTCGCGACATTGCGGCAGCTTCTTACGTCGCCACCTATCCTGCGGCATTTCGACCCGAACGCCCCCACTGAGGTTCATACTGATGCCAGCGGCGTTGGTCTTGGGGCTGTGCTTGCTCAGCGAAAATCGGGCTTTGACGAGTACGTTGTCGCATACGCTAGCCGTACCCTTACAAAAGCTGAGGCAAACTACTCCGTCACGGAAAAAGAGTGTTTGGCCATAGTTTGGGCACTAGATAAGTTCCGACCTTACTTGTACGGCCGCCCTTTCGACGTCGTCACAGACCATCATGCGCTATGCTGGTTGTCCACACTAAAAGATCCGTCTGGACGGCTAGCTCGCTGGGCTTTACGGCTACAAGAGTACGACATGCGTGTCATATATCGGTCTGGCCGCAAACATTCCGACGCTGATGCCTTATCCCGTTCTCCAGTGTCACCAGAGAATGCCTGCATCCTGCCTGACGACGCTGTTGTGTCCCCTCTCTCCTTCACTGACATGCCCTCTGAACAACGCAAGGACCCATGGATTGCTTCGCTCATCTCCTTGCTCTCCGACGTCTCCCGTACTGAACAGCCTCGGGCCCTGCGCAGACAAGCTATGCATTTCAGGCTTCGTGACGGGTTGCTCTACCGGCGGAATTACCTCAACGAAGGGCGGAAGTGGCTGCTCGTAATTCCTCGGCACCTTCGCACCGACATTTGCGCATCGCTTCATGCCGACCCCACGTGTGCCCACGCTGGCTTGTTAAAAACATACCACCGTGTCCGTCTCCGCTATTACTGGCGCGGCATGTACACCTTTGTGCGCAAGTACGTTAGGTCATGCACTACCTGCCAGCGTCGCAAGTCTTCGCCTTCCAGCTCAGTGGGTCCACTGCAGCCGCTTCCTTGCCCGGAGAAGCCATTTGACCGTGTTGGTATAGACCTGTATGGACCTTTGCCCAACACAATCTCCGGCAACCGATGGGTTATCGTCGCCGTCGATCACCTGACGCGCTATGCCGAAACTGCGGCTCTGCCTGCCGCCACAGCACGAGACGTCGCCTCTTTCATCATACGGCGCTTCATTCTGCGGCATGGGGCGCCTCGTGAGCTCCTCAGCGACAGGGGACGTGTGTTTCTGTCAGACGTCATTCGCGCCCTCCTCGCTGAGTGCCGTGTTGTCCATCGAACAAGTACAGCGTACCATCCGCAGACAAACGGCCTCACTGAGCGCTTCAACCGCACCCTCGGCGACATGCTGTCGATGTACATCTCAGCGGATCACGACGACTGGGACCTTGTGCTGCCCTACGTGACTTATGCGTACAATACATCCATTCAGGCCACAACAGGTTTCTCGCCCTTTTTCCTCCTGTATGGTCGCGAGCCGTCATGTACCCTTGATACGGTTCTCCCCTACCGACCGGATCGCTCCGAGTGCTCCTCAGCTTCTGAAGCTGCCAAGTACGCGGAAGAATGCCGCCAGCTTGCAAGATCCTTTACGACTGAAGATCAGTTGCATCAAAAATCTCGGCACGACGACAGAGCTACCCACCCGACGTATTCTCCAGGATCTCTGGTGTGGCTGTGGATTCCCTCCACCACACCAGGATTGTGTACCAAGCTTCTTTCTCGGTTTCACGGACCGTACCGTGTCCTCAAACGGACGTCACCGGTGAACTACGTCATAGAGCCCATGACACCTTCCTCAGACCTCCGTCGCCGCGGGAAAGAGACTGTTCATGTCCAGCGTTTGAAACCGTATTATGATCCCCTAGTGTCGTGTGCCCCGTGACACGCCAGGATGGCGCTTTATTCCCCGGGGGGTAGTTGTAATGAGGTAACGCGGGCTGCAATAATTAGGAACTGGGGACAATCCCTTGTAATGGCCATGTGCCATCGGACATCGCCATGTTGCTAGCAGACAACCAGCCGCTCGTGTGAACGAAGAAGAAGCTCGGTCTGCGCGGCTTTGGGTGTGACCGTTCGTCGGCTCTGTCGCTCTCTGTGGTTCTGGACCTTTGCGACCGTCTGCATCTACCAACCAATAAACCCCCTTTCAATATATATATATATATTTCCTTAGTACCTATATTGACTTCGCTGGCTCTTCTACCCCTTCAAGAGGCCTTATATTTTCCTTCTGGCGTACCAGTCAGCGAAGCGTCGCATGTGCGCTTGTGCAGCGCTTGTGTCAAGCGACCTTGACTTAAAGCTAGATACCGAGTACAAACTAACGAAGTAAAGAAAAGCACATTCTTCCATTCACAAATGTGTTGTGGCTTAGTTTCAACTGATCGAGCTAATTGCCATGACCCGTCGGCGGCCGGCGGACTAAACGTTGGCCCGATTGACTCGGTCGTGGAAGGTCGGCGAGCCGTGCAGTAGCGCAGCCAATTGCCAGCTCCTCTCCTGCTGACGTCACACGAAAACGCCAAAGAAAATGGGCGAGAGTGCAGAGAGGAGGACAGCATTTGCGAATTGATTTTTCTGCTAAATAAATTCGCGCAAACGCGCTCAGAGTCGTCGAAACAGGGCCTAGGGACTCCGGACTACAATTTGCGCTCGTAATCCCGCATTGTTTACAAATCACTTCAGTGTCCCTTTAAATGGTTTACGCGAGCGCTCCGACATCACAATCAAACCCGCCGACAAAGGTGGCGCAATTGTTTTTATGAATAAGCAGGACTACATCACTGAGGCAGAAAGAGAGCTCAGCAATACTTCTTGCTATAAACCAACCGACACCAATCAGACTTCCTAATTTAAGAACAAGGTAAGCCAGACACTGATGGCGCTCGTCAAGGACAAAAAAATTCCGAAAAAACTGCAGCCTCACTTGAAGTTTTAAGTCCAGTTCCAGGACTATTTTATATGTTGCCTAAAATACATAAAGCAGAAAATTCAGGCAGACCAATCATCTCCGGTATAGAGACAGCAACAGAAAGGATCTCTAAGTTTATTGAAAGCCTAATCAAAGACATTCCTCTCACACTACCTTCGTATGTAAAGGATACAAACCATTTTCTGGCTGATATAATGGACCTAGTTATACCGGAAGATAGCCTGCTAGTCACTCTCGACGTCACCTCGCTATATACAAATATTCCACACTCGGACGGCATCCGATCTGTCATCCATGCCTACGATGATGCTTCCCAAAAGAATTCAATTGATGGTGAAACTCTCGGCGCGCTTTTAAAGCTTGTCTTGAAGCTGAACAACTTTGAGTTTGACAATAAGCACTACGTGCAAATCGACGGTACCTCGATGGGAACAAAAATAGGACCCAACTATGCTAATATTTTCATGGGCACATTGGAGTCCGAATTTCTAAGAAACGCCCAGCTTCAGCCTATCTTCTATCGAAGGTTCATTGACGATATTTTTCTCATTTGGTGCCAAGGGGAAGAGGAACTTCTAAAATTTAAAACCGCTTTCAACAACGCCCACGAGAGCATTTCATTCTCCTACTCATATTCCGCATCTGCCATTAATTTTCTCGATGTTTCAGTGAGAATATCAGACAACAAGCTTGTGACCTCAGTGTACAGGAAGCCAACAGACGGACATCAATACTTCCATTTCAAAAGCAACCACGTTAAACTCTGTACACTCGGCATACCATACAGTCAGTCTCTGCGTTTTAGAAGGATATGCTCTGACCCAGCTGATTTTGCTTCTAACTGTCAACAACTAACTAATGACCTCACATGACAACAATACCCACGTCTGTCATCAGTGATGCCATTAGGAAGTCTGAAAAACAGGACCGCCGCCACCTGATAACCTACTCAAAAGCCAAATCTTTGTACGACTCCCAACCTTATTCTAAATATGCCGCTTACTCCTCCAACGTAAGCGGCATACTCAGAAAACCGCACAACATTTTACGTCAAAGCGAAATGTGGCGAAGTGTTTTCCCTGAGCCTCCCCGCGTCGTGTACCGACGTGCGAGGAACATCAGAGATATTGTTACGTCATCTAAGGTCAACACCCCCCGTTTCACAGGCAGCGGATCCTGTAATAAGCCTAGGTGCAAACTGTGCCCCATGATGACTAAAGCCTGTGTCGCCACCAGCACCACGTCTTCATTCTCTTTCGAGATAAGAGGAAACTTTGACTGAGGCAGCGCAAATATTATCTACCTTCTTGAATGCACCATATGTCACGCCCAGTAGGTTGGTCAAACTGAGAATCTGTTTAGAATGAGAATCAACAACCACCGAAAACACATAAAGTCCCTACCGCACGTTCCCCTATCTAAGCATGTAAATAATCTAGGCCACCCCTTCCACGCGTTCACAGCCATGGTGCTCCAGTCCAATTTCAAAACGCATTATGACCATGAAGCCCGTGAATCGTACCTTATTTACAAGTTTAACACTGTCTTGAGCGGCATAAATGAAAACACAGGCCGATTGTCTTGCTTGCCCAATCAGGCACCGGAGAAGGCTGATGCAACGAACAACTGAGAAACTTTGTTCTTAAAGCGAAGCTTTTTTACTTCTAATTTTCTCTCTTTTTTTCAAATCTTTGTATAGTATACTGCGTACGTAATGTATTTTGTACTGTGTCAGTCTATTGCTTGTGTATTGTTGCCGCACCGTATAGGCACGAACGTACATAGATTTCACCAGTGTACCCGTTGCTTTATTTTATTTTCTTTTATTTTATTTTCAATTTTTTATTAGTATCATTCTGTGTCCTTTTGCACTGAACAATTGCTATTGGTAATATGACCTTGCATGAACGCTCTTCGAGAACTTCATGTGGCACTGTATATCTCCCTCTTTGTATGTGTTATATAGCCTTATGTCGACTTATATTTCGGTATTTATGTGATCTAGCTTAAATTAGCGTTAGTTTGCATTGTATTGTCCTTGTATTGCATGACCTTGACTTTCTGCGTCCGCCTCGTGGACGGCTGTCACGTTTCACGCAGGAAATCGCTTCCGCGTTTTCACCCCATATGAAACCACGTGCCGTTTTGGGGCTTTCTTCGAACCTCTTTCATCCCCGCCTTCCCCCGCTGCGGTTCTCGCACCCCTCCCGCTAACCCCCCCCCCTCTCTTGTCTCAATCCCCCTCTTACTTCCTTCCTGCTTTTTGTGTGTCTGTGTGTTTGTGTGTGTGAGTGTGTGAACGCTTGCACTAGGCGTCAGTAGTTAACTCTGGTCTCCCCCACCCTTTTCTCCTAACCAGTCAATTTCCAGTAAAGAAATGAGCAGGAAACGAGCCCCTCTTAGTCCCTCACTTTCTTGCTTTCCCGTGGTGACTTCAGTGCCGTGCAGCATCTTCCACTTATCCTATAGCCTCGCCTGCCTTGATTACGCCCCCCTTTCCCCTGTGTTCCCCTGCGTTCTGGGGCCACGCATTCTTCTGTGTCGCGTAGAGCCTACGTTTTGCTTGATACATCTGCTTGCTCCGCCCACAACTGAAATATATTTAAACCCAACTGATCTGCACTATTTGTATCTTTGAAAAAGACCGGTCCCCGGTCGAAACGTTGGAATAAATGTTACGTTTTACAGTTTGACTTCTCTGTCGTGTATATATACGATTTTTTTTACTCTGCGTGGCCTTCTTCCCCGCACGCCGATCTAACTATCTTTTCTTTTTGAGTTTCAGGACAGGCCAGTTCCAGGAATGTTGCCGTGGGTGACACGCGCCATTTCAGTTGCCAGGTCATAGCTTTTTCTTTTGTTTGTGGGTTTGTGTAGTTTTTTTCTTTCCTTCCTTTTTTTCCTTCACCTAGTTATTTCCCCCACTTCTCTACCTTTTCTTTTGACCTGAGGCTTGCAGATAGTCTCTGATAAGGAACCCACTCTGACCGCCTGGTCTGCTTCCGGCGGTTCTGAGAACCTTTCCGTATGCCCCGCGGCGGGTCAACAAACACCCTCGCATCTTTTCTCTTCAATAATTCCCCGAATATCAACCCCCGGCACACTTCCCAGTGACCTGCTTCGCGGCTCAAACTATACAAGCTTCTTTGCCCCTCAATATCTCCCCCGACATACTCCCAAACCAATCCGCTTTCTCAATTTCACTTCTTTCTTTCATTCTCCCCTCTCACCTGGGGACCTACCCCTATATAAAGCGTGCCAGCCAGGCGAGAGATTGCCCTGACGAAAGCTAGTCTCTTTGCTGAAACGTCGGCAACAATCGTGGTTTCAAAGTTTTCCTACATATATATATAAATATATATATATATATATAGACAGAAAATAGGGGTTGGCAGTCAAGAAAACCTCGGAAAGCAAAGGGGAGGTTGTGGCGGGTCATAGAAAGAGTTGAAGAATTTTTTGAGTCGAAAAGAAAGTGGTGAAATTAATATATATATATATATATATATATATATATATATATATATATATATATATATATATTTATATACATAAATATACCCGCCGCGGTGGCTCAGTGGCTAAGGCGTTGCGCTGCTGAGCACGAGGTCGCGGGTTCGATTCCCGGCCGCGGCGGTCGCTTTTCTGATGGAGGCGAAAAGCAAAAACGCCCGTGTGTACGAGATTTCGGCGCACGATAAAGATCCCCAGGTGGTCAAAATTAATCCGGAGCCCTCCACTACGGCGCGCCTCATCGCCTGCGTTGCGTCGGCGCGTTAAACCCTACAATCAATCAATCAAATATACATATATATATATATATATATATATATATATATATATATATATATATATATATATGTACACGAGAGGGTAGACCCACGTATGAAAACGATGATCGAACTAAGGTTTCGACCGGGGTCCGGTCTTCGTCAGAGTAAACTTCGGTAATTGAGCGCGCTGAATATATAGGCACGAAATGATAAAGGCTGACGAATAGTCTTGCCACTTTGCACATACAAATCAACAATAATAAAATAAGAAGAGCACACGTGGTGTTTGTACACGTGTGAATTAACATGACGGTTTCAAATACAGAACTTGTACGGAATATCGGAACAGATCAGGGAGGATCAACAACTACCCTTTAGAAAGAAAATGATAACGTTCGGGGATTACAGCTTAGCACTTAATACGCAAAAACATCAGGAGCAGTATGTAGATATAAAAAAGAAAGAAAAGATGTCATCGTTTCTGGAAACATTTCATATCGCTTCCGTTCGCGTAACCACACAAATGAATCGGTAAAGCCTCATTGAAAATGGTGGCTCTGCTTCTACGGTTCCAATGGGGATAATGCAATGACGCCAGCATATCAGGGTAAGAGGCACGTTAACGTTCCTACACTTTCATTGATACCCCGTTTGACTGTGTTAAATTTATGAATTAAAAAAGACTCACGCACTTCCCTTTCGTGATGCGAACGGAAACCTGATTCCAGTATAGTAGCCGTAATTTTTTCGAAAGAGTGACCGGGAATATTTACATGCTTAGACAAAGGAAGCCCAGGAGAGGAACGTGCGTGCGCCCGGTGGTTATTAAAACGGAGCCTGAAAGACGTCTCGGTTTGGCCGATATACTGGAGTGCGCAGACTGAGCACTCTAGGAGATATACTACATTCGACGTATCGCAGTTAAAATTGCCTTTAATTTTTAAGGAAAAGTCAGAAGCTGTGCTGTTTACCGTTAGTGACGTGGTCATATGGGCGCACACTTTGCAACGAGCTTTTTGGCAAGGAGAACATCCATGCGAAGATGGCGATGCGATCGTGGAAGAGGTCAGCATGTCCCGTAGGTTTTTTGAACGGCGATAGACTACGCGCGGTGGCTCTTTAAAAATGCTTCTAAGTCGCTGACTTTGCATAAGGATATTATGATGCTTCTTTAAAATACCTGTGACTTTCGGCGCAGACGCCGAGTGGGTGAGAACGAGATTGGGTTGTGAATCAGCCGTTGTGTTATTCTGCGGTTCGAGAAGCGTTTTGCGGTCCAGGGAATCCGCGCGCTTCAGAGCATCGTCAATTAATTCTTGAGGGTAGTTTTGCTTGATTAGAGATTCCCGGAGTTTGCCGCAGTTATCAACAAAATCTGATTGCTCAGAGCATATTCTTTTGAAACGAAGAGCTTGGCTGTATGGTATACTAGTTTTATTGTGTTTAACATGGCAGCTTTCGAAGTGCAGATACTGATGCCTGTCAGTGGGCTTTCTATAGAGTTTAGTCGACAATTTTCCATTGACTAGGGACACGGTTACGTCGAGAAAGTCAATTGTAGATTCTGAGATATTGTGCGAGAAGTTAATAGACGGGTGGGCGTTATTAAAAGCAGCTATAAAGGAATAAAGCTCAGATTCCCCATGTTGCCAAATTAAGAAGATATCATCGATAAAACGCCTGTAGAAAAAGGGTTGAAGGCAGCGGTATAAAGGCTGTATAAAAAGGGTTGAAGGCAGCGGTATAAAAGGGTTGAAGGCAGCGGTATAAATGCTGTTCTTAACTTATATGAACGCTCAGATGATGACAAACCGATTGACAGGTCCGGGCTAGCAACCATGCTCAAATTAATACTTGAACTAAACAATTTTCAATTTTCCGATGAACACTACCTTCAAGTAAGTGGAACTTCTATGGGCACACGAATAGGCCCTAATTATGCAAGTATCTTTATGGGTGTCCTGGAAGACAAATTTCTTGCCGACCGCTGCCTTCAACCCTTTTTCTACAGGCGTTTTATCGATGATATCTTCTTAATTTGGCAACATGGGGAATCTGAGCTTTATTCCTTTATAGCTGCTTTTAATAACGCCCACCCGTCTATTAACTTCTCGCACAATATCTCAGAATCTACAATTGACTTTCTCGACGTAACCGTGTCCCTAGTCAATGGAAAATTGTCGACTAAACTCTATAGAAAGCCCACTGACAGGCATCAGTATCTGCACTTCGAAAGCTGCCATGTTAAACACAATAAAACTAGTATACCATACAGCCAAGCTCTTCGTTTCAAAAGAATATGCTCTGAGCAATCAGATTTTGTTGATAACTGCGGCAAACTCCGGGAATCTCTAATCAACCAAAACTACCCTCAAGAATTAATTGACGATGCTCTGAAGCGCGCGGATTCCCTGGACCGCAAAACGCTTCTCGAACCGCAGAATAACACAACGGCTGATTCACAACCCAATCTCGTTCTCACCCACTCGGCGTCTGCGCCGAAAGTCACAGGTATTTTAAAGAAGCATCATGATATCCTTATGCAAAGTCAGCGACTTAGAAGCATTTTTAAAGAGCCACCGCGCGTAGTCTATCGCCGTTCAAAAAACCTACGGGACATGCTGACCTCTTCCACGATCGCATCGCCATCTTCGCATGGATGTTCTCCTTGCCAAAAAGCTCGTTGCAAAGTGTGCGCCCATATGACCACGTCACTAACGGTAAACAGCACAGCTTCTGACTTTTCCTTAAAAATTAAAGGCAATTTTAACTGCGATACGTCGAATGTAGTATATCTCCTAGAGTGCTCAGTCTGCGCACTCCAGTATATCGGCCAAACCGAGACGTCTTTCAGGCTCCGTTTTAATAACCACCGGGCGCACGCACGTTCCTCTCCTGGGCTTCCTTTGTCTAAGCATGTAAATATTCCCGGTCACTCTTTCGAAAAAATTACGGCTACTATACTGGAATCAGGTTTCCGTTCGCATCACGAAAGGGAAGTGCGTGAGTCCTTTTTAATTCATAAATTTAACACAGTCAAACGGGGTATCAATGAAAGTGTAGGAACGTTAACGTGCCTCTTACCCTGATATGCTGGCGTCATTGCATTATCCCCATTGGAACCGTAGAAGCAGAGCCACCATTTTCAATGAGGCTTTACCGATTCATTTGTGTGGTTACGCGAACGGAAGCGATATGAAATGTTTCCAGAAACGATGACATCTTTTTTTTCTTTTTTATATCTACATACTGCTCCTGATGTTTTTGCGTATTAAGTGCTAAGCTGTAATCCCCGAACGTTATCATTTTCTTTCTAAAGGGTAGTTGTTGATCCTCCCTGATCTGTTCCGATATTCCGTACAAGTTCTGTATTTGAAAACGTCATGTTATTCACACGTGTACAAACACCACGTGTGCTCTTCTTATTTTATTATTGTTGATTTGTATGTGCAAAGTGGCAAGACTATTCGTCAGCCTTTATCATTTCGTGCCTATATATTCAGCGCGCTCAATTACCGAAGTTTACTCTGACGAAGACCGGACCCCGGTCGAAACCTTAGTTCGATCATCGTTTTCATACGTGGGTCTACCCTCTCGTGTACATATATATATATATATATATGTATATTTGATTGATTGATTGTAGGGTTTAACGCGCCGACGCAACGCCGGCGATGAGGCGCGCCGTAGTGGAGGGCTCCGGATTAATTTGTACCACCTGGGGATCTTTATCGTGCGCCGAAATCTCGTACACACGGGCGTTTTTGCTTTTCGCCTCCATCAGAAAAGCGACCGCCGCGGCCGGGAATCGAACCCGCGACCTCGTGCTCAGCAGCGCAACGCCTTAGCCACTGAGCCACCGCGGCGGGTATATTTATGTATATATATATATATATATATATATATATATATATATATATCTGTAGGAAAACTTTGAACAAGGTAAAACCACGATTGTTGCCGACGTTTCAGCAAAGAGACTAGCTTTCGTCAGGGCAATCTCTCGCCTGGCTGGCACACTTTATATAGGGGTAGGTCCCCAGGTGAGAGGGGAGAATGAAAGAAAGAAGTGAAATTGAGAAAGCGGATTGGTTTGGGAGTATGTCGGGGGAGATATTGAGGGGCAAAGAAGCTTGTATAGTTTGAGCCGCGAAGCAGGTCACTGGGAAGTGTGCCGGGGGTTGATATTCGGGGAATTATTGAAGAGAAAAGATGCGAGGGTGTTTGTTGACCCGCCGCGGGGCATACGGAAAGGTTCTCAGAACCGCCGGAAGCAGACCAGGCGGTCAGAGTGGGTTCCTTATCAGAGACTATCTGCAAGCCTCAGGTCAAAAGAAAAGGTAGAGAAGTGGGGGAAATAACTAGGTGAAGGAAAAAAAGGAAGGAAAGAAAAAAAACTACACAAACCCACATACAAAAGAAAAAGCTATGACCTGGCAACTGAAATGGCGCGTGTCACCCACGGCAACATTCCTGGAACTGGGCTGTCCTGAAACTCAAAAAGAAAAGATAGTTAGATCGGCGTGCGGGGAAGAAGGCCACGCAGAGTAAAAAAAATCGTATATATACACGACAGAGAAGTCAAACTGAAAAACATAACATTTATTGTAACGTTTCGACCGGGGACCGGTCTTTTTCAAAGATACAAATAGTGCAGATCAGTTGGGTTTAAATATATTTCAGTTGTGGGCGGAGCAAGCAGATGTATCAAGCAAAACGTAGGCTCTACGCGACACAGAAGAATGCGTGGCCCCAGAACGCAGGGGAACACAGGGGAAAGGGGGGCGTAATCAAGGCAGGCGAGGCTATAGGATAAGTGGAAGATACTGCACGGCACTGAAGTCACCACGGGAAAGCAAGAAAGTGAGGGACTAAGAGGGGCTCGTTTCCTGCTCATTTCTTTACTGGAAATTGACTGGTTAGGAGAAAAGGGTGGGGGAGACCAGAGTTAACTACTGACGCCTAGTGCAAGCGTTCACACACTCACACACACAAACACACAGACACACAAAAAGCAGGAAGGAAGTAAGAGGGGGATTGAGACAAGAGAGGGGGGGGGGGTTAGCGGGAGGGGTGCGAGAACCGCAGCGGGGGAAGGCGGGGATGAAAGAGGTTCGAAGAAAGCCCCAAAACGGCACGTGGTTTCATATGGGGTGAAAACGCGGAAGCGATTTCCTGCGTGAAACGTGACAGCCGTCCACGAGGCGGACGCAGAAAGTCAAGGTCATGCAATACAAGGACAATACAATGCAAACTAACGCTAATTTAAGCTAGATCACATAAATACCGAAATATAAGTCAACATAAGGCTATATAACACATACAAAGAGGGAGATATACAGTGCCACATGAAGTTCTCGAAGAGCGTTCATCCAAGGTCATATTACCAATAGCAATTGTTCAGTGCAAAAGGACACAGAATGATACTAATAAAAAATTGAAAATAAAATAAAAGAAAATAAAATAAAGCAACGGGTACACTGGTGAAATCTATGTACGTTCGTGCCTATACGGTGCGGCAACAATACACAAGCAATAGACTGACACAGTACAAAATACATTACGTACGCAGTATACTATACAAAGATTTGAAAAAAAGAGAGAAAATTAGAAGTAAAAAAGCTTCGCTTTAAGAACAAAGTTTCTCAGTTGTTCATTGCATCAGCCTTCTCCGGTGCCTGATTGGGCAAGCAAGACAATCGGCCTGTGTTTTCATTTATGCCGCTCAAGACAGTGTTAAACTTGTAAATAAGGTACGATTCACGGGCTTCATGGTCATAATGCGTTTTGAAATTGGACTGGAGCACCATGGCTGTGAACGCGTGGAAGGGGTGGCCTAGATTATTTACATGCTTAGATAGGGGAACGTGCGGTAGGGACTTTATGTGTTTTCGGTGGTTGTTGATTCTCATTCTAAACAGATTCTCAGTTTGACCCACCTACTGGGCGTGACATATGGTGCATTCAAGAAGGTAGATAATATTTGCGCTGCCTCAGTCAAAGTTTCCTCTTATCTCGAAAGAGAATGAAGACGTGGTGCTGGTGGCGACACAGGCTTTAGTCATCATGGGGCACAGTTTGCACCTAGGCTTATTACAGGATCCGCTGCCTGTGAAACGGGGGGTGTTGACCTTAGATGACGTAACAATATCTCTGATGTTCCTCGCACGTCGGTACACGACGCGGGGAGGCTCAGGGAAAACACTTCGCCACATTTCGCTTTGAAGTAAAATGTTGTGCGGTTTTCTGAGTATGCCGCTTACGTTGGAGGAGTAAGCGGCATATTTAGAATAAGGTTGGGAGTCGTACAAAGATTTGGCTTTTGAGTAGGTTATCAGGTGGCGGCGGTCCTGTTTTTCAGACTTCCTAATGGCATCACTGATGACAGACGTGGGTATTGTTGTCATGTGAGGTCATTAGTTAGTTGTTGACAGTTAGAAGCAAAATCAGCTGGGTCAGAGCATATCCTTCTAAAACGCAGAGACTGACTGTATGGTATGCCGAGTTTACAGAGTTTAACGTGGTTGCTTTTGAAATGGAAGTATTGATGTCCGTCTGTTGGCTTCCTGTACACTGAGGTCACAAGCTTGTTGTCTGATATTCTCACTGAAACATCGAGAAAATTAATGGCAGATGCGGAATATGAGTTGGAGAATGAAATGCTCTCGTGGGCGTTGTTGAAAGCGGTTTTAAATTTTAGAAGTTCCTCTTCCCCTTGGCACCAAATGAGAAAAATATCGTCAATGAACCTTCGATAGAAGGTAGGCTGAAGCTGTGCGTTTCTTAGAAATTCGGACTCCAATGTGCCCATGAAAATATTAGCATAGTTGGGTCCTATTTTTGTTCCCATCGAGGTACCGTCGATTTGCACGTAGTGCTTATTGTCAAACTCAAAGTTGTTCAGCTCCAAGACAAGCTTTAAAAGCGCGCCGAGAGTTTCACCATCAATTGAATTCTTTTGGGAAGCATCATCGTAGGCATGGATGACAGATCGGATGCCGTCCGAGTGTGGAATATTTGTATATAGCGATGTGACGTCGAGAGTGACTAGCAGGCTATCTTTCGGTATAACTAGGTCCATTATATCAGCCAGAAAATGGTTTGTATCCTTTACATACGAAGGTAGTGTGGGAGGAATGTCTTTGATTAAGCTTTCAATAAAACTAGAGATCCTTTCTGTTGCTGTCTCTATACCGGAGATGATTGGTCTGCCTGAATTTCCTGCTTTATGTATTTTAGGCAACATATAAAATAGTCCTGGAACTGGACTTAAAACTTCAAGTGAGGCTGCAGTTTTTTCGGAATTTTTTTGTCCTTGACGAGCGCCATCAGTGTCTGGCTTACCTTGTTCTTAAATTAGGAAGTCTGATCGGTGTCGGTTGGTTTGTAGTAAGAAGTATCGCTGAGCTGTCTTTCTGCCTCAGTGATGTAGTCCTGCTTATTCATAAAAACAATTGCGCCACCTTTGTCGGCGGGTTTGATTGTGTGTCGGAGCGCTCGCGTAAACCATTTAAAGGGACACTGAAGTGATTTGCAAACAATGCGGGATTACGAGCGCAAATTGTAGTCCGGAGTCCCTAGGCCCTGTTTCGACGACTCTGAGCGCGTTTGCGCGAATTTATTTAGCAGAAAAATCAATTCGCAAATGCTGTCCTCCTCTCTGCACTCTCGCCCATTTTCTGTGGCATTTTCATGTGACGTCAGCAGGAGAGGAGCTGGCAATTGGCGGCGCTACTGCACGGCTCGCCGACCTTCCGCGACCGAGTCAATCGGGCCAACGTTTAGTCCGCCGGCCGTCGACGGGTCATGGCAATTAGCTCGATCAGTTGAAACTAAGCCACAACAGCTTTGTGAATGGAAGAATGTGCTTTTCTTTACTTCGTTAGTTTGTACTCGGTATCTAGCTCCAAGTCAAGGTCGCTTCACACAAGCGCTGCACAAGCGCACATGCGACGCTTCGCTGACTGGTACGCCAGAAGGAAAATATAAGGCCTCTTGAAGGGGTAGAAGAGTCAGCGAAGTCAATGTAGGTACTAAGGAAATAAAATCAACTGATATTTTTACCGTACAGCGTACACTAGGGTGCGGGAAGCACTTTTTTGCGCTGGTCGAGCAAGCACAGCGGTCAGCAGCACGACTACGCATCTGCGAACGCTTTTCCGTCTAAGAAATGCAATTGCTAGACATGAGCTATTGTGGAAACTAGGGGGACGCTTACTGCACGAGCGCAATACAACAAATAGTCACCTAAGCTGCTTGAAATACTAAAACTAAATAAATGTGTAAACTGGGTATACATTATATAGCCTATATTTCCGCCAACGCCAGCGCTCTCGCCCGTGGCCGTGTGGTCTGGAGCGCTAGGTATATCAACGTAAGTGTTTTGCCCGTCACAAGTTCGAATCCCCACGGGTACAAGCTTTGTTTTTTTTATAAGGTAACGTTTTCGTTTTTCGCCGATGTTTTCTATACTGAGTTCCCCATTTTTTGGGCCGCAACGTTCACTGCTCCACGAACTAGTCCGCAGAACTCGCGCAGCCTGGCACTGTCGCGCTAGCGAGTTCTCGCGGGCGTGCCGTTGCCATAAGCACCGACTGCTTGTGGGCAGTGGGCACAGCCCAGAATCGACAGACCCTTGGCCTGGTGCGAACACGCTTTTTACGATACAGGCATGAGTGAGGCAAGCCCCAAATATGGGGGAAAAGCGCATGCATTTGTGCGTTTTCGGGGACGCGGAGGGCGTTCATGCACTGCGTAGGCCTCGGCTAGTGAATGCTACGATTCTAAGCAGTCCGGGGAGGCTTACCTTATGCATTTTACAGCCGACAACATGGCAAAAGCGCGGTACGACGTTTACTTGGATATTGAGAATGCCCATCCAACGACGCCATCGGATATCGAACATGTTGTTTTACAGAACCGAAACCGAAACCGAAACTTGTTTGATTGCTAACCTTGCGCATCGTCCAATCACGGTGCCCCCTCCTCCCAACGTGACACTGCAGCTTAGTTGGTGCGGCCGCCGCAAACCGCGCATGGTAGTTTTTCTTCTTTGTAAAATAATTAGTGATTTGTCAACCGTATAAACGATGAAAAGTGAGCTAATTTGAGCCAGTCTACGCAGTGCAAGCAAAAACGGGAGCTTGACAAATTCACTTCAGTGTCCCTTTAATGCATCTTGCTCTTTCTGTGAAATATTTTTGTGATGCGGTGAGCGATTTTTACATTGAGCTAGAATGTCACGTTGTACCGCCTTGATGTAGATGTCTAAGCATTTGCCTCTTTGTGGGGGAGGAGTCCAATGGCGTAGTGATGGCCGCCTAGAGTCCATATTAGGGTCTTGTGATTTGCCATAGTAATATTCGCTGAGCGTAAGCGTTCGGGAGAAGATCTCTAAGTCCTTATAGAGTTGAATTCGTCTAGTCTGCCAGTTTCAGGGCCAAAACTCAAGCCTCTTCACAGCACGCGTTCTTCGTCATCAGTGAGGGGTGTGTCGGAAAGATTTACTATGTGGCACTCTTTGAGCTGTGATGTGCTCAGGTCGGGAATGTTTTCGGGGGTTGCATGGGAAGGAAAAAAAGAAGTGCCAACTTTTTCCAGAGGGGAAGTTATGCCGTCCCGAAGCAGCTTTTTGTGTTTTGTTTGAATTACTTGGCGCTCTTTGTTTTCTGCACTTTTAAAAGGTTAATTTCATGGGGCGTCAAGTCTACCTGGTCAGTGAGTTTTCGTTCCTCACTGAGGATGTGCTCTAGTTGTGAGTTGTCGTGGTCAATAACAATATTCAAACGTTTCTTGGATGCTTCACGTATGCATAGCGCCCACGTAGCCTGAAGCTCTTGAGACATGTCGGAGGGGGCGGCTTTAACGTGAATGCGCAGCCCTTTCGGAACAACATCACACCTGCGATAAAGAATGAGGGTACTGAGATGGCACTGATATCGTACTTACTTTTCGACAATTTTCCTAGCCTTCAAAAAATTTTTTGACATGGTTGGTCTGTTTTGACCACAAGAGTCACCTGATTCTAGTCAGTTCCTTCGGTTTTGGTTCACGAAGGCCGAGAAGGTCTTTCGCAAGTTGTAGCGAGGCTCCGATGTAGCGAGGCTCCGATGCTGCCGCTGGGTCCGATGGAGTCTGGCCTGAGGTTTGGGCTGGAAACCGGGATGCTACCGCTGGGTCCGATGGAGCCTGGGCTGAAGCCCGGGATTCTGCCGCTGGGGAGGCCGGTGCTGGTGTAGGAGAGGTAGGGGCCGGTTCAGCCGCTGTCTGGCCCGCAGAGTGGTGCTGCCACGTGTCGTCTGCGCTTGCGTATCCTCGACGTAGGGTCTGGTGCAAGTGGCTCGCCAGGATAGCCACACCCTTGAAACTTGTGTGGAGCCCGTCAGCGGCTAGCCGGCGGCGATTGATGAAGCAGGGCAGAATTAGGGTGACATACACCCTCTAGATGCTGGGAAAGTCTCGTGCGATGACGTCCAAAAGGGTGCGATAGCGCCCGAACGCCTCTTCCTCTGACGACTGGGCCATATTGTTGGTGCCGACATGTAGCATGACGGCGGTGGTTGTCGCCGGGACGAAGTCTAGCAGGAAGCAGGGGTCGTCGATTTTCGCACCGGATTGAGAGATGAATGCGAGCATTCCTTTCCGCCCTGGGTTCAAGTGGTGATGCAGGTGCTTGCAGTGCGATCCTCCAAGGACAACTGAAGTAGGTAGATACCTTGGAAATTTACAACTTATGTCTTTCGCGTTGACTGTGCCTCTAGCCATTGTGGTAAGGTTAAGAGAAAATATTCCTGGCCTTGAGGTTAGCTGTACGATAGAGAAGTCAAACTGAAAAACAGAACAACATTTATTCTAGCGTTTCGACCAGGGACCGGTCTCTTATATATATATATATATATATATATATGAATGAAGTACGATGGGGCCGGTAGAAATGTACAGTGAAAGAGAAGACTAAAGGGTAACGAACAAAAATGTATTAACGTTTCGGCTTCGGAGAAGCCTTCGTCAGAATAAAAACAAATTGAAAGTAAACTGGCTTATAAAGCAGCAGAAGCCAATCACAGTAAACATGGTGACACGTGTTGTGTTGGGCAGGACGACAAAAGTTGATGAACAAATGATTTCATATCAAGGCCAACAGGATTTTTAAAAAGCCAGGTCACTTACACTGGCAAGATACAGTGACAGCTGTGCAAAAAAGGTAGATAGAGTAACGGGAAATGGTTGTAGGAAAAGGGCAGTGGATGAAAAACAAAAGTTCTACTTAACAGCGGAGTCAGCAAAAATATATACAATGCAGAGCGGGCAAAAAAGAGAAAAAGATAAAACAGTAACATCTGAACAGTCAACCTGTCGTAAGGAATGCAGTATAGAGAGCATCACTTGTCAGGCTAATGCCGAAGCTAAGACGGAAAAAATGATAAAAATGCTTAGTTGGTGGCACGCGCGCAACCACATACACGCGGGCCAACGCAAACACAAGTATATTTACGTAAACGGCAGTAAAAAGGTTACACAGACGCGATCAGTGCGACAAGAACGCCAGCGCGCCAACGCTTTCATTTAAACCCGATTTCATAGATTTGAATTTGTGAATGAGATACGATTCCCTGACTTCCCTATCATGATGTGAGCGGAAACCGGATTCAACAATTGTTGCTTTTATTTTGTTGAATGAATGACCAACTACGTGGACATGTTGGGATAACGGCAGGTTCGGGAGGGTCTTAATATGGGACTTGTGATTATTAAAACGAAGTCTAAAAGACGTGCGGGTCTGGCCAATATACTGAAGCCGGCATTCGGTACACTCGAGCAGATAAATCACGTTTTCGGTTTCGCAAGTAAAATTACCTTTTATGTCTAGTGTGAAATTGGAAGGTGTACTGCTGGCTGTGGCAGTTGTCGTCATTTGGGGACAAATTTGACATCCCGGTTTTTGGCAGGGTTGGCAGCCAATGCAAGATGGGCGAGTGGTCTTAGACGAAGTGAGTGAATCGCGTAGGTTCGCTGATCGTCGATAGACTGCGAGAGGCGGATTTTGAAAAATGCGTTGGAGCCTGTGGCTTTGCATAAGTATGTTATGGTGCTTCTTAAGAATTGATGCTACTTTAGGGGCTGCCGATGAATAACTGAGTACCAGATTAGTGATTTGCTGAGTGCGAGGCTGTGTCGTCGGGAGCAAAAGTGCGTTGAGATCAAGCATGCTTGCTCGTGTCATTGCATCGTCAATAATATACGTTGGGTATTTTTGTCTAGTCATGGCGGCATGGAGTACTGCGCAGTTTTGATAAGTCGGATTCTTGCGAGCATATCCTTTTAAAACGAACCGCTTGGCTGTAAGGTATACTAGTTTTATTATGTTTTACATGACTGCTCTCGAAGTCGAGGTACTGATGGCGGTCTGTGGGCTTTCTATAAATATTTGTAGTTAGTTTCGCTTCCTTAATGTCACTGTGACGTCAAGAAAGTTGATTACTTCAGCCGAGTACTGGTGCGAAAAGGAGATACGGGTAGTGGCAGTTGTTAAAACCAGAGATGAAGGAGAGAAGTTCATTTTCGCCGTGTTGCCAAATTAGAAAAACGTCGTCTATGAATCGTTTATAATAGAAGGGCTTGAGAACGCATTTATCCAGGTGTGCTGTTTCGAGAGAACACGTGAGAATATTAGCATAGCTTGGTCCCACCCTCGTTCCCATTGAAGTACCGTTTATCTGAATATAGTGTGCATTATCGAATTCAAAGTTATTTAGCTCGAGAATCAGTTTTAACAACGTTGCCAGTGTGTCACCATCAACCGGACTTGATTTGCAGAAGGCTTCATAGGTTTCAACGACAGCTCGTATGCCATCGTCGTCAGGTATATTAGTGTGCAATGAGGCTACGTTCAAAGTCACGAGCAGCGAACCGGGCAGAATGTCGAGTTCCATGATATCATTTACAAAATGGTTTGTGTCTTTTACAAATGAAGGGAACTTAGGTGGGATATTGTTTATGAGCGAGTCTACATAAAGGGATAGTTTTTCTGTCAATGTGCCAATTCCGGATACGATTGGACGACCTGGATTATCTTTTTTATGTATTTTTGGCAGTAGATAGGATCTACCTGCTACCGGACTGAGTGGAACAAGGGATTTTATTGCGTCTGGTGGTACTTTATTAGCATGTGCCAGAGTTTGGAGGGTTTCCTTGATAGTGGCATTAAATTCTTCGGTGGGATCGGCATCGACACATTTATAAAAAGAGCTGTCGGATAATTGTCTCAGGGCTTCGTTTATATAGTCAATTTTATTCATGACAACTATTGCACCTCCTTTGTCTGCTGGCTTAATGACGATTTCAGGATGTGTCGCTAACAACTTGAGCGCGTTGCTTTCATCCGCCGAAAGATTCTTACGATATGGGGCTTGCTTTTTGTAGGCGTCAAGTATTTACCGCGTGACGGCAGATATATACATGTCTAAACACTTATCGCGCTGTGCCGGGGGAGTCCAATGCTTATGAGGGGGTAAAGGGTCATGCGTCTCATTAGGGCTGGGGCGATCATGGAAATACTCTCGAAGTTGTAAATTGCGGCAAAAGTTATCCAGGTCTTTAAAGAGGGAAAATTCGTTAAAACCACCGGTTGCCGGGCAAAGAACTTAAGCCACAAGATAACAGACTTAATTCAGCAGGAGAGAGGGTAGCGCAGGACAAATTTACAATGCAAGAATTTTCAGAACTAGGGGACTGCAGTATTGGCTCGCATTATTTGCTGACTCCAGCATCTAAACGCCGTTGAACCGTAGCGGGCTGTACAATGCCATCGCGGCGAAATTTCTTAGATTTTACTAAACCGATTTCTTTACTCTTTTTATGTTCGTATTCCTGTAATAAGCCTATTTCGCGCGAGGACAGTTCGGATGACATCTTTATCTGTTTTTCAGTGTTGCGGAACAATTTTTCGCAAGACTCATAGTGATCAATAAGAATTCGTGCGAGTTCAAGTGACGCCTTTTTTAGAACACTCTCCCACCTAGCGATATGATGGGCGGACATTTTCGACGTAGCTGGCTTTAACATAATTTGTAGGCCCTTTGGAGCTTTAGATGCTCTGACGTAACTTTTGAGGGAGGAGGCATGCATCTGGGAACGAATGCGTTTGAAGGAACATTGCCGACAAACGCATTCGTTTGTTCCCTTGTTCCACTCAGTCCGGTAGCAGGTAGATTCTATCTACTGCGAAAAATACATAAAAAAGATAATCCAGGTCGTCCGATCGTATCCGGAATTGGCACAGTGACAGAAAAACTATCCCTTTATGTACACTCGCTCATAAACAATATCCCACCTAAGTTCCCTTCATTTGTAAAAGACACAAACCATTTTTAAATGATATTACGGAACTCGACATTCCACCCGGTTCGCTGCTCGTGACTTTGGACGTAGCCTCATTGTACACTAATATACATCACGATTATGGCATACGAGCTGTCGTTGAAACCTATGAAGTATTTTTCTGCGAATCAAGTCCGGTTGATGGTGACACACTGGCAACGTTGTTAAAACTGATTCTCGAGCTAAATAACTTTGAATTCGATAATGCACACTATATTCAGATAAACGGTACTTCAATGGGAACGAGGGTGGGACCAAGCTATGCTAATATTTTCATGTGTTCTCTCGAAACAGCGTACCTGGATAAATGCGCTCTCACGCCCTTCTATTATAAACGCTTCATAGACGACGTTTTTCTAATTTGGCAACACGGCGAAAATGAACTTCTCTCCTTCATCTCTGGTTTTAACAACTGCCACCCCCGTATCCCCTTTTCGCACCAGTACTCGGCTGAAGTAATCAACTTTCTTGACGTCACAGTGACAGTTAAGAATGCGAAACTAACTACAAATCTTTATAGAAACCCCACAGACCACCATCAGTACCTCCACTTCGAGAGCAGTCATGTAAAACATAATAAAACTTGTATACCTTACAGCCAAGCGGTTCGTTTTAAAAGGACATGCTCGCAAGAATCCGACTTCAATCAAAACTGCGCAGTACTCCGTGCCGCCATGACTAGACAAAAATACCCAACGCAGATTATTGACGGTGCAGTGACACGAACAAGCATATTTGATCGCAACGCACTTTTACTCCCGACGACACAGCCTCGCACTCAGCAAATCACTAATCTGGTACTCAGTTATTCATCGGCAGCCCCTAAAGTAGCATCAATTCTTAAGAAGCACCATAACATACTTATGCAAAGCCAGAGGCTCCAACGCATTTTTCAAGATCCGCCTCGCGCAGTCTATCGACGATCAGCGAACCTACGCGATTCACTCACTTCGTCTAAGACCACTCGCCCATCTTGCATTGGCTGCCAACCCTGCCAAAAACCGGGATGTCAAATTTGTCCCCAAATGACGACAACTGCCACAGCCAGCAGTACAGCTTCCAATTTCACACTAGACATAAAAGGTAATTTTACTTGCGAAACCGAAAACGTGATTTATCTGCTCGAGTGTACCGAATGCCGGCTTCAGTATATTGGCCAGACCCGCACGTCTTTTAGACTTCGTTTTAATAATCACAAGTCGCATATTAAGACCCTCCCGAACCTGCCGTTATCCCAACATGTCCACGTAGTTGGTCATTCATTCAACAAAATAAAAGCAACAATTGTTGAATCCGGTTTCCGCTCACATCATGATAGGGAAGTCAGGGAATCGTATCTCATTCACAAATTCAAATCTGTGAAATCGGGTTTAAATGAAAGCGTTGGCGCGCTGGCTTTCTTGTCGCACTCATCGCGTCTGTGTAACCTTTTAAAGCAAAGCTTTTTAGCTCTACCCCCCAAGGGTTCTTTCGCGACCGTTGGTGTCACCAGAAAACTCCAGCGAACAAATAAAAGAATTTACTGGTACCGCCGGGAATCGAACCTGGAACTGATAGACTAACAAAGCAAGAGCCCGCTGTCGTACCGATATAGCTACGAGCCCACGTTAAGACGGGGAAGACAGGCGGTGTACTCATCAAGCACATCTACGGGTTTACCCCCTGCGTTCTCGCTGAATGCCACGTGAAAGCGTCAAGCGACCACTCACGCCCGTCTAGCGGCCCGGTGCGCACCCTTCTCATGTGCTAAGAGTTACAAAAATTAAAGGGAGCTCACACCAATGCATGGCATCTCACTTCTGGTACGCCAATGTGCTAAAGCCTGTGGCCTCCAGTGTTCACGTAAACAATCACAGCTCCTGGTCATCCGCCCTCACGCCAAACCAAGGAATACATTCAAATACTTCTTGATGGCCAGGCCATCACTGCAAGCCCCATCATCAAGATACTGGGCCTACATCTCGAGGCTAACACCAAGAGTGACGTCTCCTTGCAGCGCCCCAAAAACAGCAATAATCAAATCATACACATGATCAGGCGAGTTGCCACCAAGAAGCGAGGCCTAAAGGAATCCGGTACCTTTCGATTAATTAAGCTTTTTTCCTCTCGAGAATCACTTACGTCAACCCCTTGTCTTCTTCTCGACAAGGAAGACATAGAGATGCTTTATATAATGATTAGAAAGGCGGTCGAGCAGGCTATTGGTCTTCTCATGAGTGCGTGCACACAGAGGCCGCTTGGCCCGGGGATCCACAACACGGTGGAAGAGCTGATAGAAGGCCATCTTTCTAACCAGAAGGTCCGACTCAGAACTGCGGTGGGTAACCGTATGCTTCACCAGATTGGCTGGGCAGCCCAGAATGTCACTCCGCTTGACGTTCTCCCAGACTCTTGGCGACTAAACTAAAGATGCTCCCTTTGCTTAGAAATATGAACCCCTCACATGACGAGGGTCAGCGAAAAGCACGGGCTCAAGCGCTAAACACCACCCTCAGTGGGGATCATGCAGTTAACTACACAGACGCCTCCAAACATCGCGGGCAGCAATACGCCATCATCGTGGCTACCTCCAGAACCAACCTCCTTGCGTGTACCTCGCTTAGGACCCAAAGAATGACGGCAGCAGAAGAGGCCGCCATCACCTTGGCTCTCCCTCAACCAGGGGTTCGGAGGGTAGTCACCGATTCCCAGCAAGCCTACTGGAATTACCAGTCGGATTGGGTATCCTGACATGCACTGCGCGTGCTAAAAAACCACTCCCCAAACGGTTCCATTCAGCTCATCTGGACACCCCCTCACGCTTCAATGGAGGGCAACAAATATACCCACCCAACAAGCCTGCGCTTTTACCTCCCGTGCTATGGAGCTGCACGAAGACAGTCACCCGCTTGTCTCGTTCAGACACATAACCCAGCATTATCGCCTTCTGAGACAGACCGTACCTTCGCCTTACCCTGACCTTTCAAGAGAACAACAAACTACCCTACGGCTCATAGAATCCGGCCTCCTTCCCACAGCCTACGCGTCTTCACTTAATGCATCTGAATCGCTACGACGATGAATGTAAATTTTGCTCAGAAGTAGGAACACTCTGCCCCGTAATCGGGGTGTGCGACTTTAGCCCTGAGCACCCTCCTCTCTTTCCGTCAACTACCCAACAAGAACAATAGGAGATGCTGCTGTCGAGGACCTCTCTACCTGCCCAGCTTCAGCGGGTGGACAGAACCCAGGCCGCGCGGACTGCATATGTGCCCCACAGAAGAAGGAATCACTCCCCAGGGCTGCACTCTGGGCAGTTCAGAAATCTGAACAGAAGTATTTCTTCCTCCTCCTCCTCGTTCTCTGCCGCAAATCTCGTCGCCTCCGTCCGCAGCGCAGAGAGGGAGAAATCAGATCGTCTAACACCGGGTTGGAACTTACTTTAATTTTATAAGAAAAGTTTCCATTCTTGTGCTACAGCAAAAAAACTCGAACACCGTTCATGCATCATGCATTGATTTAACCTTACCAGTAATATCTCTTTCAAGTAATAAATGGTGTGGTTAAGTGCATTTCACTTCTCTCTGGTTTTACTATTTTTAGAGCGATGTGAGGGAATTTAAGTGACGTCGCATGGGTAATCGTTATGGGTGCCGTTTACAGCTTTGCTTTCCCACCACATTCACGGGGTGGATTGGCGCGATTTTTTTTACTGCCGTTTACGTAGATATACTTGTGTTTGCGTTGGCCCGCGTGTATGTGGTTGCGCGCGTGCCACCAACTAAGCATTTTTATCATTTTTACCGTCTTAGCTTCGGCATTAGCCTGACAAATGATGCTATCTATACTGCATTCCTTACGACAGGTTGACTGTTCAGATGTTACTGTTTTATCTTTTTCTCTTTTTTGCCCGCTCTGCATTGTATATATTTTTGCTGACTCCGCTGTTAAGTAGAACATTTGCTTTTCATCCACTCCCCTTTTCCTACACCCATTTCCCGTTACTCTATCAACTTTTTTTGCAGAGCTGTCACTGTATCTTGCCAGTGTAAGTGACCTGGATTTGAAAAATCCTGTTAACCTTGATATGAAATCATTTGTTCATCAACTTTTGTCGTCCTGCCCAACACAACACGTGTCACCATGTTTACTGTGATGGGCTCCTGCTGTTTTATAAGCCAGTTTACTTGCAATTTGTTTTAAAGCAAAGCTTTCTACCTCTACCCCCCAAGGGTTCTTTCGCGACCGTTGGTGTCACCAGAAAACTCCAGCGAACAAATAAAAGAATTTATTGGCACCGCCGGGAATCGAACCTGGAACTAATAGACTAACATGTCAGACACTGCAAGACAGCAATACCTTACAGCCAAGCCCACCGATTTAGGAGAATTGGCTCAAACCAAGCCGACTTTGACTCAAACTGTCGAGAACTCAAGACCGCCCTCCTGAATAAAAAATACCCGGAAAAAGTTATCGACGACGCTATTGTGCGAGCCAACCAATTAGACCGTAAAGAAATCTGTAAGAAAAAGCCCCGAACGGGAACCCGCAAAATAACTTAGTTTTAACCCACTCATCCTCCACTCCAAGAGTGTCAACCGTGCTAAAAAAACATCACAATATCCTAATGCAAACTGACCGGTTAAAAAGCATATTCCCCGAACCATCACGCGTTGTCTACCGGCGTAATAAGAATTTAGGTGACTTTCTTACTAACTCTCGTATCAACCGACCGGCAACTACTGGCTGCATGCCCTGCAATAAACCCCGATGCAAAGTATGCCCACACAAGACTACTAAACAGCGCGCCACCAGCACGGCTTCAGACTACTACGTAAATATAAAAGGTAACTTTAACTGTGACTCCGCTAATGTCGTGTATCTTCTAGAGTGCACTGTTTGTAGGCAACAATATATCGGCCAAACTGAAGCGCCCTTCCGAATACGGTTCAATAATAACCGCTCTCATGCAAAAGCTGCCCTTATTTGCCCCTGTCAAGACATGTCAACAGTCCCGGGCATGCATTTGAACATCTTAAAGCAACGATTTTAGAATCCCCCTACAAAACGCACCACGACCGCGAGGTTCGGGAATCTTATCTCATTTAAAAGTTTGGGTCATCCACACTTGGAATTAATGAAAGTTACGGAAAACTAACGTGCTTATTCCTCGATTAAAATTAGCGGCTTCATAATTTTTATAACTATGTTCATTATTCCTACCCTCGAGTTTGCCATCAGAATTCGCCGAAACTCTCCTAATACAGCAGCTTTATTAGCCTAATGCGGCTCAACAATGCCATTTGTCCTGGGGAAGGAGGCCTCGTTCCTACAACCACTTAAGAATGTTTAACTCTTTGTGATCTGTTTATGTTTACCCTTTTGTGACCCTACCTATTTCCTGTTCAGTTGCTAGCTTCGTGTAATGCTCTTTTGTGCCACCTATCTATTCTCTTCATCCGCGGGAGGCACACCCATCTTCGCTTCTGCCCGAACCAGTCTCTCCAGCCACTGAATACCTTACTTATACTCTTCCCTTTCTTTTCAAACCGCGGTTGTCCAGTTTCCCTCATTGTCTGAACTTGCCGCCCGCGCGGCATACGTTGCCCTGTCATGGTGCAACCTTGAACGCTCCATTGTTAACACGACCCCTTTTTCTCTCGCCCCTCCCCCTTTTTTGTTTGTTTGTTATTGTTGTAACATAGGCGTAGCCTGACTGTATGCACACTCTCCATTTCCGAAACATTTTCGCTCCTTCTCACAGTGTTATGCAAACCTATATAAGAAATGTGTTGGAAATGTTTGCGACAGCAAAATCATGTAACTTTACTCTGATGAAGGCAAGACCCGTTGCTGCTACGTAAGTAAACATTTTTTGGTATTGTTCTTGCTGTGTATCCGACTCTTTACTTATACTATTTCTGCGCGCTTTGTGAGTTTATCTTTCTCTAGATTTATATATATATATAAATATATATATATATATATATATATATATATATATATATATATATATATATATAAACATATATATATATATATTTATATATATTTATATATATATATATATATATATATATATATTTATATATATATTCTTTTTTCAACCCCCGGGGGTTGAAAAAAGAAGGTCCCCTTCTCCCCGTGTAGTCTGAGTGGCGTTGGCTACCACCCTCAAGCGTCAGATACAGTTGTAGTAAATATAAATACCCCAGAAAGTGAAGCAGAACACAGTCGCCCAGATAGCCGAATTTGTAAGGCATTCGAGATCTAATCGAAAGGCGTGGGTTCGGTCCCCACTCTGGGCGCGTGTTTTTCTTTCTTTCTAACGTAGTTAATAAAAAAAATAATGTAACGTCAATAACGGTAAAAAAAGTCTAACCACTCCCCTATGCCTTCTTTGGCGTTGTAGACTGCCGGCATTTCTTTCTGTATTTCCTAACGAGCCCCTCATTTCCAAACCCTATTATCGTGCGAAAGCTTAGCGAGGGCCTCGGTTCTGGCAGCCTTGATGCCAAGGTAGCATAAGAGGGTTTCCCGCCAGTTAACCGCTCATGATAGGCTGTAGGCGTTCGCGTCACGCCCCGGGGGTTGAAAAAAGAAGGCCCCCTTCTCCCCGTGTAGTCTGAGTGGCGCTGGCTACCACCCTCAAGCGTCAGATACAGTTGTAGTAAATATAAATACCCCAGAAAGTGAAGCAGAACACAGTCGCCCAGATAGCCGAATTGGTAAGGCATTCGAGATCTAAATGAAAGGCGTGGGTTCGGTCCCCACTCTGGGCGCGTGTTTTTCTTTCTTTCTTTCTCACGTAGTCAATAAAAAAAATAATGGAACGTCAATAACGGTAGAAAAAGTCTAACCACTCCCCTATGCCTTCTTTGGCGTTGTAGACTGCCGGCATTTCTTTCTGTATTTCCTAACGAGCCCCTCATTTCCAAACCCTATTATCGTGCGAAAGCTTAGCGAGGGCCTCGGTTCTGGCAGTCTTGATGCCAAGGTAGCATAAGAGGGTTTCCCGCCAGTTAACCGCTCATGATAGGCTGTAGACGTTCGCGTCACGCCCCGGGGGTTGAAAAAAGAAGGTCCCCTTCTCCCCGTGTAGTCTGAGTGGCGCTGGCTACCACCCTCAAGCGTCAGATACAGTTGTAGTAAATATAAATACCCCAGAAAGTGAAGCAGAACACAGTCGCCCAGATAGCCGAATTGGTAAGGCATTCGAGATCTAATCGAAAGGCGTGGGTTCGGTCCCCACTCTGGGCGCGTGTTTTTCTTTCTTTCTTCCTCACGTAGTTAATAAAAAAAAATGTAACGTCAATAACGGTAAAAAAGTCTAACCACTCCCCTATGCCTTCTTTGGCGTTGTAGACTGCCGGCATTTCTTTCTGTATTTCCAAACCCTATTATCGTGCGAAAGCTTAGCGAGGGCCTCGGTTCTGGCAGCCTTGATGCCAAGGTAGCATAAGAGGGTTTCCCGCCAGTTAACCGCTCATGATAGGCTGTAGACGTTCGCGTCACGCCCCGGGGTTGAAAAAAGAAGGTCCCCTTCTCCCCGTGTAGTCTGAGTGGCGCTGGCTACCACCCTCAAGCGTCCGATACAGTTGTAGTAAATATAAATACCCCAGAAAGTGAAGCAGAACACAGTCGCCCAGATAGCCGAATTGGTAAGGCATTCGAGATCTAATCAAAAGGTGTGGGTTCGGTCCCCACTCTGGGCGCGTGTTTTTCTTTCTTTCTTTCTCACGAAGTTAATAAAAAAAATAATGTAACGTCAATAACGGTAAAAAAAGTCTAACCACTCCCCTATGCCTTCTTTGGCGTTGTAGACTGCCGGCATTTCTTTCTGTATTTCCTAACGAGCCCCTCATTTCCAAACCCTATTATCGTGCGAAAGCTTAGCGAGGGCCTCGGTTCTGGCAGCCTTGATGCCAAGGTAGCATAAGAGGGTTTCCCGCCAGTTAACCGCTCATGATAGGCTGTAGACGTTCGCGTCACACCCCGGGGGCTGAAAAAAGAAGGTCCCCTTCTCGCCGTGTAGTCTGAGTGGCGCTGGCTACCACCCTCAAGCGTCAGATACAGTTGTAGTAAATATAAATACCCCAGAAAGTGAAGCAGACCACAGTCGCCCAGATAGCCGAATTGGTAAGGCATTCGAGATCTAATCGAAAGGCGTGGGTTCGGTCCCCACTCTGGGCGCGTGTTTTTCTTTCTTTCTTTCTCACGTAGTTAATAAAAAAAATAATGTAACGTCAATAACGGTAAAAAAAGTCTAACCACTGCCCTATGCCTTCTTTGGCGTTCTAGACTGCCGGCATTTCTTTATGTATGTATATGTATATATATATATATATATATATATATATATATATATATATATATATATATATATATACGTATATATATATGTATGTATATATATATATATATATACATATATATACAGAAATAAATGCGGGCAGTCTACAACGCCAAAGAAGGCATAGGAGAATGGTTCGACTATTTTTTTTTACCGTTAGTGAAATTATATATATTTGGTTCATAATTATTGAAGCGAGAAATAAAGAAATAAAGAAATAAACAAAGAAAAACACGCGCTCAGAGTGGGGACCGAACCCACGCCTTTCGATATATATATATATAAATATATATATATATATATATATATATATATATATATATATATATATTAATATATATATATATATATATATATATATATATATATATATATATATGTATATATGTATATATACATCGGAAACAATCGGCAACGTCGGCAACAATCGTGGTTTTACCTTGTTCAGAGTTTTCCTACATATATATATATAGCATCATCATCACCAGCCTGTCTACGCCCACTGCAGGGCAAAGGCCTCTCCTATTATTCTCCAATTACCTCGGTCCTGTGCCAACTGTGACCAATTTATCCCCGCAAACTTCTTGATCTCATCTGCCCATATAACTTTCTGCGGCCCCTTGCAACGCTTGCCTTCTCTAGGGATCCACTCTGTTACCCTTAATGACCAGCGGTTATCTTGCCTTCGAATTACATGCCCTGCCCAAGTCCATTTCTTTTTCTTAATTTCTACTAATATGTCTTTAACACCAGTTTGCTCCCTGACCCACTCCGCTCTCTTCTTGTCCCTTTATGTTACACCTATCATTTTCCGCTCCATTGCCCGCTGAGTCGTTCTCAATTTAAGTTGAAGCCTCTTAGTGAGCCTCCAAGTTTCTGCCCCGTAGGTGAGTACCGGTAAGATGCAGCTGTCATACACTTTCTTCTTCAACGACAATGGTAGGCTGCTATTCATTATCTGATAATGTCTGCCATATGCACCCCACCCCATTCTGATCCTTCTAATTATCTCTGCCTCATGGTTGGGATCTGGGGTCACAACTTGGCCTAAGTATATATATTCGCTTACCACTTCCACTGCCTCGCCATCTATCTCAAACTGCTGTGCTGTCCCGAGGTTGTTTATCATTACTTTAGTTTTCTGCATATTAATTTTCAGGCCCACGGTTCTACTCTGTTCGCACAGTGCGGAAAGCATGCTTTGCAATTCGTCCCCCTAGTTACTTAGCAAGGCAACGTTATCAGCAAATCTGAGGTTACTGATGTATTCTTCATTAACCCTTACTCCCACCTGTTACCAATCCAACGTTCTGAATACGTCTTGTAAGCATGCTGTGAATAACATTGGAGATATTGTGTCTCCTTTTCTGACACCCTTCCTTATAGGTATTTTACTGCTCTCCTTATGGAGGATGATGGTAGCTGTAGACCCATTATAGATATCCTCTAGTATTCCTACATAATGCTCATCTACCCCCTGGTTCCGTAATGCCTGAATGACTGCTAGGGTTTCGACCGAGTCAAATGCTTTCTCATAATCTATGAAGGCTATATATAGGGGTTGAGTATACTCAACGCACTTTTCTATCACCTGATTGATCGTGTGAATATGGTCCATTGTTGAATAACCTTTACGGAACCCTGCTTGTTCTTTAGGTTGACTGAAATCTAAGGTTGCAGAGATTCGGTTAGCGATTACATTGATAAATACCTTGTAGACGACTGACAGTAAGCTGATCGGACTGTAGTTTTTCAAGTCCTTCATGTCGCCTTTCTTATAGATTAGGATGATGTTCGCGTTCTTCCAAGATTCCGGTACCATTGCGGTCATAAGGCATTGCGTATACAGGTTTGCCAGTTTTTCAAGGACAATTTCTCCGCCATCCTTCAAGAGGTCTGCTGTTATCTGATCCTCACCAGGTGCTTTGCCCCCTTTCATTTCTTTCAAAGCCTTCCTTACTTCTTCGGTCGTTACTGGTGGGATGTCTATCTACTCTGAACTACTGTCTCGTTCGGCATTATCCCCTATTTCCCGGCTACTGTACAAATCCCTATAGAACTCCTCGGCCACTGTGACTATTTTATCCCTATTTATCCTTGCTTATCCTTAAGTGCATACATCTGATTTTTCCCCACGCCAAGACGTCTCTTTACTGCTTTCAGGCTACCTCCGTTCTTTACAGCGTATTCAATCCTCTCCATATTATACTTCCGTATGTCAGCTGTCTTGCGCTTATTGATTAACTTCGAGAGCTCTGCTAGTTCTATTCTGTCAGCTGCGGTGGAGATTCTCATGGTTTGCCGTTTCCTGATTAGATCTTTCGTCTCCTGTGAAAGTTTACCAGTATCCTGTCTAGCCATAGTGCCCCCGACTTCTACTGCACACTCCGTGAGAATGCGTGTAAGGTTGTCGCTGGCTTCCTGTGTCGTAAGCTCGGCTTCCTCGTTAAGGGCGGAATATCGGTTCTGCAGCGCGATCCTGAATTCTTCTACTTTAAGACTTACAGTTTGCTCATTTATCGGCTTCTTTCGTACTAGCTTGTTGCGGTCCCTCCTCAACTCTAGCCTAATTCGAGATCTTACCATACGGTGGTCACTACATCTTACCCTTCCGAGCACTTCCACATCCTGCACGACGCCAGGGTTATCGCATAATATGAAGTCTATTTCATTTTTGTGCTCCCCATTCGGGCTCCTCCAGGTCCACTTCCGACTCTCCCGTTTACAGAAGAAGGTATTCATTATGCGTAGGTTATTCCGTTCTGCAAACTCAACTAGTAGGTCCCCCCTGCTATTTCTACAGCCCAGACCATAGTTCCCAACTGCCTTGTCTCCAGCCTGATTCTTGCCTACTTTAGCATTGAAGTCCCCCATAACTACAGTATACTGCGTTTATACTTTAGCCATTGCCGATTCCACATCTTCATAGAGGCGTTCCACTACTTGGTCGTCGTGGCTGGATGTGGGCGCGTAGCCCTGCACCACCTTGAGCTTGTACCTCTTATTGAGCCTAACTCTTTATATATATATATATATATATATATATATATATATATATATATATATATATATATATATATATATATATATATATATATATATATATATATTGTAATGAGGTAACGCGGGCTGCAATAATTAGGAACTGGGGACAATCCCTTGTAATGGCCATGTTCCATCGGACATCGCCATGTTGCTAGCAGACAACCAGCCGCTCGTGTGAACGAAGAAGAAGCTCGGTCTGCGCGGCTTTGGGTGTGACCGTTCGTCGGCTCTGTCGCTCTCTGTGGTTCTGGACCTTTGCGACCGTTTGCATCTACCAACCAATAAACCCCCTTTCATTTTGGTGGAGGTTGCGGTTCTTCAGCTACGCCCGGCTGGGTTCTGAAGTAACCCCTTAAAGCTCAAGGATCGCGTCGGTCCGCGTCGGTCGGCGTCCCTGACCAAGGCCTGGAACTACGCAGCCGCACCATACCAACGGGCATGCCTGGCGGTAACGACACGCCCCATGTGCCTCCGAGCCCAGCTATCATCTGTGCTGGCGCTCTCCGTGAACGTGAACCTACCAAGTTCAACGGCAATGAGGAGCAAGACGTTGAGGACTGGTTGGCGTCCTTTGAACGCGTGAGTACGCATAACCGATGGGATGACGCCATGAAACTCAATAACGTCAGCTTTTCTTTCACCGGTCTCGCCGAAGTGTGGTTCAACAACCACGGATCCGGCATAACCGCGTGGCCGGCCTTCAAGACGGAATTAATTGCTGCTTTTGGCCGTCCCGCTGTGCGGAAACTGCTCGCCGAACAACGCTTGCACGGCCGCGTCCAGAAGACCGGCGAGACGTTCACGAGCTACATCGAGGATGTTTTGGACCTCTGCAAGCGTCTGAATCCATCCATGACAGACACTGAGAAAATCAAGCACGTCATGAAAGGCATCGACGAGGGTGCCTTCCAGATGCTCTTGGCGAGAGGCCCGGGCTCCATTGCTGAACTGGTGAACCTTTGCCAGAGTTACGACGAGCTTCGTCGACAGCGAGTGAGCACGCGACGCACCTCTGTCCAAGACGACGCCATAGCGAGCTTGGTCCGTGACCCCGACAACTCTTCTCTGCTGTTGCAGATCAAGCAGATAGTGCGGGAAGAAGTCGCCCGTCAGCTCTCCCTGCTGCCATACACCCCGGAGCCTTCGTCTACTTTGGCGCCAACACTCCGCAGTGTAATTCAAGAGCAAGTTGCTGACGCCATTTCGCCGACTCCCACTGCGCCTCCTCGTCATAACTTGAGCGTTACCACCCCGCTGCCGTATGCCGAAAGCGTCGCAAGGACTCCGGTACCGATCGTCACGTACGCTGACGCCGTGGGTGTCCCCCCTCAGCGGGTCCCCATGTCTTACCAACACCCTGTACCGATGAGGCCACCGCCCTTGTCTCGGCCTCCGCCGCAATCCAGCAGTGCCTGGCGAACGTGGGACAACCGTCCCATCTGTTTCAATTGCCGCTGTGCCGGACATGTCGCCCGATACTGCCGCCGACGCCTGACGCCCACCAACGACGATATCGGCGCCCCTACTTATGGCCCTAGCAGCCGATCGCCACGCGAAGTCTCCTACAGGTCCGACTTCACCGCTGCACCTTCTGACTCCCGCACTTTCGCTACCCGTCGCTCGTCCTCCCCTCGTCGTCGGTCTCTTTCTCCCATGCGCCGCCGACCAACCGTTACCGAAGAGGAAAACTAGTTGACGCAGTTCAGGAGGCAAGAACTGCGTTACCAGCGAACTGTCCAATGCCTCATTTTTCGCCCTCAAATGTTATAGACGTAATTGTGGAAGATCGACGTGCATTGGCGTTAGTCGACACGGGCGCTGCCGTTTCAGTTATTCATGCCGACCTTTGCCGTGTCCTTAGAAAAGTGACGACGCCGTTAGATGGCTTTGCGCTACGTACTGCAAACGCACAGCACGTCCATGCGTCTGGAGCGTGCACGGCGCGAGTGACGATCCAGGATGTTTTGTACATTGTAGAGTTCATCGTGCTTCCTACTTGTTCGCATGACCTCATATTGGGTTGGGATTTTCTCGCTCGTCACCACGCTGTCATCGATTGTGCGCGTGCGGAAGTTGAACTTGCACCAGATTGTGACCCGCACCATAATGAGGCAACTGCTGCTAAATTGGTCGTCAGCGAAGATGCGAAAATTTCGCCGCACTGCTCGGTTTCCGTGACCCTGTGCTGTGCGTGCACTGCTGACACAACCGTGCTTTTTACGCCGTCCGATCTCTTCATCCGACGGAGACGTCTTCCGCTGCCGTCCGCTCTGTTAACGACCCATGCTGGTACGAGCCGCATGCTTGTTAATAACTGGTCCTCGGATGAAATTTCGCTGCTACAGGGCGAGACTATCGGGTGGATTGAGCCTGTCGAGCCAAGTGCTGTCATCGATGTTCCCGACGGTACTCCCATTATCACTCATGTCGCAGAATTGAGTGCTACATCCGAAGCAGAGGTTTTACCATCCGACGTTTTCAATCAGGCTATCGATGAAGATCTCACGCCCACACAACGAGATCAACTGCTGGCCCTTCTCCATCGGTTTCGCTTGTCTTTTGACTGCTTGAAAGCTCCGCTGAGTCAAACATCAACAGTCGAACACACGATTGACACTGGCTCGCACCCGCCGCTACGACAACGACCTTATCGCGTTTCCCACAAAGAACGACGTACCATTGATGAAAACGTGGACGAGATGCTTGAGCGAGGCGTCATTAGGCCCTCCAACAGTCCCTGGGCTTCTCCCGTAGTCCTTGTGACCAAGAAGGATGGTTCGATACGCTTTTGCGTCGACTATCGGCGCCTCAACAAGATAACTAGAAAGGATGTCTACCCTCTCCCGCGTATAGATGACGCCCTCGACTGTCTGCAGGGTGCCGAATATTTCTCGTCGCTCGACTTGCGCTCCGGGTACTGGCAGGTATCTATGGCCGAGGCTGATCGATCAAAGACGGCTTTCATAACACCTGACGGCCTGTATGAGTTTAATGTGATGCCGTTCGGCCTTTGTAATGCGCCTGCCACTTTCGAGCGCATGATGGACAGCATTTTGCGCAAACTAAAATGGAAAGTATGCCTGTGCTACCTTGACGACATAGTCGTTTTTTCTCCGGATTTCGAGACACATCTACGCCGATTAGAACAAGTTTTAACTTGTCTTGCCGACGCAAAGCTGCAGCTCAACCTCAAGAAATGTCGCTTCGCCGCTCGCAAGCTCACTATTTTGGGCCACGTCGTTTCGAAGGATGGAGTTCTACCCGACACGTCTAAGCTGAAGGCAGTTGCGGAGTTCCCGAAGCCGACATCTATGAAGGCCCTCAGGAGTTTCCTCGGACTCTGTTCTTACTTCAGGCGCTTCGTCCGCAACTTTGCGACCATCGTTGCACCATTGACGCAGCTTCTGTCCGGTACCTCTAAAGACCTCACTTCGTGGTCCCCTGCTTGTGAAAACGCGTTCGCGACATTGCGGCAGCTTCTTACGTCGCCACCTATCCTGCGGCATTTCGACCCGAACGCCCCCACTGAGGTTCATACTGATGCCAGCGGCGTTGGTCTTGGGGCTGTGCTTGCTCAGCGAAAATCGGGCTTTGACGAGTACGTTGTCGCATACGCTAGCCGTACCCTTACAAAAGCTGAGGCAAACTACTCCGTCACGGAAAAAGAGTGTTTGGCCATAGTTTGGGCACTAGATAAGTTCCGACCTTACTTGTACGGCCGCCCTTTCGACGTCGTCACAGACCATCATGCGCTATGCTGGTTGTCCACACTAAAAGATCCGTCTGGACGGCTAGCTCGCTGGGCTTTACGGCTACAAGAGTACGACATACGTGTCATATATCGGTCTGGCCGCAAACATTCCGACGCTGATGCCTTATCCCGTTCTCCAGTGTCACCAGAGAATGCCTGCATCCTGCCTGACGACGCTGTTGTGTCCCCTCTCTCCTTCACTGACATGCCCTCTGAACAACGCAAGGACCCATGGATTGCTTCGCTCATCTCCTTGCTCTCCGACGTCTCCCGTACTGAACAGCCTCGGGCCCTGCGCAGACAAGCTATGCATTTCAGGCTTCGTGACGGGTTGCTCTACCGGCGGAATTACCTCAACGAAGGGCGGAAGTGGCTGCTCGTAATTCCTCGGCACCTTCGCACCGACATTTGCGCATCGCTTCATGCCGACCCCACGTGTGCCCACGCTGGCTTGTTAAAAACATACCACCGTGTCCGTCTCCGCTATTACTGGCGCGGCATGTACACCTTTGTGCGCAAGTACGTTAGGTCATGCACTACCTGCCAGCGTCGCAAGTCTTCGCCTTCCAGCTCAGTGGGTCCACTGCAGCCGCTTCCTTGCCCGGAGAAGCCATTTGACCGTGTTGGTATAGACCTGTATGGACCTTTGCCCAACACAATCTCCGGCAACCGATGGGTTATCGTCGCCGTCGATCACCTGACGCGCTATGCCGAAACTGCGGCTCTGCCTGCCGCCACAGCACGAGACGTCGCCTCTTTCATCATACGGCGCTTCATTCTGCGGCATGGGGCGCCTCGTGAGCTCCTCAGCGACAGGGGACGTGTGTTTCTGTCAGACGTCATTCGCGCCCTCCTCGCTGAGTGCCGTGTTGTCCATCGAACAAGTACAGCGTACCATCCGCAGACAAACGGCCTCACTGAGCGCTTCAACCGCACCCTCGGCGACATGCTGTCGATGTACATCTCAGCGGATCACGACGACTGGGACCTTGTGCTGCCCTACGTGACTTATGCGTACAATACATCCATTCAGGCCACAACAGGTTTCTCGCCCTTTTTCCTCCTGTATGGTCGCGAGCCGTCATGTACCCTTGATACGGTTCTCCCCTACCGACCGGATCGCTCCGAGTGCTCCCCAGCTTCTGAAGCTGCCAAGTACGCGGAAGAATGCCGCCAGCTTGCAAGATCCTTTACGACTGAAGATCAGTTGCATCAAAAATCTCGGCACGACGACAGAGCTACCCACCCGACGTATTCTCCAGGATCTCTGGTGTGGCTGTGGATTCCCTCCACCACACCAGGATTGTGTACCAAGCTTCTTTCTCGGTTTCACGGACCGTACCGTGTCCTCAAACGGACGTCACCGGTGAACTACGTCATAGAGCCCATGACACCTTCCTCAGACCTCCGTCGCCGCGGGAAAGAGACTGTTCATGTCCAGCGTTTGAAACCGTATTATGATCCCCTAGTGTCGTGTGCCCCGTGACACGCCAGGATGGCGCTTTATTCCCCGGGGGGTAGTTGTAATGAGGTAACGCGGGCTGCAATAATTAGGAACTGGGGACAATCCCTTGTAATGGCCATGTGCCATCGGACATCGCCATGTTGCTAGCAGACAACCAGCCGCTCGTGTGAACGAAGAAGAAGCTCGGTCTGCGCGGCTTTGGGTGTGACCGTTCGTCGGCTCTGTCGCTCTCTGTGGTTCTGGACCTTTGCGACCGTCTGCATCTACCAACCAATAAACCCCCTTTCAATATATATATATATTTCCTTAGTACCTATATTGACTTCGCTGGCTCTTCTACCCCTTCAAGAGGCCTTATATTTTCCTTCTGGCGTACCAGTCAGCGAAGCGTCGCATGTGCGCTTGTGCAGCGCTTGTGTCAAGCGACCTTGACTTAAAGCTAGATACCGAGTACAAACTAACGAAGTAAAGAAAAGCACATTCTTCCATTCACAAATGTGTTGTGGCTTAGTTTCAACTGATCGAGCTAATTGCCATGACCCGTCGGCGGCCGGCGGACTAAACGTTGGCCCGATTGACTCGGTCGTGGAAGGTCGGCGAGCCGTGCAGTAGCGCAGCCAATTGCCAGCTCCTCTCCTGCTGACGTCACACGAAAACGCCAAAGAAAATGGGCGAGAGTGCAGAGAGGAGCACAGCATTTGCGAATTGATTTTTCTGCTAAATAAATTCGCGCAAACGCGCTCAGAGTCGTCGAAACAGGGCCTAGGGACTCCGGACTACAATTTGCGCTCGTAATCCCGCATTGTTTACAAATCACTTCAGTGTCCCTTTAAATGGTTTACGCGAGCGCTCCGACATCACAATCAAACCCGCCGACAAAGGTGGCGCAATTGTTTTTTATGAATAAGCAGGACTACATCACTGAGGCAGAAAGAGAGCTCAGCGATACTTCTTGCTATAAACCAACCGACACCAATCAGACTTCCTAATTTAAGAACAAGGTAAGCCAGACACTGATGGCGCTCGTCAAGGACAAAAAAATTCCGAAAAAACTGCAGCCTCACTTGAAGTTTTAAGTCCAGTTCCAGGACTATTTTATATGTTGCCTAAAATACATAAAGCAGAAAATTCAGGCAGACCAATCATCTCCGGTATAGAGACAGCAACAGAAAGGATCTCTAAGTTTATTGAAAGCCTAATCAAAGACATTCCTCTCACACTACCTTCGTATGTAAAGGATACAAACCATTTTCTGGCTGATATAATGGACCTAGTTATACCGGAAGATAGCCTGCTAGTCACTCTCGACGTCACCTCGCTATATACAAATATTCCACACTCGGACGGCATCCGATCTGTCATCCATGCCTACGATGATGCTTCCCAAAAGAATTCAATTGATGGTGAAACTCTCGGCGCGCTTTTAAAGCTTGTCTTGAAGCTGAACAACTTTGAGTTTGACAATAAGCACTACGTGCAAATCGACGGTACCTCGATGGGAACAAAAATAGGACCCAACTATGCTAATATTTTCATGGGCACATTGGAGTCCGAATTTCTAAGAAACGCCCAGCTTCAGCCTATCTTCTATCGAAGGTTCATTGACGATATTTTTCTCATTTGGTGCCAAGGGGAAGAGGAACTTCTAAAATTTAAAACCGCTTTCAACAACGCCCACGAGAGCATTTCATTCTCCTACTCATATTCCGCATCTGCCATTAATTTTCTCGATGTTTCAGTGAGAATATCAGACAACAAGCTTGTGACCTCAGTGTACAGGAAGCCAACAGACGGACATCAATACTTCCATTTCAAAAGCAACCACGTTAAACTCTGTAAACTCGGCATACCATACAGTCAGTCTCTGCGTTTTAGAAGGATATGCTCTGACCCAGCTGATTTTGCTTCTAACTGTCAACAACTAACTAATGACCTCACATGACAACAATACCCACGTCTGTCATCAGTGATGCCATTAGGAAGTCTGAAAAACAGGACCGCCGCCACCTGATAACCTACTCAAAAGCCAAATCTTTGTACGACTCCCAACCTTATTCTAAATATGCCGCTTACTCCTCCAACGTAAGCGGCATACTCAGAAAACCGCACAACATTTTACTTCAAAGCGAAATGTGGCGAAGTGTTTTCCCTGAGCCTCCCCGCGTCGTGTACCGACGTGCGAGGAACATCAGAGATATTGTTACGTCATCTAAGGTCAACACCCCCCGTTTCACAGGCAGCGGATCCTGTAATAAGCCTAGGTGCAAACTGTGCCCCATGATGACTAAAGCCTGTGTCGCCACCAGCACCACGTCTTCATTCTCTTTCGAGATAAGAGGAAACTTTGACTGAGGCAGCGCAAATATTATCTACCTTCTTGAATGCACCATATGTCACGCCCAGTAGGTTGGTCAAACTGAGAATCTGTTTAGAATGAGAATCAACAACCACCGAGAACACATAAAGTCCCTACCACACGTTCCCCTATCTAAGCATGTAAATAATCTAGGCCACCCCTTCCACGCGTTCACAGCCATGGTGCTCCAGTCCAATTTCAAAACGCATTATGACCATGAAGCCCGTGAATCGTACCTTATTTACAAGTTTAACACTGTCTTGAGCGGCATAAATGAAAACACAGGCCGATTGTCTTGCTTGCCCAATCAGGCACCGGAGAAGGCTGATGCAACGAACAACTGAGAAACTTTGTTCTTAAAGCGAAGCTTTTTTACTTCTAATTTTCTCTCTTTTTTTCAAATCTTTGTATAGTATACTGCGTACGTGATGTATTTTGTACTGTGTCAGTCTATTGCTTGTGTATTGTTGCCGCACCGTATAGGCACGAACGTACATAGATTTCACCAGTGTACCCGTTGCTTTATTTTATTTTCTTTTATTTTATTTTCAATTTTTTATTAGTATCATTCTGTGTCCTTTTGCACTGAACAATTGCTATTGGTAATATGACCTTGCATGAACGCTCTTCGAGAACTTCATGTGGCACTGTATATCTCCCTCTTTGTATGTGTTATATAGCCTTATGTCGACTTATATTTCGGTATTTATGTGATCTAGCTTAAATTAGCGTTAGTTTGCATTGTATTGTCCTTGTATTGCATGACCTTGACTTTCTGCGTCCGCCTCGTGGACGGCTGTCACGTTTCACGCAGGAAATCGCTTCCGCGTTTTCACCCCATATGAAACCACGTGCCGTTTTGGGGCTTTCTTCGAACCTCTTTCATCCCCGCCTTCCCCCGCTGCGGTTCTCGCACCCCTCCCGCTAACCCCCCCCCCCTCTCTTGTCTCAATCCCCCTCTTACTTCCTTCCTGCTTTTTGTGTGTCTGTGTGTTTGTGTGTGTGAGTGTGTGAACGCTTGCACTAGGCGTCAGTAGTTAACTCTGGTCTCCCCCACCCTTTTCTCCTAACCAGTCAATTTCCAGTAAAGAAATGAGCAGGAAACGAGCCCCTCTTAGTCCCTCACTTTCTTGCTTTCCCGTGGTGACTTCAGTGCCGTGCAGCATCTTCCACTTATCCTATAGCCTCGCCTGCCTTGATTACGCCCCCCTTTCCCCTGTGTTCCCCTGCGTTCTGGGGCCACGCATTCTTCTGTGTCGCGTAGAGCCTACGTTTTGCTTGATACATCTGCTTGCTCCGCCCACAACTGAAATATATTTAAACCCAACTGATCTGCACTATTTGTATCTTTGAAAAAGACCGGTCCCCGGTCGAAACGTTGGAATAAATGTTACGTTTTACAGTTTGACTTCTCTGTCGTGTATATATACGATTTTTTTTACTCTGCGTGGCCTTCTTCCCCGCACGCCGATCTAACTATCTTTTCTTTTTGAGTTTCAGGACAGGCCAGTTCCAGGAATGTTGCCGTGGGTGACACGCGCCATTTCATTTGCCAGGTCATAGCTTTTTCTTTTGTATGTGGGTTTGTGTAGTTTTTTTCTTTCCTTCCTTTTTTTCCTTCACCTAGTTATTTCCCCCACTTCTCTACCTTTTCTTTTGACCTGAGGCTTGCAGATAGTCTCTGATAAGGAACCCACTCTGACCGCCTGGTCTGCTTCCGGCGGTTCTGAGAACCTTTCCGTATGCCCCGCGGCGGGTCAACAAACACCCTCGCATCTTTTCTCTTCAATAATTTCCCGAATATCAACCCCCGGCACACTTCCCAGTGACCTGCTTCGCGGCTCAAACTATACAAGCTTCTTTGCCCCTCAATATCTCCCCCGACATACTCCCAAACCAATCCGCTTTCTCAATTTCACTTCTTTCTTTCATTCTCCCCTCTCACCTGGGGACCTACCCCTATATAAAGCGTGCCAGCCAGGCGAGAGATTGCCCTGACGAAAGCTAGTCTCTTTGCTGAAACGTCGGCAACAATCGTGGTTTCAAAGTTTTCCTACATATATATATATATATATATATATATATATAGACAGAAAATAGGGGTTGGCAGTCAAGAAAACCTCGGAAAGCAAAGGGGAGGTTGTGGCGGGTCATAGAAAGAGTTGAAGAATTTTTTGAGTCGAAAAGAAAGTGGTGAAATTATATATATATATATATATATATATATATATATATATATATATATTTATATACATAAATATACCCGCCGCGGTGGCTCAGTGGCTAAGGCGTTGCGCTGCTGAGCACGAGGTCGCGGGTTCGATTCCCGGCCGCGGCGGTCGCTTTTCTGATGGAGGCGAAAAGCAAAAACGCCCGTGTGTACGAGATTTCGGCGCACGATAAAGATCCCCAGGTGGTACAAATTAATCCGGAGCCCTCCACTACGGCGCGCCTCATCGCCTGCGTTGCGTCGGCGCGTTAAACCCTACAATCAATCAATCAAATATACATATATATATATATATATATATATATATATATATATATATATATATATATATATATATATATATATATATATATATATATATATATGTACACGAGAGGGTAGAGCCACGTATGAAAACGATGATCGAACTAAGGTTTCGACCGGGGTCCGGTCTTCGTCAGAGTAAACTTCGGTAATTGAGCGCGCTGAATATATAGGCACGAAATGATAAAGGCTGACGAATAGTCTTGCCACTTTGCACATACAAATCAACAATAATAAAATAAGAAGAGCACACGTGGTGTTTGTACACGTGTGAATTAACATGACGTTTTCAAATACAGAACTTGTACGGAATATCGGAACAGATCAGGGAGGATCAACAACTACCCTTTAGAAAGAAAATGATAACGTTCGGGGATTACAGCTTAGCACTTAATACGCAAAAACATCAGGAGCAGTATGTAGATATAAAAAAGAAAGAAAAGATGTCATCGTTTCTGGAAACATTTCATATCGCTTCCGTTCGCGTAACCACACAAATGAATCGGTAAAGCCTCATTGAAAATGGTGGCTCTGCTTCTACGGTTCCAATGGGGATAATGCAATGACGCCAGCATATCAGGGTAAGAGGCACGTTAACGTTCCTACACTTTCATTGATACCCCGTTTGACTGTGTTAAATTTATGAATTAAAAAAGACTCACGCACTTCCCTTTCGTGATGCGAACGGAAACCTGATTCCAGTATAGTAGCCGTAATTTTTTCGAAAGAGTGACCGGGAATATTTACATGCTTAGACAAAGGAAGCCCAGGAGAGGAACGTGCGTGCGCCCGGTGGTTATTAAAACGGAGCCTGAAAGACGTCTCGGTTTGGCCGATATACTGGAGTGCGCAGACTGAGCACTCTAGGAGATATACTACATTCGACGTATCGCAGTTAAAATTGCCTTTAATTTTTAAGGAAAAGTCAGAAGCTGTGCTGTTTACCATTAGTGACGTGGTCATATGGGCGCACACTTTGCAACGAGCTTTTTGGCAAGGAGAACATCCATGCGAAGATGGCGATGCGATCGTGGAAGAGGTCAGCATGTCCCGTAGGTTTTTTGAACGGCGATAGACTACGCGCGGTGGCTCTTTAAAAATGCTTCTAAGTCGCTGACTTTGCATAAGGATATTATGATGCTTCTTTAAAATACCTGTGACTTTCGGCGCAGACGCCGAGTGGGTGAGAACGAGATTGGGTTGTGAATCAGCCGTTGTGTTATTCTGCGGTTCGAGAAGCGTTTTGCGGTCCAGGGAATCCGCGCGCTTCAGAGCATCGTCAATTAATTCTTGAGGGTAGTTTTGCTTGATTAGAGATTCCCGGAGTTTGCCGCAGTTATCAACAAAATCTGATTCCTCAGAGCATATTCTTTTGAAACGAAGAGCTTGGCTCTATGGTATACTAGTTTTATTGTGTTTAACATGGCAGCTTTCGAAGTGCAGATACTGATGCCTGTCAGTGGGCTTTCTATAGAGTTTAGTCGACAATTTTCCATTGACTAGGGACACGGTTACGTCGAGAAAGTCAATTGTAGATTCTGAGATATTGTGCGAGAAGTTAATAGACGGGTGGGCGTTATTAAAAGCAGCTATAAAGGAATAAAGCTCAGATTCCCCATGTTGCCAAATTAAGAAGATATCATCGATAAAACGCCTGTAGAAAAAGGGTTGAAGGCAGCGGTATAAAGGCTGTATAAAAAGGGTTGAAGGCAGCGGTATAAAAGGGTTGAAGGCAGCGGTATAAATGCTGTTCTTAACTTATATGAACGCTCAGATGATGACAAACCGATTGACAGGTCCGGGCTAGCAACCATGCTCAAATTAATACTTGAACTAAACAATTTTCAATTTTCCGATGAACACTACCTTCAAGTAAGTGGAACTTCTATGGGCACACGAATAGGCCCTAATTATGCAAGTATCTTTATGGGTGTCCTGGAAGACAAATTTCTTGCCGACCGCTGCCTTCAACCCTTTTTCTACAGGCGTTTTATCGATGATATCTTCTTAATTTGGCAACATGGGGAATCTGAGCTTTATTCCTTTATAGCTGCTTTTAATAACGCCCACCCGTCTATTAACTTCTCGCACAATATCTCAGAATCTACAATTGACTTTCTCGACGTAACCGTGTCCCTAGTCAATGGAAAATTGTCGACTAAACTCTATAGAAAGCCCACTGACAGGCATCAGTATCTGCACTTCGAAAGCTGCCATGTTAAACACAATAAAACTAGTATACCATACAGCCAAGCTCTTCGTTTCAAAAGAATATGCTCTGAGCAATCAGATTTTGTTGATAACTGCGGCAAACTCCGGGAATCTCTAATCAAGCAAAACTACCCTCAAGAATTAATTGACGATGCTCTGAAGCGCGCGGATTCCCTGGACCGCAAAACGCTTCTCGAACCGCAGAATAACACAACGGCTGATTCACAACCCAATCTCGTTCTCACCCACTCGGCGTCTGCGCCGAAAGTCACAGGTATTTTAAAGAAGCATCATGATATCCTTATGCAAAGTCAGCGACTTAGAAGCATTTTTAAAGAGCCACCGCGCGTAGTCTATCGCCGTTCAAAAAACCTACGGGACATGCTGACCTCTTCCACGATCGCATCGCCATTTTCGCATGGATGTTCTCCTTGCCAAAAAGCTCGTTGCAAAGTGTGCGCCCATATGACCACGTCACTAACGGTAAACAGCACAGCTTCTGACTTTTCCTTAAAAATTAAAGGCAATTTTAACTGCGATACGTCGAATGTAGTATATCTCCTAGAGTGCTCAGTCTGCGCACTCCAGTATATCGGCCAAACCGAGACGTCTTTCAGGCTCCGTTTTAATAACCACCGGGCGCACGTACGTTCCTCTCCTGGGCTTCCTTTGTCTAAGCATGTAAATATTCCCGGTCACTCTTTCGAAAAAATTACGGCTACTATACTGGAATCAGGTTTCCGTTCGCATCACGAAAGGGAAGTGCGTGAGTCTTTTTGAATTCATAAATTTAACACAGTCAAACGGGGTATCAATGAAAGTGTAGGAACGTTAACGTGCCTCTTACCCTGATATGCTGGCGTCATTGCATTATCCCCATTGGAACCGTAGAAGCAGAGCCACCATTTTCAATGAGGCTTTACCGATTCATTTGTGTGGTTACGCGAACGGAAGCGATATGAAATGTTTCCAGAAACGATGACATCTTTTTTTTCTTTTTTATATCTACATACTGCTCCTGATGTTTTTGCGTATTAAGTGCTAAGCTGTAATCCCCGAACGTTATCATTTTCTTTCTAAAGGGTAGTTGTTGATCCTCCCAGATCTGTTCCGATATTCCGTACAAGTTCTGTATTTGAAAACGTCATGTTATTCACACGTGTACAAACACCACGTGTGCTCTTCTTATTTTATTATTGTTGATTTGTATGTGCAAAGTGGCAAGACTATTCGTCATCCTTTATCATTTCGTGCCTATATATTCAGCGCGCTCAATTACCGAAGTTTACTCTGACGAAGACCGGACCCCGGTCGAAACCTTAGTTCGATCATCGTTTTCATACGTGGGTCTACCCTCTCGTGTACATATATATATATATATATATATATATATATATATATATATATATATATATATATATATATATATATATATATATATATATATATATATATATATATATATATATGTATATTTGATTGATTGATTGTAGGGTTTAACGCGCCGACGCAACGCAGGCGATGAGGCGCGCCGTAGTGGAGGGCTCCGGATTAATTTGTACCACCTGGGGATCTTTATCGTGCGCCGAAATCTCGTACACACGGGCGTTTTTGCTTTTCGCCTCCATCAGAAAAGCGACCGCCGCGGCCGGGAATCGAACCCGCGACCTCGTGCTCAGCAGCGCAACGCCTTAGCCACTGAGCCACCGCGGCGGGTATATTTATGTATATAAATATATATATATATATATATATATATCTGTAGGAAAACTTTGAACAAGGTAAAACCACGATTGTTGCCGACGTTTCAGCAAAGAGACTAGCTTTCGTCAGGGCAATCTCTCGCCTGGCTGGCACACTTTATATAGGGGTAGGTCCCCAGGTGAGAGGGGAGAATGAAAGAAAGAAGTGAAATTGAGAAAGCGGATTGGTTTGGGAGTATGTCGGGGGAGATATTGAGGGGCAAAGAAGCTTGTATAGTTTGAGCCGCGAAGCAGGTCACTGGGAAGTGTGCCGGGGGTTGATATTCAGGGAATTATTGAAGAGAAAAGATGCGAGGGTGTTTGTTGACCCGCCGCGGGGCATACGGAAAGGTTCTCAGAACCGCCGGAAGCAGACCAGGCGGTCAGAGTGGGTTCCTTATCAGAGACTATCTGCAAGCCTCAGGTCAAAAGAAAAGGTAGAGAAGTGGGGGAAATAACTAGGTGAAGGAAAAAAAGGAAGGAAAGAAAAAAAACTACACAAACCCACATACAAAAGAAAAAGCTATGACCTGGCAACTGAAATGGCGCGTGTCACCCACGGCAACATTCCTGGAACTGGGCTGTCCTGAAACTCAAAAAGAAAAGATAGTTAGATCGGCGTGCGGGGAAGAAGGCCACGCAGAGTAAAAAAAATCGTATATATACACGACAGAGAAGTCAAACTGAAAAACATAACATTTATTCCAACGTTTCGACCGGGGACCGGTCTTTTTCAAAGATACAAATAGTGCAGATCAGTTGGGTTTAAATATATTTCAGTTGTGGGCGGAGCAAGCAGATGTATCAAGCAAAACGTAGGCTCTACGCGACACAGAAGAATGCGTGGCCCCAGAACGCAGGGGAACACAGGGGAAAGGGGGGCGTAATCAAGGCAGGCGAGGCTATAGGATAAGTGGAAGATACTGCACGGCACTGAAGTCACCACGGGAAAGCAAGAAAGTGAGGGACTAAGAGGGGCTCGTTTCCTGCTCATTTCTTTACTGGAAATTGACTGGTTAGGAGAAAAGGGTGGGGGAGACCAGAGTTAACTACTGACGCCTAGTGCAAGCGTTCACACACTCACACACACAAACACACAGACACACAAAAAGCAGGAAGGAAGTAAGAGGAGGATTGAGACAAGAGAGGGGGGGGGGGTTAGCGGGAGGGGTGCGAGAACCGCAGCGGGGGAAGGCGGGGATGAAAGAGGTTCGAAGAAAGCCCCAAAACGGCACGTGGTTTCATATGGGGTGAAAACGCGGAAGCGATTTCCTGCGTGAAACGTGACAGCCGTCCACGAGGCGGACGCAGAAAGTCAAGGTCATGCAATACAAGGACAATACAATGCAAACTAACCTAATTTAAGCTAGATCACATAAATACCGAAATATAAGTCGACATAAGGCTATATAACACATACAAAGAGGGAGATATACAGTGCCACATGAAGTTCTCGAAGAGCGTTCATGCAAGGTCATATTACCAATAGCAATTGTTCAGTGCAAAAGGACACAGAATGATACTAATAAAAAATTGAAAATAAAATAAAAGAAAATAAAATAAAGCAACAGGTACACTGGTGAAATCTATGTACGTTCGTGCCTATACGGTGCGGCAACAATACACAAGCAATAGACTGACACAGTACAAAATACATTACGTACTCAGTATACTATACAAAGATTTGAAAAAAAGAGAGAAAATTAGAAGTAAAAAAGCTTCGCTTTAAGAACAAAGTTTCTCAGTTGTTCGTTGCATCAGCCTTCTCCGGTGCCTGATTGGGCAAGCAAGACAATCGGCCTGTGTTTTCATTTATGCCGCTCAAGACAGTGTTAAACTTGTAAATAACGTACGATTCACGGGCTTCATGGTCATAATGCGTTTTGAAATTGGACTGGAGCACCATGGCTGTGAACGCGTGGAAGGGGTGGCCTAGATTATTTACATGCTTAGATAGGGGAACGTGCGGTAGGGACTTTATGTGTTTTCGGTGGTTGTTGATTCTCATTCTAAACAGATTCTCAGTTTGACCAACCTACTGGGCGTGACATATGGTGCATTCAAGAAGGTAGATAATATTTGCGCTGCCTCAGTCAAAGTTTCCTCTTATCTCGAAAGAGAATGAAGACGTGGTGCTGGTGGCGACACAGGCTTTAGTCATCATGGGGCACAGTTTGCACCTAGGCTTATTACAGGATCCGCTGCCTGTGAAACGGGGGGTGTTGACCTTAGATGACGTAACAATATCTCTGATGTTCCTCGCACGTCGGTACACGACGCGGGGAGGCTCAGGGAAAACACTTCGCAACATTTCGCTTTGAAGTAAAATGTTGTGCGGTTTTCTGAGTATGCCGCTTACGTTGGAGGAGTAAGCGGCATATTTAGAATAAGGTTGGGAGTCGTACAAAGATTTGGCTTTTGAGTAGGTTATCAGGTGGCGGCGGTCCTGTTTTTCAGACTTCCTAATGGCATCACTGATGACAGACGTGGGTATTGTTGTCATGTGAGGTCATTAGTTAGTTGTTGACAGTTAGAAGCAAAATCAGCTGGGTCAGAGCATATCCTTCTAAAACGCAGAGACTGACTGTATGGTATGCCGAGTTTACAGAGTTTAACGTGGTTGCTTTTGAAATGGAAGTATTGATGTCCGTCTGTTGGCTTCCTGTACACTGAGGTCACAAGCTTGTTGTCTGATATTCTCACTGAAACATCGAGAAAATTAATGGCAGATGCGGAATATGAGTTGGAGAATGAAATGCTCTCGTGGGCGTCGTTGAAAGCGGTTTTAAATTTTAGAAGTTCCTCTTCCCCTTGGCACCAAATGAGAAAAATATCGTCAATGAACCTTCGATAGAAGGTAGGCTGAAGCTGTGCGTTTCTTAGAAATTCGGACTCCAATGTGCCCATGAAAATATTAGCATAGTTGGGTCCTATTTTTGTTCCCATCGAGGTACCGTCGATTTGCACGTAGTGCTTATTGTCAAACTCAAAGTTGTTCAGCTCCAAGACAAGCTTTAAAAGCGCGCCGAGAGTTTCACCATCAATTGAATTCTTTTGGGAAGCATCATCGTAGGCATGGATGACAGATCGGATGCCGTCCGAGTGTGGAATATTTGTATATAGCGATGTGACGTCGAGAGTGACTAGCAGGCTATCTTTCGGTATAACTAGGTCCATTATATCAGCCAGAAAATGGTTTGTATCCTTTACATACGAAGGTAGTGTGGGAGGAATGTCTTTGATTAAGCTTTCAATAAAACTAGAGATCCTTTCTGTTGCTGTCTCTATACCGGAGATGATTGGTCTGCCTGAATTTCCTGCTTTATATATTTTAGGCAACATATAAAATAGTCCTGGAACTGGACTTAAAACTTCAAGTGAGGCTGCAGTTTTTTCGGAATTTTTTTGTCCTTGACGAGCGCCATCAGTGTCTGGCTTACCTTGTTCTTAAATTAGGAAGTCTGATCGGTGTCGGTTGGTTTGTAGTAAGAAGTATCGCTGAGCTGTCTTTCTGCCTCAGTGATGTAGTCCTGCTTATTCATAAAAACAATTGCGCCACCTTTGTCGGCGGGTTTGATTGTGATGTCGGAGCGCTCGCGTAAACCATTTAAAGGGACACTGAAGTGATTTGCAAACAATGCGGGATTACGAGCGCAAATTGTAGTCCGGAGTCCCTAGGCCCTGTTTCGACGACTCTGAGCGCGTTTGCGCGAATTTATTTAGCAGAAAAATCAATTCGCAAATGCTGTCCTCCTCTCTGCACTCTCGCCCATTTTCTGTGGCATTTTTATGTGACGTCAGCAAGAGAGGAGCTGGCAATTGGCTGCGCTACTGCACGGCTCGCCGACCTTCCGCGACCGAGTCAATCGGGCCAACGTTTAGTCCGCCGGCCGTCGACGGGTCATGGCAATTAGCTCGATCAGTTGAAACTAAGCCACAACACCTTTGTGAATGGAAGAATGTGCTTTTCTTTACTTCGTTAGTTTGTACTCGGTATCTAGCTCCAAGTCAAGGTCGCTTCACACAAGCGCTGCACAAGCGCACATGCGACGCTTCGCTGACTGGTACGCCAGAAGGAAAATATAAGGCCTCTTGAAGGAGTAGAAGAGTCAGCGAAGTCAATGTAAGTACTAAGGAAATAAAATCAACTGATATTTTTACCGTACAGCGTACACTAGGGTGCGGGAAGCACTTTTTTGCGCTGGTCGAGCAAGGACAGCGGTCAGCAGCACGACTACGCATCTGCGAACGCTTTTCCGTCTAAGAAATGCAATTGCTAGACATGAGCTATTGTGGAAACTAGGGGGACGCTTACTGCACGAGCGCAATACAACAAATAGTCACCTAAGCTGCTTGAAATACTAAAACTAAATAAATGTGTAAACTGGGTGTACATTATATAGCCTATATTTCCGCCAACGCCAGCGCTCTCGCCCGTGGCCGTGTGGTCTGGAGCGCTAGGTATATCAACGTAAGTGTTTTGCCCGTCACAAGTTCGAATCCCCACGGGTACAAGCTTTGTTTTTTTTATAAGGTAACGTTTTCGTTTTTCGCCGATGTTTTCTATACTGAGTTCCCCATTTTTTGGGCCGCAACGTTCACTGCTCCACGAACTAGTCCGCAGAACTCGCGCAGCCTGGCACTGTCGCGCTAGCGAGTTCTCGCGGGCGTGCCGTTGCCATAAGCACCGACTGCTTGTGGGCAGTGGGCACAGCCCAGAATCGACAGACCCTTGGCCTGGTGCGAACACGCTTTTTACGATACAGGCATGAGTGAGGCAAGCCCCAAATATGGGGGAAAAGCGCATGCATTTGTGCGTTTTCGGGGACGCGGAGGGCGTTCATGCACTGCGTAGGCCTCGGCTAGTGAATGCTACGATTCTAAGCAGTCCGGGGAGGCTTACCTTATGCATTTTACAGCCGACAACATGGCAAAAGCGCGGTACGACGTTTACTTGGATATTGAGAATGCCCATCCAACGACGCCATCGGATATCGAACATGTTGTTTTACAGAACCGAAACCGAAACCGAAACTTGTTTGATTGCTAACCTTGCGCATCGTCCAATCACGGTGCCCCCTCCTCCCAACGTGACACTGCAGCTTAGTTGGTGCGGCCGCCGCAAACCGCGCATGGTAGTTTTTCTTCTTTGTAAAATAATTAGTGATTTGTCAACCGTATAAACGATGAAAAGTGAGCTAATTTGAGCCAGTCTACGCAGTGCAAGCAAAAACGGGAGCTTGACAAATTCACTTCAGTGTCCCTTTAATGCATCTTGCTCTTTCTGTGAAATATTTTTGTGATGCGGTGAGCGATTTTTACATTGAGCTAGAATGTCACGTTGTACCGCCTTGATGTAGATGTCTAAGCATTTCCCTCTTTGTGGGGGAGGAGTCCAATGGCGTAGTGATGGCCGCCTAGAGTCCATATTAGGGTCTTGTGATTTGCCATAGTAATATTCGCTGAGCGTAAGCGTTCGGGAGAAGATCTCTAAGTCCTTATAGAGTTGAATTCGTCTAGTCTGCCAGTTTCAGGGCCAAAACTCAAGCCTCTTCACAGCACGCGTTCTTCGTCATCAGTGAGGGGTGTGTCGGAAAGATTTACTATGTGGCACTCTTTGAGCTGTGATGTGCTCAGGTCGGGAATGTTTTCGGGGGTTGCATGGGAAGGAAAAAAAGAAGTGCCAACTTTTTCCAGAGGGGAAGTTATGCCGTCCCGAAGCAGCTTTTTGTGTTTTGTTAGAATTACTTGGCGCTCTTTGTTTTCTGCACTTTTAAAAGGTTAATTTCATGGGGCGTCAAGTCTACCTGGTCAGTGAGTTTTCGTTCCTCACTGAGGATGTGCTCTAGTTGTGAGTTGTCGTGGTCAATAACAATATTCAAACGTTTCTTGGATGCTTCACGTATGCATAGCGCCCACCTAGCCTGAAGCTCTTGAGACATGTCGGAGGGGGCGGCTTTAACGTGAATGCGCAGCCCTTTCGGAACAACATCACACCTGCGATAAAGAATGAGGGTACTGAGATGGCACTGATATCGTACTTACTTTTCGACAATTTTCCTAGCCTTCAAAAAATTTTTTGACATGGTTGGTCTGTTTTGACCACAAGAGTCACCTGATTCTAGTCAGTTCCTTCGGTTTTGGTTCACGACGGCCGAGAAGGTCTTTCGCAAGTTGTAGCGAGGATCCGATGTAGCGAGGCTCCGATGCTGCCGCTGGGTCCGATGGAGTCTGGCCTGAGGTTTGGGCTGGAGACCGGGATGCTACCGCTGGGTCCGATGGAGCCTGGGCTGAAGCCCGGGATTCTGCCGCTGGGGAGGCCGGTGCTGGTGTAGGAGAGGTAGGGGCCGGTTCAGCCGCTGTCTGGCCCGCAAAGTGGTGCTGCCACGTGTCGTCTGCGCTTGCGTATCCTCGACGTAGGGTCTGGTGCAAGTGGCTCGCCAGGATAGCCACACCCTTGAAACTTGTGTGGAGCCCGTCAGCGGCTAGCCGGCGGCGATTGATGAAGCAGGGCAGAATTAGGGTGACATACACCCTCTAGATGCTGGGAAAGTCTCGTGCGATGACGTCCAAAAGGGTGCGATAGCGCCCGAACGCCTCTTCCTCTGACGACTGGGCCATATTGTTGGTGCCGACATGTAGCATGACGGCGGTGGTTGTCGCCGGGACGAAGTCTAGCAGGAAGCAGGGGTCGTCGATTTTCGCACTGGATTGAGAGATGAATGCGAGCATTCCTTTCCGCCCTGGGTTCAAGTGGTGATGCAGGTGCTTGCAGTGCGATCCTCCAAGGACAACTGAAGTAGGTAGATACCTTGGAAATTTACAACTTATGTCTTTCGCGTTGACTGTGCCTCTAGCCATTGTGGTAAGGTTAAGAGAAAATATTCCTGGCCTTGAGGTTAGCTGTACGATAGAGAAGTCAAACTGAAAAACAGAACAACATTTATTCTAGCGTTTCGACCAGGGACCGGTCTCTTATATATATATATACATATATATATATATATATATATATATATATATATATATATATATATATATATATATATATATATATATATATATATATATATATATATGTGAATGAAGTACGATGGGGCCGGTAAAAATGTACAGTGAAAGAGAAGACTAAAGGGTAACGAACAAAAATGTATTAACGTTTCGGCTTCGGAGAAGCCTTCGTCAGAATAAAAACAAATTGAAAGTAAACTGGCTTATAAAGCAGCAGGAGCCAATCACAGTAAACATGGTGACACGTGTTGTGTTGGGCAGGACGACAAAAGTTGATGAACAAATGATTTCATATCAAGGCCAACAGGATTTTTAAAAAGCCAGGTCACTTACACTGGCAAGATACAGTGACAGCTGTGCAAAAAAGGTAGATAGAGTAACGGGAAATGGTTGTAGGAAAAGGGCAGTGGATGAAAAACAAAAGTTCTACTTAACAGCGGAGTCAGCAAAAATATATACAATGCAGAGCGGGCAAAAAGAGAAAAAGATAAAACAGTAACATCTGAACAGTCAACCTGTCGTAAGGAATGCAGTATAGATAGCATCACTTGTCAGGCTAATGCCGAAGCTAAGACGGTAAAAATGATAAAAATGCTTAGTTGGTGGCACGCGCGCAACCACATACACGCGGGCCAACGCAAACACAAGTATATTTACGTAAACGGCAGTAAAAAGGTTACACAGACGCGATCAGTGCGACAAGAACGCCAGCGCGCCAACGCTTTCATTTAAACCCGATTTCATAGATTTGAATTTGTGAATGAGATACGATTCCCTGACTTCCCTATCATGATGTGAGCGGAAACCGGATTCAACAATTGTTGCTTTTATTTTGTTGAATGAATGACCAACTACGTGGACATGTTGGGATAACGGCAGGTTCGGGAGGGTCTTAATATGGGACTTGTGATTATTAAAACGAAGTCTAAAAGACGTGCGGGTCTGGCCAATATACTGAAGCCGGCATTCGGTACACTCGAGCAGATAAATCACGTTTTCGGTTTCGCAAGTAAAATTACCTTTTATGTCTAGTGTGAAATTGGAAGGTGTACTGCTGGCTGTGGCAGTTGTCGTCATTTGGGGACAAATTTGACATCCCGGTTTTTGGCAGGGTTGGCAGCCAATGCAAGATGGGCGAGTGGTCTTAGACGAAGTGAGTGAATCGCGTAGGTTCGCTGATCGTAGATAGACTGCGAGAGGCGGATCTTGAAAAATGCGTTGGAGCCTGTGGCTTTGCATAAGTATGTTATGGTGCTTCTTAAGAATTGATGCTACTTTAGGGGCTGCCGATGAATAACTGAGTACCAGATTAGTGATTTGCTGAGTGCGAGGCTGTGTCGTCGGGAGCAAAAGTGCGTTGAGATCAAGCATGCTTGCTCGTGTCATTGCATCGTCAATAATATACGTTGGGTATTTTTGTCTAGTCATGGCGGCATGGAGTACTGCGCAGTTTTGATAAGTCGGATTCTTGCGAGCATATCCTTTTAAAACGAACCGCTTGGCTGTAAGGTATACTAGTTTTATTATGTTTTACATGACTGCTCTCGAAGTCGAGGTACTGATGGCGGTCTGTGGGCTTTCTATAAATATTTGTAGTTAGTTTCGCTTCCTTAACTGTCACTGTGACGTCAAGAAAGTTGATTACTTCAGCCGAGTACTGGTGCGAAAAGGAGATACGGGTAGTGGCAGTTGTTAAAACCAGAGATGAAGGAGAGAAGTTCATTTTCGCCGTGTTGCCAAATTAGAAAAACGTCGTCTATGAATCGTTTATAATAGAAGGGCTTGAGAACGCATTTATCCAGGTGTGCTGTTTCGAGAGAACACGTGAGAATATTAGCATAGCTTGGTCCCACCCTCGTTCCCATTGAAGTACCGTTTATCTGAATATAGTGTGCATTATCGAATTCAAAGTTATTTAGCTCGAGAATCAGTTTTAACAACGTTGCCAGTGTGTCACCATCAACCGGACTTGATTTGCAGAAGGCTTCATAGGTTTCAACGACAGCTCGTATGCCATCGTCGTCAGGTATATTAGTGTGCAATGAGGCTACGTTCAAAGTCACGAGCAGCGAACCGGGCAGAATGTCGAGTTCCATGATATCATTTACAAAATGGTTTGTGTCTTTTACAAATGAAGGGAACTTAGGTGGGATATTGTTTATGAGCGAGTCTACATAAAGGGATAGTTTTTCTGTCAATGTGCCAATTCCGGATACGATTGGACGACCTGGATTATCTTTTTTATGTATTTTTGGCAGTAGATAGGATCTACCTGCTACCGGACTGAGTGGAACAAGGGATTTTATTGCGTCTGGTGGTACTTTATTAGCATGTGCCAGAGTTTGGAGGGTTTCCTTGATAGTGGCATTAAATTCTTCGGTGGGATCGGCATCGACACATTTATAAAAAGAGCTGTCGGATAATTGTCTCAGGGCTTCGTTTATATAGTCAATTTTATTCATGACAACTATTGCACCTCCTTTGTCTGCTGGCTTAATGACGATTTCAGGATGTGTCGCTAACAACTTGAGCGCGTTGCTTTCATCCGCCGAAAGATTCTTACGATATGGGGCTTGCTTTTTGTAGGCGTCAAGTATTTACCGCGTGACGGCAGATATATACATGTCTAAACACTTATCGCGCTGTGCCGGGGGAGTCCAATGCTTATGAGGGGGTAAAGGGTCATGCGTCTCATTAGGGCTGGGGCGATCATGGAAATACTCTCGAAGTTGTAAATTGCGGCAAAAGTTATCCAGGTCTTTAAAGAGGGAAAATTCGTTAAAACCACCGGTTGCCGGGCAAAGAACTTAAGCCACAAGATAACAGACTTAATTCAGCAGGAGAGAGGGTAGCGCAGGACAAATTTACAATGCAAGAATTTTCAGAACTAGGGGACTGCAGTATTGGCTCGCATTATTTGCTGACTCCAGCATCTAAACGCCGTTGAACCGTAGCGGGCTGTACAATGCCATCGCGGCGAAATTTCTTAGATTTTACTAAACCGATTTCTTTACTCTTTTTATGTTCGTATTCCTGTAATAAGCCTATTTCGCGCGAGGACAGTTCGGATGACATCTTTATCTGTTTTTCAGTGTTGCGGAACAATTTTTCGCAAGACTCATAGTGATCAATAAGAATTCGTGCGAGTTCAAGTGACGCCTTTTTTAGAACACTCTCCCACCTAGCGATATGATGGGCGGACATTTTCGACGTAGCTGGCTTTAACATAATTTGTAGGCCCTTTGGAGCTTTAGATGCTCTGACGTAACTTTTGAGGGAGGAGGCATGCATCTGGGAACGAATGCGTTTGAAGGAACATTGCCGACAAACGCATTCGTTTGTTCCCTTGTTCCACTCAGTCCGGTAGCAGGTAGATTCTATCTACTGCGAAAAATACATAAAAAAGATAATCCAGGTCGTCCGATCGTATCCGGAATTGGCACAGTGACAGAAAAACTATCCCTTTATGTACACTCGCTCATAAACAATATCCCACCTAAGTTCCCTTCATTTGTAAAAGACACAAACCATTTTTAAATGATATTACGGAACTCGACATTCCACCCGGTTCGCTGCTCGTGACTTTGGACGTAGCCTCATTGTACACTAATATACATCACGATTATGGCATACGAGCTGTCGTTGAAACCTATGAAGCCTTCTGCGAATCAAGTCCGGTTGATGGTGACACACTGGCAACGTTGTTAAAACTGATTCTCGAGCTAAATAACTTTGAATTCGATAATGCACACTATATTCAGATAAACGGTACTTCAATGGGAACGAGGGTGGGACCAAGCTATGCTAATATTTTCATGTGTTCTCTCGAAACAGCATACCTGGATAAATGCGCTCTCACGCCCTTCTATTATAAACGCTTCATAGACGACGTTTTTCTAATTTGGCAACACGGCGAAAATGAACTTCTCTCCTTCATCTCTGGTTTTAACAACTGCCACCCCCGTATCCCCTTTTCGCACCAGTACTCGGCTGAAGTAATCAACTTTCTTGACGTCACAGTGACAGTTAAGAATGCGAAACTAACTACAAATCTTTATAGAAACCCCACAGACCACCATCAGTACCTCCACTTCGAGAGCAGTCATGTAAAACATAATAAAACTTGTATACCTTACAGCCAAGCGGTTCGTTTTAAAAGGACATGCTCGCAAGAATCCGACTTCAATCAAAACTGCGCAGTACTCCGTGCCGCCATGACTAGACAAAAATACCCAACCCAGATTATTGACGGTGCAGTGACACGAACAAGCATATTTGATCGCAACGCACTTTTACTCCCGACGACACAGCCTCGCACTCAGCAAATCACTAATCTGGTACTCAGTTATTCATCGGCAGCCCCTAAAGTAGCATCAATTCTTAAGAAGCACCATAACATACTTATGCAAAGCCAGAGGCTCCAACGCATTTTTCAAGATCCGCCTCGCGCAGTCTATCGACGATCAGCGAACCTACGCGATTCACTCACTTCGTCTAAGACCACTCGCCCATCTTGCATTGGCTGCCAACCCTGCCAAAAACCGGGATGTCAAATTTGTCCCCAAATGACGACAACTGCCACAGCCAGCAGTACAGCTTCCAATTTCACACTAGACATAAAAGGTAATTTTACTTGCGAAACCGAAAACGTGATTTATCTGCTCGAGTGTACCGAATGCCGGCTTCAGTATATTGGCCAGACCCGCACGTCTTTTAGACTTCGTTTTAATAATCACAAGTCGCATATTAAGACCCTCCCGAACCTGCCGTTATCCCAACATGTCCACGTAGTTGGTCATTCATTCAACAAAATAAAAGCAACAATTGTTGAATCCGGTTTCCGCTCACATCATGATAGGGAAGTCAGGGAATCGTATCTCATTCACAAATTCAAATCTATGAAATCGGGTTTAAATGAAAGCGTTGGCGCGCTGGCTTTCTTGTCGCACTCATCGCGTCTGTGTAACCTTTTAAAGCAAAGCTTTTTAGCTCTACCCCCCAAGGGTTCTTTCGCGACCGTTGGTGTCACCAGAAAACTCCAGCGAACAAATAAAAGAATTTACTGGTACCGCCGGGAATCGAACCTGGAACTGATAGACTAACAAAGCAAGAGCCCGCTGTCGTACCGATATAGCTACGAGCCCACGTTAAGACGGGGAAGACAGGCGGTGTACTCATCAAGCACATCTACGGGTTTACCCCCTGCGTTCTCGCTGAATGCCACGTGAAAGCGTCAAGCGACCACTCACGCCCGTCTAGCGGCCCGGTGCGCACCTTTCTCATGTGCTAAGAGTTACAAAAATTAAAGGGAGCTCACACCAATGCATGGCATCTCACTTCTGGTACGCCAATGTGCTAAAGCCTGTGGCCTCCAGTGTTCACGTAAACAATCACAGCTCCTCGTCATCCGCCCTCACGCCAAACCAAGGAATACATTCAAATACTTCTTGATGGCCAGGCCATCACTGCAAGCCCCATCATCAAGATACTGGGCCTACATCTCGAGGCTAACACCAAGAGTGACGTCTCCTTGCAGCGCCCCAAAAACAGCAATAATCAAATCATACACATGATCAGGCGAGTTGCCACCAAGAAGCGAGGCCTAAAGGAATCCGGTACCTTTCGATTAATTAAGCTTTTTTCCTCTCGAGAATCACGTACGTCAACCCCTTGTCTTCTTCTCGACAAGGAAGACATAGAGATGCTTTATATAATGATTAGAAAGGCGGTCGAGCAGGCTATTGGTCTTCTCATGAGTGCGTGCACACAGAGGCCGCTTGGCCCGGGGATCCACAACACGGTGGAAGAGCTGATAGAAGGCCATCTTTCTAACCAGAAGGTCCGACTCAGAACTGCGGTGGGTAACCGTATGCTTCACCAGATTGGCTGGGCAGCCCAGAATGTCACTCCGCTTGACGTTCTCCCAGACTCTTGGCGACTAAAACTAAAGATGCTCCCTTTGCTTAGAAATATGAACCCCTCACATGACGAGGGTCAGCGAAAAGCACGGGCTCAAGCGCTAAACACCACCCTCAGTGGGGATCATGCAGTTAACTACACAGACGCCTCCAAACATCGCGGGCAGCAATACGCCATCATCGTGGCTACCTCCAGAACCAACCTCCTTGCGTGTACCTCGCTTAGGACCCAAAGAATGACGGCAGCAGAAGAGGCCGCCATCACCTTGGCTCTCCCTCAACCAGGGGTTCGGAGGGTAGTCACCGATTCCCAGCAAGCCTACTGGAATTACCAGTCGGATTGGGTATCCTGACATGCACTGCGCGTGCTAAAAAACCACTCCCCAAACGGTTCCATTCAGCTCATCTGGACACCCCCTCACGCTTCAATGGAGGGCAACAAATATACCCACCCAACAAGCCTGCGCTTTTACCTCCCGTGCTATGGAGCTGCACGAAGACAGTCACCCGCTTGTCTCGTTCAGACACATAACCCAGCATTATCGCCTTCTGAGACAGACCGTACCTTCGCCTTACCCTGACCTTTCAAGAGAACAACAAACTACCCTACGGCTCATAGAATCCGGCCTCCTTCCCACAGCCTACGCGTCTTCACTTAATGCATCTGAATCGCTACGACGATGAATGTAAATTTTGCTCAGAAGTAGGAACACTCTGCCCCGTAATCGGGGTGTGCGACTTTAGCCCTGAGCACCCTCCTCTCTTTCCGTCAACTACCCAACAAGAACAATAGGAGATGCTGCTGTCGAGGACCTCTCTACCTGCCCAGCTTCAGCGGGTGGACAGAACCCAGGCCGCGCGGACTGCATATGTGCCCCACAGAAGAAGGAATCACTCCCCAGGGCTGCACTCTGGGCAGTTCAGAAATCTGAACAGAAGTATTTCTTCCTCCTCCTCCTCGTTCTCTGCCGCAAATCTCGTCGCCTCCGTCCGCAGCGCAGAGAGGGAGAAATCAGATCGTCTAACACCGGGTTGGAACTTACTTTAATTTTATAAGAAAAGTTTCCATTCTTGTGCTACAGCAAAAAAACTCGAACACCGTTCATGCATCATGCATTGATTTAACCTTACCAGTAATATCTCTTTCAAGTAATAAATGGTGTGGTTAAGTGCATTTCACTTCTCTCTGGTTTTACTATTTTTAGAGCGATGTGAGGGAATTTAAGTGACGTCGCATGGGTAATCGTTATGGGTGCCGTTTACAGCTTTGCTTTCCCACCACATTCACGGGGTGGATTGGCGCGATTTTTTTTACTGCCGTTTACGTAGATATACTTGTGTTTGCGTTGGCCCGCGTGTATGTGGTTGCGCGCGTGCCACCAACTAAGCATTTTTATCATTTTTACCGTCTTAGCTTCGGCATTAGCCTGACAAATGATGCTATCTATACTGCATTCCTTACGACAGGTTGACTGTTCAGATGTTACTGTTTTATCTTTTTCTCTTTTTTGCCCGCTCTGCATTGTATATATTTTTGCTGACTCCGCTGTTAAGTAGAACATTTGCTTTTCATCCACTGCCCTTTTCCTACACCCATTTCCCGTTACTCTATCAACTTTTTTTGCAGAGCTGTCACTGTATCTTGCCAGTGTAAGTGACCTGGATTTGAAAAATCCTGTTAACCTTGATATGAAATCATTTGTTCATCAACTTTTGTCGTCCTGCCCAACACAACACGTGTCACCATGTTTACTGTGATGGGCTCCTGCTGTTTTATAAGCCAGTTTACTTGCAATTTGTTTTAAAGCAAAGCTTTCTACCTCTACCCCCCAAGGGTTCTTTCGCGACCGTTGGTGTCACCAGAAAACTCCAGCGAACAAATAAAAGAATTTATTGGCACCGCCGGGAATCGAACCTGGAACTAATAGACTAACAAAGCGAGAGCCCGTTGTCTTACCGATTCAGCTACGAGCCCACGCGAAGACTGAGGAGACAGGTGGTGTACTCACCAAGCACATCTACGGGTTTACCCCCTGCCTTCTCGCTGAATGCCACGTGAAAGCATCACACGCCCACTCACGCCCGTCTAGCGGCCCTGTGCGAACCTTGCTCATGTGCTAAGAGTTACAAAAATTAAAGGAAGCTCACACCAATCCATGGAATCTCACTTTTAGTACGCCAATGTGCTAAAGCCTGTGACCTCCAGTGTTCACGTAAAAAATCACAGCTCCTTGTCGTCCGCCCTCACGCCAAATCAAGGAATACATTCAAATACTGCTTGATGACCAGGCCATCGCTCCAAACCCCAGCATCAAGATCCTGGGCCTACACTTCCAGGCCAACACCAAGAGTGACGCTCCTTGCAGCGCCTCAAAAACACAATTAATCTAATCATACACATGATCAGGTGAGTTGCCACCAAGAAGCGAGGCCTAAAAGAATCCGTTATCTTTCGATTAATTGAAGCTTCCGTCCTCTCGAGAGTTACTTACGACAAACCCCTATCTTCTTCTCGACGAGGAAGACATAGAGATGCTTTATATAATGATTAGACAGGCGGTTGAGAAGGCCATTGGTCTTCTTATGAGTGCGTCCACACTGAGGCTGCTTAGCACGGGCTCCACAACACGGTGGAAGAACTGATAGAAGGCCATCTTTCTAACCAGAAGGTCCGACTCAGAACTCCGGTGGGTAACCGCATGCTTCACCAGATTGGCTGGGCAGCCCAGAATGTCACTCCGCTTGACGTACTCCCAGACTCTTGGCGACTAAAACTAAAGATGCTCCATTTGCTTAGAAATATGAACCCCTCACATGACGAGGGTCAACGAAAAGCACGGGCTCAAGCGCTAAACACCACCCTCGGTGGGGCTCATGCAGTTATCTACACAGACTTCTCCTAACATCAAGGGCAGCAACACGCCATCATCGTGGCTTACTCCAGAACCAACCTCCTTGCGTGTACCTCGCTTAGGACCCAACAAATGACGGCAGAAGAAAAGGCAGCCATCACCTTGGCTCTCACTCAACCAGGGGTTCGGAGGGTAGTCACCGATTCCCAGCAAGCCTACTGCAATTACCAGTCGGGTTGGGTGTCCTGACCTGCCCTGTGCGTGCTAAAAAACCACTACCCAAACGGTTCCATTCAGCTCATCTGGACACCGCCTCACGCTTCAATGGAGGGCAACAAATGCGCCCACCCAACAAACCTGCGCTTTTACCTCCCGTGCTATGGAGCTGCACGAGGACAGTCACCCGCTTGTCACGTCCAGGGAGATAATCCAGCATTATCGCCTTCTGAGACAGACGGTACCTTCGCCTTACCCTGACCTTTCCAGAGAACAACAAACTACCCTACGGCTCATACAATCCGGGCTCCTTCCCACAGCCTACGCGTCTTCACGTACCGCATCCGAATCGCTACGACGCTGAATGTAAATTTTTCTCAGAAGTAGGAATACTCCGCCCCGTAATCGGGGTGTGTGACTTTAGCCCTGAGCACCCTCCTCTCTTTCCGTCAACTACCCAACAAGAGCAATGGGAGATGCTGCTATCCAGGCCCTCTCTACCTACCCAGCTTCAGCGGGTGGACAGAACACAGGCCGCGCGGACTGCATATGGGCCCCACAGAAGAAGGAATCACTCCCCAAGGCTGCACTTTGGGCCGTTCAGAAATCTGAACAGAAGTATTTCTTCCTCCTCCTTCTCAGCCGCAAGTCTCGTCGCCTCCGTCCGCGGCGCAGAGACGGAGAAGTCAGATCGTCTAACACCGGGTTGGAGCTAACTTTGATTTTATAAAAAAAAGTTTCCACTCTTGCTAGAACCAATATAACTCATCCAAACACCGTTCATGCATCATGCATTGATTTAACCTTACCAAGAATATCTCTTGGAAGTAATAAATGGTGTGGTTAAGTGCATTTCACTTCTCTCTGGTTTTGCTATTTGTAGAGCCATGTGAGTGATTTTAAGTGACGTCACATGAGTAATCGTTATGGGTGCCGTTTACAGCTTTGCTTTCCAACCACATTCACGGGGTGGATTGGCGCGTTTTTTTTTATTCTGACAAAGGCTTCTCCGAAGCCGAAACGTTAAGACATTTTTGTTCGTTACCCTTTAGTCTTCTCTTTCACTGTATATATATATATATATATATATATATAAATATAAATATATAATAGACAGACATAAGAATTGGCAGTCAAGAAGACCTCGGAAAGCAAAGGGGAGGATGTGGTAGCTCAAGATAAAAAAAATGGAAAATAAGAAAGTGGAAAAAAAAAGCCCGCCTGGTGGGATCCGAACCCATGACCTCCAGAATACCGGTCTGGTGCGCTAACCACTACGCTACCGGCGGGGCTACTTTAGCCTCCACTTTGTGGGGTATTTATGTTCAGGTGTTTTTGTTTCCTGCGCTTGGGGGTGATAGCCAGCGCCACTCGGACTACTCGGGGTGAAGGGGACCTTCTTTTTACCCCCGGGCCGTGACTCAAAGCCGTGACACGAGTCGTGACACGGGCCGTGACTCGAGTCGAAAAACACAACAGAAAAATACGACAGAATGATCCTGTGAGGGAATGGGACATTCTGTAGTCTGTATTAAATCCTGTCCTGTAGTCTGTAGTAAACCCTGTCCTGTAGTCTGTAGTAAATCCTGTCCTGTAGTTTGTCGTAAATCCTGTCATGTAGTCTGTATTAAATCATGTCCTGTAGTCTGTAGTAAATCCTGTTCTCTAGTCTGTAGTAAATCCTGTCATGTCTGTTCTGGTAGTAAATACTGTCATGTCTCGAATTTCCACTTGTTTTGCATAAGAAATTTACTTCCCGTGAGGTTTTTCTATTAAGTACCTGAAGTATGCAGGATATGCATAACAATTTCAATAAAAATATGACCAACAAACATAATCATTTGGGGGAATTCTCGCCTTTCTGGAACAAGCTTAAAATTGTTTTCAGTGAATAACTGATTTTAGAAAGCTGTACCAAAAGGCAATTTAAGCAATGCAATAAGTGGTACATTCATGCATGCAATACAAAAGTTTGATGTTACGCAGATTGCACATGCCTGATGCATGTGCAGTCGCGGAAACTCGTGCACACGCACACTGCACACGCGGAAACTCGTGGATCCGGCAGCCGCAGAACGTAACGCTGGAACACGCCGGAGACAACGCGGTCTCCAGCAAATAGCGTGGCCGATGCTCGCGCTAGGCCTTTTTTCTTTAATAGCCATGGAATTACAAACCCGCGTAGCTGTTAAGAAGAAATACAGAAGTCTTTCCTTCAGGGACACCTAAGTAGCGCTACAAAATTTTAGCTAGACTCATTTGGGCACTTTTCAGCTGATTTGGCCGTGCTTCTGAAGCAGGGCCAAATAGCGTTCTGTCAATGACGCTCAGTCTGTTCACGAAAGAAAATTTATTCTCCCGGATAGAAAAAAAAACTATTAGACGAGCATGGACAATAACCGTTCAAAAGTTCGTTCCTTATACTAGTTAGGACCATTAAAACACAAGCAAACAAATATTTCTTGAACCTGATTTATTTAAACAGCAAAACGCGGGAGAACGTGAGAGAATTAAAATGGAAAGTCAATATTTAGCTGGAATGCTTGCCTTGGTGAACCTTGATCCGTTGACAACGCATTCGCACAGCAAAACGTGGAGGGGTATCCTGTGGCGAAAAGCGCATGTCTCTGTGGTGCTGCACTATCTCGAAGAGTATGCCCGCCCGATACCTGCCGAAGTCGCGCAGGGGTCATTGCAAATTCAGTCGATTGTCGAAGCACATCGCACGTATTCCAGATCACACTGCCTGCGAAATTCGTCGTATTCAGTAGCATCAGTGTGCCAATAATTCCAAGCACCACAGTTAGTCGTGGCTAGAGGAATCCTCACTTCGAGATGCTTGAAATCCGGACCACTGATTTTGCTTTTAACACAGCTTCCGAAGCTTCAAATGTTGCTGCTGATATTTCGCGGAGACATAAGATGCACGTTTTTACAATAAGTTACGCGTAACTTCAGCTAGGCAAAGCGCCGATGTTAAATGTGAACGAGCCACTCGGCCACGCTGCCACCGCCAAATTTTGACCGAAAGACGTTAAAGCAGGAGGGAACAAAGGAAGGGTAAGGAGGGAACCGGCCGATCACGAAAAGTTGTTTCGCGACCCCTCGTCCTCACCCCTCTCGATTCTTCGTATTGTGGTCTCCCCTTCCTGCGAGTGCTGTCGCGCCGCGACATGCCTTCAGTGGTGACGGTGCTTCCCCGAACTTGTTCCGAAGGGCCGGGCTAGAGGGAAGGCGCGCGTTTTCTTTCTTTCTACATTTATTTTTTTAACACATCTCGGGAATGCAACCAGTTCACTGGCGCCGTTTCTTTTTTTTTTTTTTTTCACACAGGTAGCGGCAACTGGTCGGCTGTTTTTAAAATCTTAAGCGCTGGACACATGTACGATTGGTACACGCGATTCGCATGCGACTGATCGTTACTGTCGCCACGACTAGTCGTACGCGTGAATTTGAGACACATGACCCGATGCGTGCATACGATGCGTCGTCGGCGTCGCTCCGCCCACTGTTTTTGCTCCATGGTCAACTCTGACGATCGCTGAGCTGAATTTGTAGATTCCGCGCGTTTCTTCGCAAGAAATGGATAGCGGGCAATCGTGAAGCGTTTTCTGCCGTCGGAAATAGTCCGCGCACACGCCGGCCGCGGGTGCCAGCTCGGCGCACTCAGCGGATCGAACCGGCGCAGACCACGGTAGCAACCGCTTGTCGCTGCTCTTCTGAATCAATCTAATCGTTAAAATGAAGTTCCACATGCGAGAAAGTAGGTGTTAGTGTGGTGAAAAATTATGCTATGGATTGTTGTCAGGGCTTATTTTAAAAGCGTCGATCATATATCTGGCGTGATGCAAGCCTACGCTGACCGGTCACCGCGGCGTGCGGTGCGCCGACCGGCCGAGAGATGGCAATACCTGCGCGGAAGCATCGAAACAGGCTACGCAGATGTCTTGGTCACCGATCGCTCAAACGGCAGTAATAGCTTAAATAAAGGTCCACATGCGAGAAAGGGGATGATAGTGTGGTGAAAAGTTGTGTTACAGATTGTCATTCGCAGCTGCACAAATAGCGGCGATCAAATATCCACTAGGATGCTAAGCCTAAAGTTCCCATCACCCGAGCCTGCCTGAGCGCCCGAGCAACGCAAGCCGGTTGCGTGCTCAGCGGGCTCTCATTGGCTGTGGCCTCACGGCAATCTCAACGACGGCACGACTGCATCTGGATTGCCAGTCGCACGTCGTGAGCCTCCTCCGACCAGCGATCGACGCCAAAACGGGTCCTAACGATCAATCGTAACGAGCAGTCGCATGCGAATCGCGTGCACTAGTCGTACATGTGTCCAGCGCTTTATTTTAACTATTTAGGCTTGATTGGACACATGTTTCAAGTTAAAATAAACAAATTGCGTGCTAAAAAAATAAAACAACGTCACGCAGATTGAAACAATGGGGCTCTCAAAGACGCCCAGAAATGCGTGTCAGAATGTGCACTGCAATTATTACACCACGTCTTCAAAAAGCATGTCTTGCTTGTCCTTTATGCGTCCGCTTTGCCGACGGGCTACCCTTATTGCCTCATTCTTTTATCAAAGATTGTCCACAGTACAATATATACAATTGCAATTCCCCCAAAGAATTAAAGGAATTTGCGAAGTTCTTTATGTATCCATTTCTTTGGTTATGGGGCTACGCTTGGATGTTGCAGCATTACAGTGATTTGTGCTAAGTTGCGTTGTTAATTGCAAATTTGTAGCGAAGGTTTTTTCAAACACGGCCGGAATGCTAATGTCAGTAATGCAACAAACGTTCATTGCAACAGACGCTTGCGATGCAATTCAACGAGATGACCGTCACTCGCGCGCACCATTGTTTTCGTGCAGCGCACGCTAAAAAAGTGGGAATTGGCGGCACCCCACGGGCCGCAAACACCAAGTTTCGTAGTATCTGCGTCGATCGCGGCGCTGGAATACAACCAGTCCACCCCTTAAGCGGCGCGCGGCATTCCCGTGTCCAGCCAAGCAGCGGTACCACACTAACTATCCTGTTCGGATATCCCGTTTGCCCTGTCTGAAGCTCTGTCCTCAAAGGCAATGGCCCCGTGTTATTCGATGCTCTCCAGCAACCACCCCGCGTTGCTGTCGTTCAGCGCGGCGTTTTTCAATGTTTTCTGTTGTCTCCAGCGTATTACATCGCTCTCTCGATGGAAAATGCGGTCCCCGCGTTGATGTTGTCCAGCTCTGCGTTTTCCAGTGTATTCCGTTCTTTCCGGCGTATTCCATCACTCTCCTAATGCAGGAAAACGCGGGGTTTTCCTACAGGGTAAGCAAGAGTATTTGTAGCAATACTGAACGGTCTGTCGTGTGACACTTTTGCAATGAATCTAAAATTCTTTTTCAGACTGTAAAATATGCAGGGACTACAAAATGTTCGATCGCATGACAGATAATAATAGTATTTACGGAATCCAGTCTTAGTGGCTGAAGGACAGTCTGTGGTGCAACAGGCATTTGTGTAGTGCCTACAGGGTGTTGCACAACAGAAGTTTCTGTAGTACAACAGAAATGTCTCATGCGACAGACATTTTGTAGTTCTACTACAAAGGTTTTTGTAGTTGGGCTACACAATGTCTGTCGCATGATAGATATGTTTTGTTGTACTACATAAATTTCTGTCGTACGACAGACATTCTGTCGTCCTACTGGAGAGATTCCTGTCTCACAACAGACCATCCTGCATTCCCAACAGAAATTCCTGTTGTGCGACAGAAATGCGTGTCGTACGACAGATTTTCTGTAGTTGTACTACATAAATTGCTGTCGCACGACTGACTATCCTGTAGTCCCAACAGAAATCCCTATCGTGTGACAGAAATGCCTGTCGTACGACAGATTTTCTGTAGTTGCAAAAACACAACAGGAATTTCTGTCACACAAAAGAAATTTCTGTCGCACGACAGACCATCCTGTAGTCCCAACAGAAATCCCTGTCGTGCGACAGAAATTTCTGTTGTGCGACAGAAATTCCTGTTGTGTTTTTAGACTGGGGCGGTGTTATTTTTACGTTAGGTTTAGGCTAGAACATACACGTTCAACATATTAAAAATACGGAACCAAATAATTTCATTCCCTGTGGAGCCGTTTACAACGGGAAACAGTAACACAAGGTTTCACGCAAAGATTTCCATTATCCGAGCAACCCTCGACTATGCCTCAATTATGTGGCCCGTGATACCGCTTACCTGACAGATTTTATTAAAGCCATCGAAAATATTGCTTATTGTTTTATTTTGCGCTGTAACTCTAAAAAAGCACTTCTTTAGTGAGACAGTGTGTTATACCTCGAGATCTTTGCACGTGCAGCAAGGGGTTCCATTTGTCTTTTTTTCACGCAACTACCATTGCATGTCACATTTTTGAACTACTCACGTTCTGGCCGTCCATCACAATAAATTGCAATAAATGCACAGTTGTTGCCCTATGTTCGAGGAAAAAAAGACAAATTCCCCATTGATGGTTTAAATTCACGAGTGGAAAATGCTTCCTCAAGATATTGTTTCGATTACCGCCCGTTGTGCTGTCCAATCTGCCTTAAGTACGTTTTTAAATGAAAAGATGTTACTATTGCCAGGCCTGCGATTTTAACAGCGTAATAACAGAAAACTTGCAGCCCGTGTCCGTGCCTTGCGTAGTGATACATGCACTGCAGATGCCAATTGCTTTCTTATGCTCACTGTCTCCCTGTCTCTTAGTTTTGCTAATTGCACCTCCTAAACAGATATGTCTCTGAATGTCGTTTGTAGGTCATGTTCATACGTGTTCACGTACACCTGGTATAAATTGCCGCCCCTTATTTAATGCCCTACGGAGGCTTCAGGGTATTCGAAGTTCAATAAATAATAAAATCAACCTAACGTATATTTAGGGTTGTTCGTTTTCGGGTTTTATATTTTTTCAAATTCGGGGGGTAAAAATCGGGCGGTATTTTTCAAACTGATATTCGGGGAAAAATCGGGTTTTTTGCGAAACCATTCCTTACTTCGGGTTTTTTCGGGTTAAATATACGGTTGTACTTATCAGAACTTACACTGAGCTTATCAAAACGTATCACGGCTTTTTAGGTATAACACGTTAAATTTGGTGTTTCAAGCTGGTAATTGGGACAGACACTAGAGTATTATAGCAAATACAGTATACTACCCGAAATTTTGTGTTTGTTTGAAAATGAATCAGTGGTGTTTGAAAATGAATTAATCAGTAAACATTGACTCTTAGAAATTATACATTTTATTCTCGAAAATCTGGTCATCGATTTTTTACACGTCCTTGTTGACATACATTATCATCTGCATGCGCAACATGTCAGTCTCCATTCGAGATCTGTCCGGTCGTTGAACATATCTCAGCTGGGAGAAAGTTCTCTCCACATCACAGCTACCATTAGCTAGGCACAACAATGTCAGTGCAGCTTTTGCAAGCCTTGGGTAGCGAGAAGTAGAGTCATGCCAATACTCGATTAGTTCGACAGCTGGGTTTGTGGGGCTCGCTTCCAGCAAATACTGGTTGAACTCGTCATTAAGGGAATCTACATTGTCGGTTACGGACATGAACAGAGGTCGGTAGTCCTCAAATGACTGCCCCAGCAGACGCTTCTGAAACGGATCAAGGACGGCTCCCAACTTCCACAAAGTTAGCTGGTTTTCCTCTTTTTCTGAGACGTTCCGTCCAAGAGTGCAGCGCCATTTTGTGGCGAGTTTCGTGCAGAACTCTTCAGAACATGTTTTTACTAAATTAGCGCTGCGCTTGGGTAACATAGACAAAACAGCTTTGGCCTGATCGCTTTTACCGATCATCGCCGAAAGCTCCCCGACAATCTGCTGCAGCTTCACGTTTACCAGGTGATCAAAGCTGGGCATCAAAAGCTTCCCACTTTCAAGCGTTTTCTGGGCTTCCAAAAGTGGGCCGAGTGCATCTCTCATCAAGATTGCCTTCGCATAAACAACTTCTTTTTCAGAAAGTATCCCTCGAATAGCTTCTGCTTTGCTGCTATCATGCGAGCTTTCAGCAAGTTCTGTTAACGAGCTCCACATTTCTACGACTACCACAAGTGCCTTGTAGAAGCTTTGCCATCGATTCGGGACAACAGAAGGTGGCTTCTTAATGTCAGGTCCAAAGAGGCCATTAGAAGAACAAATTTCAGTGTACTTTTGGTAAAGCTTGTTAGCGTGCTTAAATAACGCTCCAAACTTGATCACTACGGATCGAACATCAGACATGCATGGTAAAGAAATGGCATGGTCAACACTCACATGAATAAGGTGTGCTATATCTTTCACATGCAAGATTTGGATCCCTTCAGCCTGACAGATTTCTCGAACCATCTTTCGCATGTACTCCGCTGAGTCTGTGGCTACTGCCACAACGTCTTTCCACGGCTTGCCAACCGTCAGGAGCGCCTTGCTAACTGCGCTGGCCACCGTGTAACTGTTCGATGCATTTACCCTGTCGACGTCGACCAGAACAACGTGCTTCTTCACGTTTTTCTGGCTGTAGTAGCACAGGAGAGTGTTGATGGTAGGCACACCAGTGATGTCTGGGGATTCATCGACGATGACGCTCACTTTCACATCTCGCATATCATCGCGGATTTTCTCCATGTCCTTGTCAAAAGCTTCTTTCAGGTATTTCAGCCGAAGTCTTTGTCCTGTTGGCATGGTCTTCGCGGCCTTGCAGTATTTGCGTGCGAAGTCTCCCAGCGGTCCGTCCGCCTGGTGCATGCTTATTCCGCTGTACGCTAGGGCACGAACAAAGTCATGGATAACGCCGTCCGCTTCAGTTTCTTTCGCACGCTGTCTACAGGACATATCAAAAAGCGTCTGCTGAGACGTTCCCGCAGTCTCAGCTTCCTTGGAAGCCGTCTTGAACTTCTTATGACGAGATGACATTAGATGCTCACGAATTCGGTCGTAGGGCTTCTTCGCTGGATCGGTGACCATCTCGGTGTTGCAATATTTGCACACTAACGTGCGGGTGCCTTCACTGTCTTTCGTTGCGATCTGGAGATCTTCATGTTCTTTACACCAGTCATCCAGTGTCTTTCGTTTTCTTCCCATCTCCACGCTGAAGTTTCCGGTGCCGCCTTATGTCCGCGACGGTGGCTTTGCGCTCACAAGACGCGCCTGGTAATGCTAAGTGAGGATGGCGATATGCGTCTCGTTGGTTAGAGTTCGCACCAATCAGAAGCCTGATTCACTTCGTCACAGAAAAACTGGAAGAAAACCTAAGAGACCAACCTTGGATCGCGTTTTGTTCACATTCTCTTCTCGTTCGTCTTTATCCCCACCCACTAAAAAACGTGACCCTTTTTAGAAGTTCTTCGAAAAAGAGCAATACCACAATTTCCAGAATTTTGCTGCTCCTGTCAAAACAGGATTTTGAGTGCAGTGGCTTCTTTCCCTGCTTTTGTGGCCATTCGAAAGGAGATATCACCAGCTGCGTGATGCGCGGGGGAGGAAGGACACCACGCACGGCTCTCAGCAGGGCCGACCGACGAGCGCGTCTAAGTCACCGTGACGGAGGCTGGCTGAAGAATAGCGATAATAATGCGGGTTTGAACTCACGCTGGTAAAAAAAAAACCTGTACACAAAACGTCTTCGTCGCTGAATCTCTCCCCCACCGACTGGTCACCCGTCCCTTCCGCGTGAAATTCTTGGAAGCAGGTGCATATACCCGAGACTAATCTGCAGTGGGCAAAGGGGCAGATTTCTTTGCTTTTCTTTCACCCTAAATTTGTTCACAATGTACTCGAAGCGTGGCCGGCCTCAAACGTGTTTCCCACTTTCTTCTGCAAGCATTTTTTTAGGGGGGGGGGGTGCATGTACGCCCTCACGGCGACCTGTCTAGAAAGCGTGGATAAAAACTGCAGCGCTACTCTCCAAGCAGCAGGGTGAAATGCACCCGTTTGTTTGTGAGCGGGGCGCCAGGAGAGAACGGCAGACCGTCAACTCACGATTGTGCAGATCGCTACAGGGAGGTTTATTCGGGGAGAAATCGGGTTTAACCCGATTCTCCTGAAACTTGTTCGGGGTGCAAGAATCGGGTAAAATCGGGTTTTACCCGAAAACGAACAACCCTACGTATATTAGACCGCAGCTTCAATATGCACCATAACTTTGGAATCTTTCGTAAAAACTAATGTCTACGAATTTGCAATCAATGCAAACTTGCGCAGCCCTTTTATAAAACCCCTGTACTCACACACATACGAGGCCACGTCCCTAAAATGGCCCATCAACGTCATAACATTCGCTACCCGCTGCAGCATCACTTGTTTGTGCCTTCTTAACACTTTCAATAACGCGTCCAAACAAAGGCATGCTTTATGAACGCCACCACCAAGTGCTTGTATCCATCTGACCCATAGTCACTTACTCACTAAGATCAAGTTACACACCTCATAAATGAACAGTTATTGCTTCACGCAATAATCATACGCGATTCACTACTAATGAATTAGCTTCCCGCAATACCCTAAAAATATTTCGCGAACAACTCTTTAGTTTAATATAATCCACTAGCCATCCTGTAAAACTATTCGGGAATTCAATGAGGAAATTCCGCCAATACCTCTATTTGGTAGTTATTCGTGAGTAACAGTGGCTTTACTATTTCTACCTCTTGTCTACTTCCGCTGTGTGCATTTTTGTTTTCTGTTGTTGTTGCTTTTACTCTTTTTGTTGTCTACCTTGGCGGAAGACTACCTGAACCTACTACCCAGGGGCCTTCAGGAACGAAAAAAATTAAAATGAATTGAATACGACTATAAAAGTTGCTGCATTATCGTTGAGTCTGGAATAATACAATGGTACTGTGGTTGCCGAGTGAACACGCTGCACCGACAGGACAACCGGACGACCGGGAACACGCAATATTTACGACCACCGACAGACCATACATATAAGCTGCAAGAAAATGCAATAATTTCTAGGGAGGGACAAGAGGCAGGAGATCCATACACCTACACCCACCGGAACCCAATCAGCATGACGACAAATAAAACCTTGAGCACCACACAAAGAATGATTTTGGCAGTGAGAAACAGTTAGGATCGTTAAGACGTTACAGGGAAGATTTCTTGTACTGAAATTCGGAGTGTCTCTGGGGATGCTGCTGCTGTTGCTTTCTGGGAGGGCGTGCCACTCGGTTTATCTCAGAACAGATAACCGTGGTTCCCCCGCACAGCACCTGCGAGGCCAAACAGAAAACATGGTGCGTTGTAAGGCAAGTTAGGCCAGATGCCTTTGTATACCAGATACCAGTTACCTATTTATAAAGTGCCGGTGGTGCTCGGAAACAACTGGCGGGGAGAAGCCTCAGCTTGTGTCCATAGCACCTGCTATGCTCTTGCAGCTTGTAGCATGTAGACAGCGTTAGAAGACGGTCGAGACGTATGCACTGTGGAATTCGTCCGCCAGGCTCTCTGAAGTGTGCATTAAGGATCAAGCCATCGTTGCAACCAGGCTTCAGCTTTACGAAATAACAAAGTATCGTCGAACGTCCCAACGAACGGACAGTGTGATCAAGACCAGTTTCGCCTGTGGTAATCAAACACTTGTCAGCGACAGTAATTCAAGCGGACATCAGCCAGCGTGAAGTATTGAAGGTGACAGAAAAGGACAGGAAAGACAGCCCAGCCACAGTGTTCGGTCGAGACATAATGAACAGCACCGAAAGCAATGAAAACTCGAACAGCTCTAACTGACCGAGTGCTATAGGTTACACGGAGGCACAAATCTCAGTTGTTCAATCTCAGTGCAGTTCGAAAACCTGAGCAACCCTTGCTCATCACCTCTGCCTCATGCGAGGAGACGCCATGCTCTGTCGACAACCACCAGGACTGTACATTAAGCTGCCAAGCAGCAGGAAAATGACCTCGTTTGGAGAGGAAGCTACCGAAAATCGAAGCGGGGGAAGGCACAAGACCGATGTGGGAACGTTGCTAGACTCTCTGTACAAGGACTAGCACAACACTGAAAATTTGAAAATTGCCCTGCAACGCTTATACTAAATTTTCAAAAAAAAAAAAAAACACCACGCCGGAACGCACGCCGATCAACGAACGCCCGCGCAGCTCCCCTGCCGTGGTTTGAACCGTGGCGACACCGACCGGAGCGGGCGGAAACTGTAATGGCAAACTGTTCGCATGGCGACGCAGTGAAACATCCCCCTCGCGAGGGGCACGATCAAATGCAGAGCATTTCCGGGGGTGCACGACGTTAAGTAGTTTGCGTTACGTTAATTTTGTTGCACTTGTGGCAACTGCTGACAAGAGAGCGCTCGTCAGCAGTAATTTGAATGAGTCAAGAATATAAGGCGCGTTCGTAGCCTCCCATTATGTGTCGGCTTTGTGGAGCAGTGGGTAGAGCACCATGTACATTGCGTTCCGCCCGCAGGGTCGAGGGGTGGAAACCAGGCGCCGGATAGTATTTTTTGTTATATAGTCTAGGGGGAGGGGTGCGGACTACGACTACGAACGCCTACGGACGTCAACGCGGGTGACATTGTGAGTTACTGAAATGGTCTGCATTTAAAACCAAGGGACGGGAAACTTTTCCACGAGCTAGGTGCACAGCTTCGTTACCGTCTCCTTTTTCTTGGATGCGCCAGGATGTGCTGAAAACGGCACGACGGCGCATGCACCGATGGAAACGAAAGAGGGTGCGACTTCGATGACTACTTTTGAAGGATTGACGTTGTGGGCAGAAAAACAAAATGTTACGATCGCGGATCTTTTGTTCACCCACCGATTATCTCGGGCTCGGCAGGATGTAACTCTCCCGCGAGTAAGCGCTGGTAAATATCATCATCATGAACAAAATCGCTGTGCTATTAAACGGGCCATGCAGACAAAACACGTTTGGTTCCTTCAAACGACTGCCATATTAGAATCATACTGACAGTACTTTGGGCGCACATTTCGCCCAAATAAGCTATATAATTAAAAAAAGGGAACGGCCATGCGCCCCACAAGGCCATTTCCTGCAACGGAACCTATGATGTCACATGTTCAGCTGTGCGAATGGCGGAGGCCGGCAAAAGCAAACTGAAATTAGGCAGGGCTTATAAGTTTGTCGAAGGAGCTATTTGCGGTTTAGTGTAAGGCACGTTCATTGTACAGCAGTAGGAATGGTGGGATAAACAAGCAACGTTGCGAAATACACGTAAACATTGAAGTACCGATGCGCAATTCTGTTGGCACTGGGCGTACTATGCTTGTTTTAGCTGCACGGCAGTCCGTCGCCTTGCAGTTGTCTTACACGACACTGGCCGAATGGCGTAAGCAACGTTGTCTTACGTGACACGGTTTGTCGAGCATAGTAGATATTTCACGAAATGATTAATTTCTACCGTAACAAAAATAAGCCAGGTGCAAATACGGTCAAATACAGAGCAATGGCACACAACGGTCCGCGGTCGGTATGGCTGCGCCACCTGGGGCGAGTGACGGTAAGAAAAGCTGCAGAGCCTAATGACGCACTTTAAGTGCGTTTGTTACCCGCTCTTGTGACTTCATTGCAGACGTCATAACAATGCGATTAGGCGGGAGAATCAATATTTTACCGACATCGATAAATTTCGCAATGCGGGGGGCACTATAGAACACAAAATCTTTCCAACAAAACAAACTCGTATTTCGTCTGCCTGGCCCCTTTAAAGTAATGATCCCCGTTTAGGGCAGCCATGGCACCGCTCTCAGTTCCGTCGTTCTTTCGTTACACTGGCCAGCATAAAGGTCTTCGGTGAACAAACTGAATGTCAACGTTAGGGTCAAAATTTGTCACATTTTTACAACCTATCCGTGTGACATTTACGATAAGAACGAAACCTACGTACACTGAAAAAAACACGTCGGGGATGATGTGTGTACAATCTAAAGTGTGAAGCTTCAATTTACGTTCGCTGCCATTGCTGTGTGGAGTCGCCCCACTTTTAACAAACGCTTGTTTGGTGAAGTACGCTGCCATATCCTCAGCGTGAGGGTACCACGCCTAAAGGCATCATATTCTGGCACAGTGTATTCTCGCCTATGTCGAGTTTCTGTATGCTTCAAATGCAGGCAGAATATAAAAGGCATTGCAATCAAAATTTATAATGGGATTCACTTTTATATACCTTCTTCAATACGCCCGGATATTTAACAATGCCTTGTAAAATGTTCCGAGCAACGGTATAAAGTGTATTGCATCCAGTTATTGCATTCCCTGGCGGTACGTAACTTCTCCCTTTTGTACCAATAACAACCATTATATTACCCAATTCAAACATTTTGGAACTATTTCAACGTTCACAAACATTGCAAAGTCCTTTGCAGCTCTGATGAAAGAAGCTACCACTTTAGGGAGATTCTTGGCGGAACGAATCCTGCGCCAATTCATGGCCACAGGTACAGCGTTGGTAATTTTGGTTTGTTTGAAAGGCATTCTTCTTTGTATTGATATTACAGATTTGTGACATTGCTCATGTATTGTTATATTGTTACGAGACATCACCATCAAGTCGGGATCATAATCAAGGAGGGAAGAGGAAAAAGACGCTGAGAAGAACGCGCGTGGAGTTCGGCCCCTTGCTTGGACGGCGCTTAGTCAGCCATACTGTGCCTTCTGTAAATACCGGACTACCGCGTATCAATGGGAAAAACTATTTCGGCTACGCCTTGCGTAGTTTTATTAGATGAAACAGCAACCATAACGTCTGTTGCACCTAATAGTCGGAGCCTTGCGCCCTACAAAAGTTTAGCGTGAAATATGAAAATACAAAGCGATACAGTTCTATTAGAATATTTTGAGGGTATTCTTCTTAGGGTAGAGCAGTGTAACCACAATAAGACTAGGTAATGAAATAAAATTCACTCCGTAACCGCTTGTATGTTATTCACGCTGGTACCTTGACGGGTGAAAAGTGTTTGAAATATGGTCCAAAACTCATTTCTTCTAAGGTAAATGTTTATTTCAGGGTTTGAATTTTTTGGTGCAGTTCACGTGAGACCACGGCAGAGCAAGATAAAACAAACTTTTTCACCTAACTATTGCAATAAGTGCGCATATTGAAACACGAGTTTTCAAATTAGTGCACGCTTTCCACGATGCTCAAAACATGATTGTGTCGGCTTTATTATGGGCAAAATTTTCTTCCAGTGTTCGGGAGACTCATTATCACAGCCCACTTGTACGCCAAGCAACAAATGTGTGTGCCTTGGTCAACTGTGCACTGCAGTCAACAGTAGTCACCGCTAACGACGTAGGCTGAGTGACCACCCGAATCATGGCAAGGAACGTCTCGCTGTCAGCGTTGCAAAAAAAATCAAATAAATCCAGTTTTGTGCTGAATTGAAACCGAGTGCTTATAATTCCATTGTTTTGTAATAAATGTACGAGTGTTTCTGTTGTTTCCTGTGGTAAATATAATTCCTGTTATTACGTGCGTTTTCTTCCTAGATATGTATTGTTCTCACTTTGTGCGCGATAAGATCAATCAGGATTGATATTTCTGGAACACCAGAAAAAGCATGTTTGAGAATTATATTTTCAAATAGCGAACGATGACGTGCGTCTTAACTATACAGAGAATGTTTACGTAAATAGGCCCCAAACTGGCGATTCACACAATGTCCAATTTCACAAGAGAGGGTGAGACAAAGAGAGAAAACTTAAACTGCGGATAGTGACACTGAGGTCGCTTTTGTAGACAGTGGCATCCATGCATCGGCGCCCTCAACTGCTCAGTCGATTAACCCGATCAGAAGTTCCGGTTCTCAGTTGCGGAGCACCGTCCGCCAGAGCTTCTCAGAGTTCATTTGTGAGAACAGATGCCGTGGCATGCCCATGTTGTGTCAGGTAGGGTGGCATGTTCGCTGCACAGGTGTCAGGCCTTGCTTAGGTAGAGGCGTACGCGCACTTGGTTCAGACGGTGTGGGTTAGGGTGTTTGTTCGCACTAAAAATCAAATGTAAGCTTTCGTGTTATCCACTTGCTCGTCCACTGGTGGGTGGATACGGCGGGGGGCGTGCTAGTCTGTAGTTCTTTAAATAAATGTGACAAGGCAACCCGTCGCAGACAACGCCGTGCCATAGGGATGATGATTACGCCCCGTATGAAACGTGAGACCTCCGGCGCGTTCATGGGCCTTATCGTTTCCTTCGAAGCCAGAGTACGGGGGTGTCATGTAATGTGTATTGTGTGCTATGGGAATACGGGTGGGAAGTTTTCTTTTTCAGTTCCACTCTCTCGACAGTCCGGCACTGGCGAAATTTATAATTGCAGTTTTTGAGTCAGAAATGTTTTTTGGTATGAGAGTCCGAATTATCGCTGAGAATATGGGCGCCTATTCTGCCATTTACGAGTGGATGGCTCGTACTGTCGCTTAGTTTGGGAGTATTTTAGAGAGACGTGAATTATAGCAAATGCATATGCTTCTCGGTGCATGTATTCCGCTGCTTCCACATAGTTCTTGTTCAAGTTATTTTTCGCACTTTGTGGAAAGCTTCAGCCCGTTTCTTTCTCCCAGCTGTGTGATGTTTTGAGTTCAGGTTGTGTGGTATAGGTTTAACGTTTTGCCGTACGATGGTGTGTGTTGGTATAGTGAAAAGGTGAGTAAAGTTACATTGATGTCCCACGGAGCCTTGTTTCAGGCTTCCCGTGTGGCTGATCGTGCGGGTTTTTAATATTGCTCAATATGTGGGCCGCTATAAGTTCTTCAATTATAATACCGAGGTCGGACTCCTCGAGGCAGCAAGTGGATGTGCCTTGGACTGGGAGAAGGAAAAATTTATCCACTCACTGGATTCGTCCTAGATCTTGCAAGTTGGGCAAAGTCATGAAGAGAGTGGAGAAGCCGAGTGAAAACGATCGGCTAAAAAATGCGGAGGTTTTATTTTCATTCAATCCTTTATACAGATGTGTGATTCTGCCCAATAATTTGGCTGTTTGTGCGGCGTTATGTTCAATGCTACGCACAAATTCGGTGACTGAATAAACCAGCCAAGTATTCGCGAGCCAGATACCTCTTCGACAGGGTGTTCTTGAATGCATAACGTAATGTTTGGCTCTGTCCGGTTTACATGTTTGTGGATTGACTGCCGGTAGGATTTTAAGAACACCTTGATCCAGGTCGACAGTAAAAACTGCAGCGAAGTGGTAAGAGAGAGATCAACTTTATTTGGCAGCTCAAGTCGAGCCGCGGAGTTATCAGTCCTCGGAGGAAGGGGGTGTTCCACGGTACTCCGACGGTGGCGGGCGGGGCGGAGGTGCAAAAAGAGTTTCAGTGTGGGCATCCAAAAGGGACGGGGGTTTTCGAGGGGAGCGGCCCAGCTAGACCACGAATAGGGAATGTCAGGGGTGAAGGGTTGGTCGAAAGAAATGGGGAAGACGAGGTCGCCCGTACACAGTGCCAACATGTGTGTTCATTGTCCGGATAGCCACCGAATACCTGACAGTGCGGACGGACTGGTGACTTGTGTATGTAGTGGAGAAACAGATCACAGGGGGGGGGGCAATGTCTTCACCTGTATAATATATCTAGCGTGTCTTCGTGACATAAATTTAGATGGGGAGGGAAGTAGCAATCTTGCTGTGCGGAGGTAGGCGAGATGTTCGCGGCAACTTTTGTGATGCATTGCTCTATCCACTTTTTGATTGTATTCCTCAGGCCACGGCTGAGAGCTGCCCGGGATATGAACGCCGCGGGCCAGAGCGTGAGCTCGTTCATTACCCTGTATGCCAGGGATCTCAAACTCACATCTGTGAGCGGGCCGCAGTCGCGAATTTTAGTCCTGTAAGGGCCGGGAGAGCGAAGAAGGTTGGGGGGAAGGCGAGAGGGGGGCGGTTAACAAAATGTTAGATAACGCTGCCATTCCTGAATAGAACTGGGCGTCATAATTCGAAACACATATCGATTCCAATCTTCAGAATGACTAAAATGTGAACGCCGGTTCTGAAATATCAAATATTTGTTCCACGATTATGCTTCAACATGTGGTGACCGCATTTGGTGCCTCAAAAAAAAGGTTTCAGTGCAGCTGCGTCGGTGTATCTTACTATAATAAGGGTGATTGATAGTAATTGACGAGAAAATATTGCCAGTATCATTTATGAAAGTCACAAAACTTTATTCCTTGAGAATCTCAGTGTAGCTGCTATTGTTTTAAACATGCTCGCTTGATGCCTGGAAACGCTTGGCTGCTACAAGAGAAAAAATGCCCACATAAACTTCTTGCGCGGAAACAATCCTCATGGTCGATCGCAGGTGCTCATCAGTCATCCTCGACCGGAGAGCTGACTTGTTCACCTTCAGCAAGGAAAACAGGTGTTCGCACAAGTAGGTGCTTCCGAACATGGCAATGGTCCTTGCAGCCTGTTGACGAAGCACCAGAAAACTTACATCGTCAAGAAACATGTAGAAGGCTGGTACAGCCATGTCCTGAAATGTCTGCTTCAACGGAGTGTTAGCTTGCAGCTCAATGTGTTCCATCTGTAACTCGGGTGCTGCGTCATCACGCGGCACCGAAAATGGCAACGAAAACCTCCGGAATTCATCGGCGAGGCTGGTGATGTCTTTTAAGTGTCCTTCGAATTCTCTTTGGAGATCATGGAGGAGGCCAGGGAAGTTATCACAGGATTGTTTATCGACATTCTCCAGCGACTTCATGGTTAGAAAATGATCAAACTTCTGAATTCTTATCTGTCTCTCCCAAAGCTGCAATTTGGATTGAAAGGCCTGAATGTCGTCATGCATTTTCGTGATCAGTTTGTTTTTTTTTCCTGAAGTTTAACGTTGAGGCAGCTCAAATAATCAGTGATATCACTGAGGAACGCAAGGGAGTGAAGCCACTTTTCGTCTGACAGCTCAACAATGGCCCTGTTCTTACTCTTCATGAAGGCGTCAATTTCCTCTCGGAGATTAAAAAATCGTTTCAGCACTCTTCCAAAACTCAGCTATCACACCTTTGTATGGTACAATATTTCACCATATTCGCTGCCAAGCGCTCCTAAAAGGATACAAATTGGCGGTGGTTAAGAGCTCTTGAACGGATGAAGTTCACTGCGCTGAGTCCATGACGCTCTTCATTTGCATAGACTTGCCGCACGTGCTTCTTGGTGCAAAATGCAGTGAACCGCGGCAAATTGATCGGTTATTCCGAGTGCACCGAGTTTCATCCGCAATCGACCAAAAAGCCCGCTCGTGCATCCCACCATTCATGGCGCACCGTCTGAAGCCAAACAAACCACCTTTTCCCGCGGTAGTTCAGCGTGTTCGACTACTCTTTCGGGAACAGAAAGAATATCTGCCCCTGTGGTCGTGCTTTTCATGGGGATGAAGTCCAGGAGTTCCTCAGTGACGTTCAGGTTTTTGTCTACACCTCTTACAAAAATAGCCAATTCTGCGTTGTCTGTAATGCCAGTGCTTTCGTCAACTGCAATAGAGAATGCTTCAAACTCGTGGCATCCGTTCATTAATCGATTTTCAATGTCTCCACTGATCTCGTTATTGCTCTGGGCGACTGCGTTTGGGGAGAGGCTTATTTTCTCGAATGTCTTTTTTTTTCTTGCTGTGCAGTAACGTTGTGTGAAGTTTTTCCTGTGATAGGTAGCGAACTTTTGTGCCATGCTGCCGCGTTAGATGCAGTTTTGCATTCTCTGCAACTGAGAAGGGTAGCGCGTAGGTTAGCGGGTACTTCGTACGCTAGGAGAGGTAGCTTTTGCGGGTGCGTCAGGGGAGTTCGGTCGTCGCTTCGGAGTTGAGCGGACGTGTTTTTTCGTGCTCCTGTGCTTCGGAAGGGCTTCATTTCGGCGGCACGTTGCAAGCGCGGGCCGTTGGACGTCGCCCGGCTTTCGCTCTGCTGGTGTGGGCGATCGAGTGCCAGCTCCCGCCCCCCAGTACCCGTCTCCAACGCTGTCGGGACCGCCGCAGACTTCGCTCTTCGTCGCACCATGCTCGCCTCCGCGCTTCACCGTTCCCTTCGAGGTTTCTCGTCTCCCGGACGCAGCATTACGCCAGCCAACAGTGTTCGTGGTGTGTTGTGTGCGACGGAATCGACCACATTGGAACTGCTCTTCTCTACTCTTTCCTCACCTTTCTAATATTTACTTTTCTCTCTCCTATCGTATTTCCCCTACTATTCCCACTTCCGGACTGTGTTAAATGCAGGTGAGCTCCCATGAGAGCTTTATAATATCCCCAGTCCATTTACTTTCCTTCTTCCTTTTAAAAGAAATCACTTCCCCCTGATTGCTTTTTTCCCCTGATTTTTTTTTCCTGGCGGCTTCCCCGGATTCGCGCATGCGCTGTTTCTGTATATATCATTTTGTGTGTGCTAAAAGAGTTCAGTCTTTTCATTGTTGTCCCGTCTGTACAGCGCTTTTTTAACATGTTTCACACGCCTCCCCCCCCCTCTATACGTCAGCTGATTGTTTTCGCAATCTATTGAGGTGCTCTTTACAACAACTTGCTTTTGTAGCGAATGGAAGTTCGAACAGGACAACGCTTCCAAGAAATGCATGTAAATAGAAATCGTATTTGTGACTGCACTTTATGCTAAACAAACACGCTTTCTGTGCCTGTTCCTGTGCCTGTCTACTAGGCCCCTGCAGCACGTGTGTCAACTTTTTTCTCCAGTTGAAATGCTTTTAGGTAGTGGCCCTTGCATTAGCTTAGATTCCATAACCGTGACATACCCAAGCCTAATATTACTAAGTTATGTGCATCAAGAAACTCACTCAAGAGATTTTCCGTTTTTCTAGGTACGCTTAGAAGATTTGTCATTGATTGTACTCTTGGGGACGGTACACAAGGTACATGATTAATGTTGTCAGGTTAGATTAGGTCGCAATAATTCTATTTAATAGCAGCCTAAACAAAATCTCAAGAAAAGCAAACCAGAGACTAGAAGATATCATGTAGAACGCGCATTTCCATTCTGGGTTTGTGGAACTATAGCTTTCAGTACTTCCAACTACAAAGAAAGTAGTGCAAGTGTTCATTAGTCGCTGCAGGGCTCGCTACCTTTTAAAATTTCATGCCTCCTCTCCAAGAATAAAGAAAGAGAAAAATTCTGTGAGGAACTAACTATTTCCAGCAAAGCTATGGCAGGTTTTAAGACAATAAACAGACAGGGTTAAAAGCCAAAAAAACCTTTTTGAAGAAAAAACAATTTCACAATAAAAATTCTAAGCACTGGAGAAGAGGAGAACGAAATAAACAAATAAAGCAGAGGCAGCATAAAAAAGCAAGAAATGAACAAAGCAAATGCAATTCTACGATGCAGTTAGTCACGAAAGCTTCCACGAAGGAGCAGACACTTCAGGAGAAATTTTAAAAAATGAAAAATTATGTACTCTATTTACATTATGTACACAGAAAATCAGACATATTTCAGTGGCTTTAGACAAGATGGAGCTGAAGTAGCCAAATCAGTTCTTGCCTTGAAGACGCAGATTGCAGTGATTAAGAGAGAAAAACATTCACAGGTGCTGTAGGGCTGTTACCAGCATGCAGCATCCTTCATTTGCCAATTTGTCATTTTGCGTGCTTGTTTTATGCCTATCTTTTTTTTCGCCCTGGTGCTGTCTTTGTACTGGCCATTTCCACGCCATGTTTTTTTTTCTCCCGAATTTTTTATCCTTTATTTTATGCCAGTCCTTTCTTATCCTTTCACGTTTCCTGTTCCCATTTCCACTTGTAGCACAGCCAGCTGGACAGTTCTTCTTCTTCTTTCCTTGGTTAACCTCCCTAGCTTTCTTCTACAGTTTCTTCCTTTCTTTGAAATCGCACATTAGGTCATCTTAGCCTTGGTCTTACCATCAGAAACTTCCCAAGAGGTCTGGTGGTATTACTGGTGGTGAAATAAAATTTGTTGGATGAGAATTGCTTGTACATATGACCCTCTTGCTTTTTCTGTGTTTATTTTTGCTTATGATACACGGGCTGATGGCATTGCGGTGCCCATTATTTTTGATGAAAATAAGAATGCTGATGACCACAATCTGAATGAGCATTAGCCAGAACTTTCATAATCAGCCACAGCATTACTGGAACCCAGCTTCGGCAATGCAACTTCGTCATCATCCTCGTTGCTGTGAGCACGCTGGAATGGAAGCGTGGAAATTCTACAAGGTCTTGTGTGACACCTTTGTGGCCACCGGATTGATGTTGGCATAAATGAGAAGGCTGTGCTACACATATCGAATTCCTTCGTTCTATGGCGTATCGCATTCACATATCGCATTCCTTCCTTTTATCTGTGTATACAGCTGAAGAACGTCTCCAGATGGCCCTGGCTGAACCGATACGTGCAGATGTAACTCGCAAATAATAGAATGGAGAGTTCAATTTATTGTCGGCTTTCTTAATGACTGCCATACGGAATGCACATTAAGTGTCTGAATACCCTATATTAGCGATTGAGAGTCTCATACTAGGCAGTCTAATTCACCTGCTATAGTTATGTTTGGCAGCTGTTTCAAAATTAACCACTATTATTGAACTAATGAGCGGCAATAACACTTTATAGGTGCACTCAAATTCATTTATTTTTCAAGGGAGACATATATCCTTCGTCGACTTCGCCTTGCACAAAATACATGACGGTCCCATCGCGACCCAAGAAGGCGCATATGTGTGTTACCTCAACATGCTTCCTAGGCGATTTCTGTTGACAGACAGATTTCCGGCGGAACCCGCAGGCATTTCAGGCAAAACCGCCTGCAGGCGTGGTGGCCCTGATAATTGGGCGTGAACAGAAGTGGCCGTTTCCGTTGATTGGCGAAGGCACCCAGGGAAAGACAGAATAATTTTTCTTAACGCCCCACCACACGGGTGCCCATCTCACATGAACGCAGTTTACTCCTCTCCCACCTCCTCTGTGCAGGTATATACATGGGCCATATGAGAGCAGAGGTGCAAGTATACGTAAATAAACAACGCCGCTGATCCACCGAATTAAAGAAATGTGTCATGCAAAGCATCAAAAATATTCTCGAAAATTTCAGATTGCGTGTTTCAGCGATCGAAGGAGCATGCACCAATCGCACACACCCATACGGGAGATTTCTGCACCTACATTCGGGATTACCTTTCGGCTTCGCCTTGTCCTCCTCTAGAAAACCACCTATTTGTGCAAATAAAGTTACCATTATTGTTATTAGTTGGCGGTTGTTTTATCTCTGACTCAAGTAAAACACCGTTCAGTGAAAGTATAACAGCACCCGTAAACAAGAGCCTAGTTATACGCTAGGCGTGGTAAAATGGTTCGTACATTTGTTTGTTTTTAATTTACGAATAATATACGATTAAAAGGAGCCGATCTGACCAGACATTTTTCGCCAAACATGATATGACCGGCTGACGGCAAGTTCAAATCAGCAGCAGCCACTACGACAGGTAGAGAAGGTGTCCTTTAAGATAGGCGGCGGCGGCTTTATTCCGTATCGTCGGCAGTCTTCGCAATCTTGTCTTCGCAATCAACGAAGTGACACAGCAGACACTAAGGCGTGTTAGAGTGAACCTTTGTAAATTAGCCCCACACAGTCAGTAGTATTAACTCTATGCCCCACACGACTGACGCTCCTCACAAAATACCGAAACTAAATTTGGCGCATCAGCCCGACGTCCTCTTTTTGCTTTTAATTTCATTTTTTTTGTTCTTCCAGCATGAATACTTCAAAAAACTAATAAAAGCATACAAACTCGTAAGGAAACTCAGTTATTGCTATAAAAGTTGCCTAATTTTAGCTTACGGCCCTAAATTTGTGCCTCATTTACAAGAAAAAATTGTTAGTCATATCTTCAACTACTGATCTGGCAACTACAGCGTGGCATCATGGCGGCATTCGTGTTTAGGGGCCCTATTCTCGATTGCACAAGTTGCCGGCAATTCAGGCAATTTAACGGATATCTTTTCTGATTGGCTTTCAATTTTGGTCACGTGCTTCTGGTTGACAAAGCGGTTGTGTGTGCTGTCGTCATTTTGACGTTTCATGTCGTTTACCGACACCAGTTCTAAACTTTGCCTTATTTCTCGTTCCTGAAGGCGCATAGTTCTTGGCCGGCAATGAAAAACCAGACTAAATGCAGCGGACATGACAACGTAAGGCTGTCTTTGCTATTCAACAACAATACTGCTTGTAATACACACCCCCTCTGTGATTGGCTGAGAAGGCGTGACGTAATTTAAACAGTTGGCGGGAACGGTTACGTCATGCATTGGCAACTTGAGCCTGTGTAAAAGTGACGTAATGCTACGTAACAGCTTAAAAATGGCGGCTGTTTTTGTCGCAAAATACAAGCAAAATAGGGCGAAAAATTGTCCGGCTTACGGCGCCACGAAATGTGCGGCATTTTGCAGCAGCCGCAGTTTCGCATGCGCGCTATTTAAAGCATATTTCCTACCGAAACAAATTGTAGTTTCAACTGCTTCCAAGTCCGCGATCATGGAGAATACAAATAACGTGCAGTATTTTGCTTTTATGTTTGGCAATAAAATAAAAATAATTGGTTTGGCGTAACCGCAACATAAGAGGGCAGTAGAAGCCTAGTAAGCTGTTAGGTCACATGATCGAACTCAAGAGAAAAATAACAAAGACAAGTGACTATTTGGTTCATTATAGCGCTGATTGAAGTCGAGCTTGACGAATGAGTGAATCGGCGACATCGGTGCGCTCCGCGGTTATCAGGCGTAGCGCTTCGCTGCGCTTATGTGTCATAAAAGCGATGGTCGCGGCCGTATTTTTTTGTGATCACGCCATAAACTTGTAACATAGCAGCAGACGATGGCGTGGCGGCGGTGGCGGCAGAGAAGGTGATAACGCAACAAAGCTCGCATTGAAGCAGATAGCCCAGCTGTGTTACTAAAAGCGATTGAAATAAATAAATAGATTTGGTAAAAAAATTGTGTGATGTTCTTTAGCTCGGCATCCGCCTTTCGCTCGCTTTTGTATCTTACTCAATCGCCTTGTGTTGTTGACGCCAAAATGGACCTCTAGAAATGTGTTTTTCTTGTCAGGCTCAGCTACCGTCTTAAATTTTATAGTACATGCCAAGTGTTTTTATATCTTTCTTGCACAATATTTCACTGCATGTCGCCATAGCTATAGGTACAGCACGTCACTGATTGCTTACGTCGTGCTTACGCAAAAAAAAACATGGGCGAGTTGCCGGCAATTTGTGCTGTCGAGAATAGGGCCCTAGACACATTTTTGAGCCAGCTTTACCCGCCTGATTAACTCTATGCAACAAGCGAACCCAGGATTGCTTGCATTGTTTGTCTTCTCTGCTATGTGTGCCTATATAGAAAAATAATTGGCCATTGTTAAATGAAACCGCTAACAAGCTCATATTTACTGCAAAACAATCTGAAACAACTTTCCCAGACAGTACAATAAAACCTATTTTTTAACACCACAACAAGCTTTGCTCGTGGGAGACCTAATTCAGTCTGCAAGCAATGTGTTTCTAAAGTGCCAAAATCACGGCGTTCGCAGGCCATGTAGACGTCATTTCGAGGCATAGCGAACTTCGCAAGTGCGAATGTTTGTTCCACCGAATTCGCAAGCGAAAAATGCACCATGAAGAGCGGGCTTCACCCGGGCACGGGGGGAGGGGTATACCTGTTGCCTTGCCTTCGGTGCAGGGGCGTGTGATCAGCCTAGCGAACTGGTGACCGGCTCTGTTGTTCCCTTTCTACACCGCTTGTTCTCTTCCTGTACCCCGGAGACGGAAGCCACCAGCAGTCCTGACCTAATGCGACGCGCACTTAGCGGACACTATACGCCCAGGAACCCCTTGCCGTAATTCGTTTTGGCGGGCCTCCTCCTCGACGCTGCCCGCCGCTTGTGCTCGCGCCGAGGCCCCTCGGTCGTGTGGATTCCTAGATTCTCCAGCCATGAACAGACTCCGCCCCCACCGTGGCGCGGGTGGGGCCGCTATAACAAAAGAAATTGTCGTTACCGTGTGTACGCTGCTGAATACGGCAACTCCTGCCGTTGCTCACCATGGGCCTATGAACATAATCAACATAAGATTCCTGGACCAGCAGCTTCAGGAGGGCCTCAGCGACGAAGACTTCGGATCGGACCTGGCTGCTTCCTGGGAGTTTGACGGCAAGGTGATGGATGTTCGTTCACGAGTCGAGTTTGCGATCGCTGGGGATCCTAAGACGGCAAATCTTCCGAATGAGGCTTCGCACGCTAACATGCCTCAACCGGCCGTCCTTCCCGTTGTCCCCAGCACTCGCGTGGCTGCTCTGCCCAAGCTGCAAATCTCTACAAATGTGGGTCACCGGCGGAACTGGCAAGAATACTGGGACAATGTCGGGGCAACCATCTATAGCAATTCCGCTTTCCCTCGAATCAAGAAAGTGAAAGTACCTGATGACATACTTGACTGGCCAGGTAAAGACAGCAATAGAGGGCATGCGACTCGCATGGGCCCACTAGAAAGCTGCCATAAGTACCCTCACCCCTCCATTTGGTTGTAACAACATGCTCGTTGAAGGGCACATCAAAAGCCCGCTACCCTTGGCCACTCTGCGGAGCTCCGCCGACATAGAGGAGTGCTAGACCTCCATTAGCAGATCTCCACCCCTTTCAACGCATTTGAAGGTCAGGGGTCCCCGCAACAGAGTATGCGGTGGTCCTGCACTGTGCGCTGATGAAGCCGTCCTGCCCCACCCCCATCCGACCTTGGGATCCTGTGCCATCTTAGTATCAAAGATTCATCCTCAGCATCTGCGTCGGACGAAACAAACAGGCCGTCGGAAAGGGCAAGGAAAGTGAGGGATATTTTGGACTCCCTGCGAATCTCGGTACAGGTCAGGTTGCTCGACAGAAAGGCAGGTTGATCACCCGTGTATTCTGCAGTTGCGCACATTTGACAGACACTATCCGCCGCCTTCCTACCTGGGTCCACCATCAACCATTACTTTGCCTACTGTATCGGCACACCCGCTTTTGCGGACCGAACGTAAAACTTAGCCCCGGTCGTCGTGTCAGATTTGGGCTGCACACGACCACCAGCTCGTCGAGTACAAAGCGCCTTGAACAACGGGGAAGAAGCAAAGGTTCCAAGCTGCCGGGCTCTGCTTCCGCTGCAGAAAGCCAAACCATTTATCCCGTGTGTGCCGAAGAGCAAGAAGGCTCGTGTACGATCACTGCTCGCGACGGCATCTTACGTCCTTCTGCGTTATTACGCGTCTCCATGAAGCACCAGCAGGTGAATGACACGATTCTTTCTTCGGCGGAACTCTTTTGCGTTTTAGCGCAGGCGCTTCTGATCACTTCCGCGCCGGTCACACCACTATTCTCGCCCCAATATACCTTCAAGGCTCACAAGACTTCGCTGTAGCTGCGCTGGCTGAAGGGGACGGGCTCTGGACGGGGCGCACGCGCGTGCGAAGTGCGCAGATGCGTTCGTCGTAGTCAATTGCGTCCAAAACGTCGCCGTCCAATTCCTCTCCGGTGAGACTCGCTTGAATCTGGCTGTTCAGCTCACGCAAGGCTCGCTGCTTGTCAAGAATAAGTCCAGATGCGTCTGTAAATTGAGAGTCGGTACCGCCGGGCTCTGCAGCAGCCAGTAGAGTGCCGTCACCTTCGTGATGGTAGCACGGTGAACTCCCCGGTGGCGATGAAGCGATTCCATGGCGCGAGTCGGCGGGAGCGGACGGCTTGGTGTTTCGGCACCAGCAACTTGTGTGGTGAAAGAGAACGAGCAAACCAGGCGTTCGCCTATCCAATATGGCAACGAACCGACCGCCACGTGAGCCCCGCTCGTGGAGCGAGCTCCCGCTGGCTGCGCTCGTGGCGCGCTCCTTTTTCCTTATTCAACAACTCCAGAGGACGCCTGATTTCCGCCGAGCCCTCTTCGTTCATTCGAGCAACGTTTGCCTAGCTGAAAAATAGGGAATTGTCGAAGTGTTTTATTGCAGAATTATTGGGGCGAAGGCTGTGCGCTGCTGAGTAGTACAATAACGCACATTCGATCCCTGCTGCGGCTACTGTTTTTCCGATGTAGGCATAGAAGAGTGGGCACGGCGGGCATGGCAGCGGCACGTTGCCAACCAAGCCGCTCTTCTGCCTTGTGCAGGGGCTCTTCTGCGCAGGTTTGGCTATACAGTGCTGCCACTTTCCAAACTCGGCCTCGCCGACGTTTCAACGACCAGCTTATGCGGCAACGCATTTGCTGCAGCATGACGAAACAACGAGCGACATCCCCTTTCGTCCTTCCTAAGCTATCACTGTCCAAGGCTGGACGTAAGCAGATACAGCGCCTATATATGAACCGCTCCTAAATTTCAACTTCAGTGGGCACGGCGGGCATGGCAGCGGCATGTCACTAACCGAGCCGTTCTTCTTCCTTGTACAGGGGCTCTTCTGCGCAGGTTTGGCTATGCAGTGCTGCCACTTTCCAAACTCGGCCTCGCCGACGTTTCAACAACCATTTGCTGCAGCATGGCGCAACAACGAGCGACGTCCCCTTTCGTCCTTCCTCAGCTACCACTATTCAAGCCGTGACGTCAGCAGATACAGCGCCTGCATATGAACCGCTCCTGCACTTCAACTTCAGTGGGCACGGCTGGCCTCGCAGCGGCATGTCGCTAACCAAGCCGTTCTTCTGCCTTGTGCAGGGTGGTCCACGTTTCGCTTTCTTTAGGAGCGATTCGCGCTTTCTTATAGTCCTGCCGTGCCTTTTTGGGCTATGCAGTTGTTATTGTGCGGAGACATTGAATGTAATCCCGTACATAGTGTTGAAGAATTACTTCTTAAGGTTTTAGAAGGTCAAGACGAATTGTGCAAAGAAATCTGTGGCCTGAAGTGTATGTTTGTTGATTCTGGGTTTGTTTCTGGGTTCTGTTGAATCTGCGGTTCGATGGTATTGAAAAAAATATCACTGAACTTAAGAACAAATCATCCAAACAAGACGAACTTCAAAATATTGTTTCAATATACCAAAAATCAGTTAGCTTTCACACACATGAACTTACTGACCCCGTGGATAGAAGTAGGGGCTGATATTTAGTGGTTTTTGGTATTTCAGAAAGCCCCAAAGAGACTGAAGCGTAATTCGAACAGAAATTAATTGACGCGACGTTTAAAGATTACCTTATTGTGAATTGCAAATCGGTAGGGCGTATTCATGCAATAGGCAAACCCGGTACAAAATACCCGATATCTTGTTCTTTCAAGACGTCAATGAAAAAGCCGCTGCACCAAAAAAATGAAAAAAAAATTAACGGAACTAAAATCTCCGTCCAAAACGACTACTACAAGCAAACATTAAAAAAACGAAAACTGCTTTTGGACAGCGCAAAACATGAAAAATCCAAAGGAAAAAACGTTTATCTAGTCCACGATGAATTGCATGCTGACAAAGAAGTTTAGGTTCGGAACAAAACAGCGAACGAACATAGAAAAAAAATTCCCCCGCATTTCCCCGAGGGGGAGAATGTGAAAGTGCGAATGCACGGTTGTCGGCCCGCTTGCGGCGCTTGCGCTCGGCCCCCGCAGCCCACCGCCTCGCCGCCTTCTCTTCCATCTCTTCCATCGGGTTTTTAGTATCACGTGTACACCACGCAGTTATCAAGCCGCTATAACGCCGCTGAGTCGCTAACGCACGCCGCTGACGACGTAGTTTGAATGCGTTAAAGATATAAGGCGCGTTACTAACACTGATATCAGCGTCGCTTCCGTGGCTTAGTCGGTAGAGCGTCGCGCTGCGGCCGCAAAGTCCTCGGATCGAAACCTGGCGCCGGATGCTGTTTTTTTTTTTATATAGAGAGGAGGACTGCGGACGCCGCCGCCGCCGCCGGCGGTGGAAGGTTCGGGGTCGCTTATAAAGTGCATTCGCACTTAAAATCACTCGAAAGGAACAGCATGCACATGCAGTGAACGCAGATAGTGTTCTGAGCAATGATCATGAAGGTAGTGATAATGGAAGCGCACGACATATGACCCAACAACGTGTAAGACTACTAAATATAAACGCTCGTGGTATTACTAACAAACCTGAACACCTTGAAGCTATACTTCTAGCACACGATCATCACCAAGTTGTCCTTACCGAGACATGGCTTCACACCTTCGTCAGTGATGATGGCGTGGGGCCGCCGGGTTTCAAAATTTTTCGAAAGGACAGGGCAACTAAGGGGGGTGGTGTGTCGGTTATTGTGAAAGACTGTATAAGAGCTACATTGCTATCTCATGTGCCCGATCTTGAGTGCTTGTGTTTAAACGTGACACTTGGCGGCCAGAATTTTGTGTTGTACGCAGCGTACCCGGCTCCTGATTCAACAAGTGATTATCTGACAAAATTGCATGCGCACATGCTACAATACAACGATCGAAAGGTGATATTAGCAGGAGATTTTAACCTTCCTGTTATTGACTGGGAAAGATTAGAAGCAGGCTCTGGCTCCGTCGATATTTCTTGTATGTTTGATGTTATAATTGACCACAATCTTGTGCAAGTTGTGGTTGATGCTACACGTGTCACACAGTCAACATCTTCAGTGCTTGAACTGGTATTTTTGCAACGATAAATTGTTCAGTACGACGTGTCCGTAATCACTGGCATATCAGACTAGGGTTTGGTTAGTGTTTCGTTCCCTTTGCATCTAAACCGTTCTAAAAGTACGCATGCCACAAAATCTGTTAAAAATTTTGCGCGCACTCATGATTTGCGGATTTTGTAGTTTTTGGATGATCATGTGGATGAGTTTTGTGGCGACAATGTGGAACACCCTGGGAGAAGTTGGTGAACATCTGTAAGTTTTGCTTAGATTTATTCATTCCCAACAAAATAAAAAAACTCTCTAAGTTAACTCCGTGGGTCACGAGACCTATACTGCAGTTAAAACGAACGGCCGAACACCTGAGGAAAAACAGGGCAGCTTTTCACCGTCTAAGTGAAGTTCGGCCTGCTTTACATGACGCGATTCAACGCGAGAAAAGCTTTTATTTCAATACTACACTGGCTAATTTTATTAAAGATGGCCCGTAAAAGTTTTGGACCTACATTAGCGATCGCAGAAAGAATGTGGAACAAATTTCCGTGAACGGTTCTGTGATATGGGATGCAAAAGCGATTGCTGATCATTTAACTCATCATTTAATCAGCACGTCAACTATGCCTCACGCTCGCTGTTTTCATGTTATACAGGCTCTGACGTACATCGTGTCGTCATCCCTTCTGATTGACACCGTGGAACCGCTGGACGTGAATCCTTTCTTCCTGGCGGCCCAAAGTGACTGCAGCTTTCCTGGCGGATGGGAAACCAGCCGCCTTATCTTCGAGCATGGCAACTTGTTTCCGGTACCCTCGTCTCCAGGAACATCGAACTGCGCTGCCTATTTAAGCAGCAACCGTCAACCAGTCCAGCTCAGTGGGCATGGAATCAGCACGTCAACTATGCCTCACGCTCGCTGTTTTCATGTTATACAGGTTGGTGAACCTCTTTCCTTGTACGCAAAGAAAACAAGTAATCGATGTTTGCTGCTGATTCCTTGCCCTCAAGTGCTCTGCGGCATGTCTCGTGAATGTTTAAATGCCCTTTGTTTATTACTGTTGTGTTCAGGCGATATTGAGAGCAATCCTGGCCCCCAGAAAAAAAACCAAGAAAGCGCTGCTAGTTCAGTTCACGATGACAACACCCGGCACAATGCAGTTATTTCGACACTTGAAGAGATACGGGCGATGTGCGCAGAAACGACCGCGAAACAAAATGTCCTCTTTCAGACAGTACAAGATATAAAGGCTAATCAGCAGGAGTTAGCCAACAAGTTATTGGATATCGGAACGCGGCTTTCCTCTGTAGAGGCGAAAGCCGATACTATTGATAGCCTTGAGCAGCAAGTTAAAACCAACAGTGATGACGTAAACGTCATTTTTCAGCAGTACAATCAGCTTTCGTCGCGTATGGATGACTTAGAGGACAGGGCACGAAGAAACAACCTGATTTTCTACGGCATTTCAGATTCAAATGAAACTTGGAAACAGACAGAAGATAAGCGCATTGAACAGCTACAGCCCGTCTTTGGTTCTGCACTCTGCCCTGCCAATATTGAACGAGCACACCGCATCGGCAGCCAGTTTGTAGAACGTAAATGCCGCCCTGTAGTTGTTAGGTTTCTATCGTTTAAAACAAAAGAGAGCATTCTTTCTGGGCGCGCTAAGCTAAAGGGCACCGATATAACCGTTACTGAGGACTTTTGCAAGTCTACTAGGCTCGCACGGAAAAAGTTAACAGAATTTGCCAAAGCCCTGCCCAACTCGCCTGTATTTCGCCTTAGCCACGACAAACTTTTGGTCAACAGAAAGTGCTATGTGTATGATTACAGTGTTGATTTGGTTCGCGAACTTGTGTCTCAATACCACCCCCAATCTACTGACCCACAATCTACTGACAATGAAGCTACGAAAGTGTCTGGCGCTACTATTGCCGACAGTCGCCTTACAACACTCCCAAAAGAGAATTCTACTGATTCTGCCATTGATTCCCCTAATGCAAGCACCTTGCCTCATTTTCTTCAATCCGCCAGTGTTGCTGAACCATCGTAACGGTTAACTGAGGGAAGTGGTGTTCGATGTTCGTCATGTTCTTTATCGATTATATTGACTAATATCCGGAGCATTATTAATAAAAGGGACAGCCTGAGCAGCGTTGTAGACTCATGTGAAGCAGATATTATCGCCTTAACGGAAACCTGGCTGAATGCACGGATACGTGATTCGGAGTTGTTTTCTACTTCGAATTCTTTCAGTGTGTATCGTTGTGATCGTGACGGAAGGCAAGGTGGTGGCACATTGTTGGCGGTTTCAAAACGTTTACAGTCGTTTTGCATAAAAATTCCAGCTAGACTTGAGTCAGTTTGGTGTTATGTCTTGGTAAATAATACAAAACACGTCTTTGGCGTGTGTTACCGTCCTCCGAATGCTGACCCAAGTTTTGTTGACGACTTGCACGACACAATCAATGATATTAGAACACGATACCCGATTTCCCCTATAACATTGTTAGGCGACTTTAACTACCCTTCAATCGATTGGACGTTCGAGCCACCCCGATGTACGTCACATTCCTCCCAATCTCAGGCATTTCTTGAAGTCTGCGCACTGTTTAACTTAACGCAAATAGTAGCTAGTGCTACTAGAGTAACAACTACTTCTGCAAACATTCTTGACCTTGTTTTAACAACCAATCCCGAACTTATAAATAGCACCTCAGTCTTGCCAGGACTAAGTGACCATTCTCTCTTGCATTTCTACTTGGACGCTAGCATTACCAGGGCCCCCACAAAACGTAAAATCATATTTAACTATAAAAGAGCTGATTTTGATACTTTCAACCGCGAACTTTTCGCTTTTTTGGACGAGTGTCTACCTGATTTTGAGAAACGTTCCGTGCAAGAAAATTGGGACGCTTTTTGTTCTAAAATGATGGAACTCAGGCGCATGTGCGTTCCAACTAAGACTATAACAGCAAATCCAAAATCGCCATGGTTCAATGACTTCCTCAAGAGGCTTTCCAACAAAAAGAAAAGATTGTTTCGTGCAGCCAAACAACATTCATCTGAGGACCGTTGGCATGCTTATCAGAGGGCCGCTGATGCCTACATGCAAGCAGTGCGCGAGGCTAAAACCAAATTTTTTAGCGATACGCTTCCATAAATGCTCACGACAAACCCTAAGAAGTTCTGGAATATTGTTAATAATAACGACACAAATGAAGTTTCCCTGTCTGATTCCGAAGGAGCGGCTGTTCCACGCCACGATTGTGCTATTTTACTTAATGATGTTTTTGTTAACAACTTCTGTTCCCTCACTCATTGTAGGTTACCATCCATTTTGTGTTCTAGCTTCCCACCTATGTCACCTATTATTATAAATCCTGCCGGCATTGTTAAGGTTATAGATTCCTTGAAATTGTCTTCTTCGTGTGGTACTGACAGCATTAGTGTGAGACTTCTTAATGAAACAAAAACGGCTTCATCAATATTTCTTTGCAAACTCTTTCAGCAATCACTAAATCAAGGTGCACTTCCAGGTGACTGGCAAACGGTGAAGGTGGTTTCTATTCATAAATCCGGCGTGAAGCATTCACCTTTAAATTACCGCCCCATTTCCCTTACTAGCGTCCCGTGCAAAATATTTGAACATGTAATATTCTCTGAGCTAGCGAACTTTCTTGACTCCAATAACTTTTTTACACCTTCCCAGCATGGATTCAGGAAAAATTATTCCTGCGAAACGCAACTAGTTTCTTTAGTTCATTCCTTGCACACTATCACCGACCGTCGATCTCAAGCCGACTGCATTTTTTAGATTTCGCCAAGGCCTTTGATAAAATTAATCATGATCTTTTGCTAATAAAACTCCGAAGTCTAAACATTGATCAACGTCTGTTAACGTGGATTGAACAATTTCTATACCATCGTTCTCAGTTCGTATCTGTAAATGGTGTCGAGTCCCCCCTTTCCCCGGTTACGTCAGGCGTGCCCCAAGGTTCAGTCCTTGGTCCTTTGCTCTTTTTAATATATATTAATGACCTGCCGAGCTGTGTATCCTCTTCTGTCCACTTATTCGCAGATGATTGTGTAGTCTACTGTGAAATTTGTGATAGTGCTGACGTCTCCCAGTTACAGTCTGACCTTAACAATATCGCTGAATGGTGTTCCATGTGGAAGATGGACCTTAACGTAAATAAATGTAAAGTAATGCGCGTGTCCCGTACCAACTCTGCCCCAGCTGATTACCTTCTTAATAATACCAGTTTAACTTCAGTAACCAGTTATAAATATCTCGGTGTATATATCGCATCCGATCTCAGTTGGCAATGCCATATTAATTACATAATTAACAATGCCAACCGCTCACTCGGCTACTTACGGCGGAACTTCTCTAAAGCCCCTCTTCCTACTAAATTAATTTTATACAAATCCTTGGTTCGCTCAAAGCTAGAGTATGCGTCATCTGTCTGGGACCCCGGACTTTCGAAGCTAATACATTCTCTTGAATTAGTACAAAATAACTCGGCACGCTTCATTTTGTCAAACTATCATCGCACTAGTAGTATTACGTCAATGAAAAAAACTTTGACCCTCCCTTCCTTGGTCATGCGCAGGAAAATAGCTCGGCTTTGCCTATTTCATAAAATTTACCATCACCAAACCTTGAGCCATCAGTTTATCAGCCGCCCCTTCTACGTTTCGTCTCGCCGCGATCATTGCCACAAAGTCTACGTCACCACATGTAATCATGACTCATTTTTTCATTCCTTTGTACCACGTACTGCTTCTGAGTGGAACTGCCTTCCCTCAGATTTGGTCTCACTAGTTGATAACGTTTTGTTTCATGCCGCCATCACCAATTTTGTTCATCACCAAGATCTGTGATCTGTACTTATGCTGTTTGTCCGTTGCTTTATTTATTTTTCTCGGTTGCGTGTATTAGAACCCTTACGCCGCTGTATTTGCCTTTTTTTTATCAATTCACTGTATTTACTGCGCTGGCAGCTCTTGTTTCGCGTTATGGCATGTCAAAGCAGTGTTAACGTATCTGTTCATGCGATTGTATTGATTGTATCGTGCCTTACATTTGCATTTTTTTTTGTTTCCCACTCCCCTCTGTAATGCGACTGCGCTTGAGGGCGAAATAAATGAAATGAAATGAAATGAAATGAAACTCCTTTTTTCATAGTGTTTTCTGTCAGTCTTTTCAGTCCGTAGCTTTTGTACGAGATCCAGATATTCCACCAGGTAATTTAATTTCATACGAAGGAGTTCTAAACATGATTCTTCGAATAAAAGTGAAATCTTCCGGTGGGCCAGAGGGAACACCGAGAGTTTTTCCGACGATACGTCGAGCCCTTGTCCAAATACCTTGATACAATTTTTGAGGCTTCAATCCGCACTGCAACGTTACCTAAAGAGTTGAAAATGGCTCGTGGCAAGCAAATTAACAAAAAGGGAGACCCCCTTCTTGGGTTCAACTATCGGCCAATTTCGACTATATCGTCTTGCAGCAAAATGTTAGAACAAATTGTAACAGCATTCATATCAAAACACCTAGATGAGCATAACATTTTATCTCGGTACCAGCATGGGTTTTGAAAGGGCTTCTCAACAACGACTAAGTTGTGTACAGTCATTCATTCTCTTGCATCTGTGATTGATAAAGGCAGCCAAGTCGGCGTCATATTCTTAGATTTCTGCAAAGCCTTTGACTGCATCCCCCATGATAAACTTATGGTTAAATTACAGTTTATTGAACTTCCCAATTTTTTTATTAGCCTGTATTTCTAACTACTTGACTGACCGCTCCCAGTTTGTGTGCATTAATGATCAAAACTCAATTCTTCTGCCTGTTACTTCAGGTACTCGGGGCAGTGTACTCGGTCCCCTACTATTTTTGATATACTGTAATGATGTAGTAAATTGTATAAACCCCCCTGTTAATGTTCCTCTTTTTGCGGATGATTCTCTTCTGTGTAACCCGATGGCTAATACTGATGACCAAGAAGCTTGCCAGTCCACTCTAAACAATATATGTCTATGGTGCAACCAATGAGAGATGAAACTAGACTGAGATAAATGAGTTCTGCTCCCTGTCACAAACAAGAAAAAGTCAGTACTAACCTAATACACGCTCTCTAACCAACCTCTTCATGACGTTAAGGAATACAAGCATCTTGGTGTCACTCTAACACATAATTCAACTTGTGGAGCTGCGGAGGCAACTTGTTTAAAGTTGGAATTCCCCCATTAAACAAGTTTCGTCCGCAGTTTTCCGCAAATTATGCATGCTAAGGCACAAACTTAAGGATGCTCCTACGAAAGCGAAACACTTAGCTTACCAATCCTTGATACTCCCGACATTAGAATATGCATGCGTTGCCTGGGATCCTTATACTAAAACTAACAGTGATGCATTAGAAAAAATTCAACGGACGGCAGTTCGTTTCATTTATTCTCTCTATAAGCCTAGTAGTTCTGTCACTAATGTTATGCTTTCAAATGGTATCCCAACTTTGCAGTCAAGACGCAGATTCTTGCGCCTAAAATTTTTGTAGCTCCCTTCAAACCGCAAGCTTGCTCCGAACCCTGACCCCTACCTGACACCACTAAGAACACGTCAGACCCGGCATTCACACGCACTTTCTTTAACACCATATTTTGCTTGTACTAACTTGCTGAAATTTTCTTTTTTCCTCGTACCATTGAAGAGTGGAATAGTCTCCCGGCAAGCAGTTTACACTCACCTGGGCTCATTTACGCCGAAATTTGAAATTCTTTTTCTAACTATTGCAACTGTTCCGCGCTTCCCTCCCAACTCTTTGCTTTCGTTGCTTTTGTATAAAAATGTAGCGCTTTCCGCTCTTTATTTTCTTCATTCTTTTGTTCATGTTGTATTGAAATGTCGTGTATGATAACTGTATTATCCTGCCCCTCCTGCTTGGGCCTCTGGCCAGCAGTATTTGTAAATAAATAAAAAATAAAACCGGGAAGCCCTTCATACCAAATTGGGGTGGTCGTTAGAGGTTCCGAAGTGGTAATTCGCAGTAGCCCGATACGGCGCAGCTCATTTCCAAGGAGTAGCTCCGGCGAGTAAAACTTCAATTTCCATTCAATTCAACTGTTTCGGACCTCTTCGACTGCCCAAGGTTGCCCAAGCATGATGATCGTGCAAAAAACTGAAGCCAGAAGTGCACCTCTTTTTTCTTCCTTGGTTTTATTACTGGCCAACAGCTTAATGGAAAAATTGAGAGGTCACCGAGCCCCTCTTATCTGTTGTAAATGCGGAAATATTCCCACACCAGTGAACTCCGCTTATGGCTCCTGCGAGTTTTGTGCGGCGAGCAATGCTCGCTCGTTTGGCTGCGTTATTGCGCTCCTTTGCTTCGACTTCGGGGCACTTGGCGTGGGTGACCATGCACAGGTATTCTATTACTGAGGCAAAGTCCGGTGCTAGAGAAAGCGTCGCAGCATGAGCCTGTAGGAGCTACCACACATGCCCGACAACACACGCCAAACGTCGCTACAGTGACTGTTACAGCGCAAGATAAATAATGTCGGCGGTTGAGGGCTATCTAAACCGTTTAGATCGGAGAGCGAGAACGTGTCGTAACTGAAATCATGACTTGATAAATATGGGTTTGCTTTATTAGTTTTCGAGTGTATTCAACTATGTAGGGTGGGTGCGAAAAATACCTTTCTACCGAAGCGCGTTAGTGAGCCGCCTATGGGATGGCGGCGCTTCGCCGTCCTTCTTGCACGCTGTATTTGCACGCGCGACTGAAACAATTTTCAAACATATGAGGCTCGGTGATGTATCAGAATGGCTACCGAGCATAAATTGGGCAATAGCGAAGAAAAAAAGTTTTCTTCGCCAAACTGGCAACCAAGGGATAGCACCACTACGGTGCGGTGAGGAAACCTTGCGAGCGCTTTTCTTGCCTTATGAAATGTAGCCGATAATTACCAGCTAATCAGATGCAAGGGAAGGAACAGCGCACATTCTAACAAAGTACGACAGAGTAACACACCACAGCGCTTGTGGTGTGTTACTCTGTCGTCCTTTGTTAGAATGTGCGCTGTTCCTTCCCTTGCATCTGAAAACCACCAACTAGCCCAACATGCCACCCTTTTGCGTTAATCACATGGACTTGAAGGAATCTGACTGCAAGAGTGCTACCGAAGAAATGCGGAAGCAAAGCTCAAGGCTGCTCGGTAAATTAAGTAATAGCGTAAACAGCCTTCGTGTATACGACATTTTGGTCCGCTACGCACTGTGTAGTCGCGGCTGTAGGAATCGACCAGCCACATCGATTGCCCCGAAGTATGGGTTTCAGAATCCCACATCAGGAATTTTTTTCTTGTTCTGTCTGTCACATTTTCACTTGTTTTTGTTTTTCGCCTATGTAATTTGTGAATAAAATGCAGTGTTTAATAACAAAGCTCTGAGCGTTCCCCGTAGTTTTTTTCCGACATAAGCACTCGCGTTCTCGACGGCAAATATATACCCTTGCCCCAATTAACTCTCCTGGGACGATACGATGAGCCGGTCATTTATGTTACGCTGTCTTTTTAAATGTTTATTGAGATAGCAATATTGCGCCCATTTATTATTATGCAAGACACAACCTATACACCGGACATGTTGCCTTTTGAACGATCGCATTTTTAATCAGAAACCTGTCTTTATAATGATTGGCCTCATGTCTTTTCAACAATTTTACGCTTAATTCTACTTCGAATGCCCGATTTTGGGTTCTATACTAAGGTAGTTTTCTAACCAGCTAAAGTTCGTGGCACTATTTGCCCATATTTGGCCTTGCATTGTTGTAACTAAAAACCCATATTATTAAAAATCAATGCAGCCCATTCTTGAATAAAAGCGTATTTATTTTGTAGACAACATAACTTGAGTATTTTTATAGAGCACCTAGCTTTTACCCATGGGCCAGGTTTTCATGAATTGCCTGCTGCGAAAGCAGTTGGCTCGAAGAATGGGAAGCGTTCAAAATGTATCATACGACAAATTTTTCCCCACTATTTTAAAATCCAGGTTATCAGAGAGCAGACAACAAATAACAGCGACCCTCGATGGTTTGGGGGCTATCTTTCGTTTTCTCTCTTTTGCATTGTCTGTTTGAGTTTTTCGCCTACTGGCGAAAAACTCAATAGACCTGGACAAAGTACAATTAAAGTACTTTTCTGCTGTTTCTGATGCAAAGATGGAAGAAAAGGCATCCGTCGCCTCGTCAATTTTTTTTGCTATTCAGGGTATGCCCAACAAGCTGAGCACTATAACTGAAAGGCTATACTTTCGCAGATTTATCAAGTCTTCCTTTTGTGTCTTACAACTATATAAGGGCGGGTCGCATTTTCATTCTAAGAACTCGACGGTACCCGTAATCTTACACGTTTTAAGAAGCGATGAAGACTTTGGGGATTTTTTTTTGTGTAATAGTGGTGGTTTTTTCGTCTAGGTAAGTGCCATTTCATATCCGTAAACAGGTGTTTTCGCTTCAGTGCCGCAATAGATAATTTGTCGCAAAGTAACGATCTTTTAGGGGGAGAACAAACGGAAGTATTTCATTCTGATGTTAATGGGCCATGTGTTCGGCTACTACCACGCTTCAGTGGTATTTCCGCATAGTGTTGTATTTCCTTAGTGTTGTATCGTGGTGTATGCATAGTGCTGCATACAACACTATGCATAGTGTTGTATGGTATTTCCTGCATACAACACTGCATAGTGCTGCATACAACACTATGCTATAGTGTTGTATGCATAGTGCTGCATAGTGTTGCATGGTATTTCCTTATCTGTTGTACCAAGTTACTTGTGCGTTCGTAGCAAAATAAGCGTACACGTCTACAAAACTATACTTACTCGTTCTCCAGTAGGTGGCTCAGTAGCAGTAAATAAATTTGGGAGGGAGGGAGGGGAGTGCTGGAAAGCGCACGAAACATATGATTTAAGAACAAATAAGTGCAAGGTGAGATATGGCGGTTAACCATGCGCTAATTGTGATTCCCTTTTATTCTTGATACTCAAACTGGCTGAAAATTGTCTGGTTAAAAAGCCGGAAAATGTCTGCACTAGCGGAACGCATTCTAGGCCACAGTCGATGATACCTTGAATAAAGTGCACGTTAAAGATCCCCAGGTGGTCAAAAGTAATGCGGAGCCCTCCACTACGGCGCGCTTCATCGCCTGCGTTGCTTCGGCGCGTTAAACCCTGCAATCAATCAATGAAACCTTGAATAAAGTGTTTCGAAGCCAGGCATCATGCTGAAAAAAAAAACACCACAGGTGGATTACTTGAGTGTTTCATGCTTTTAAGTATTGCATCAGTCGAGATGTGATATGTGACTGTTCTTAGTGCAGTACAAGTTCTCAGTGGTTAAGAATCCATGGTTATCGTAGTAGTCATTGGACATTAAACCTCCTGTTTCTTTTAAGATTAAATCCGTGCCATTGCGTGAGTCAACTGCGAAATACTCGCGAAGCTGTGAGCACACTGAGGATGGAGGCTCGCTCGTCCGTTTATAGTACATAGGCTTAGCAGAGTATTGCCCTGTAAAGAATCCTCCCTATTCCCGCACACTCACACAGTTGACACCTCAGCCGTTTCATGAAAAGTACACAGAAATGCGTGCATTGCATATTCTCGCTTTGCGGCATTTCGGAGTTAACCAGCTACCATGAAATCGTTTTGGGGTCACAGTGCACAATTGAACAAGAAATGTCCAATCAGAAAGTGGCACACCTGGACTTCTCCACATCTGAATAGTGACTAGGTATCCGTGTCGCTTTATCGCATTTTACCCTTTGCGTAAATCGTGCTCCTGTCTATCCCGCCACTTACGGGTGGTCTTCTGAGCACGGTTGCCTAATAGGTAATTATTTGCGTTTTTTGCTTTGTTCGTGGGGTAAACTTTGACTAAGGCGCTGTTCAATAAACTTCGCTACAGTGATTTTATGCTGCTAAAACTTTCCAAATAATGTCGGTGGTTTAGCAATCGTAATTAAGTTTCATTGGATGATTTTCAGGAGCTGGTTTTCTGCTCTACTGTACTGAAGAAAAGCTCGAAAATTTAACAACGCATGCGTCGTGAACAACAGAGTCAAATTTGGTCTCTAATATTTGCATTGCTCGTCATTCTTTCTCTTCAAACTTTGGATAAGTTAGGGTTTCAGGCGAAAGAGTGTAGCCAGGATAATTCCGTTATTTCACTACCAGAACTTCTATACCATTTTTTTGCACGTGTGAGCGCAGAAACGCTTGTCCGGATGTATTAAATGCGTTTTATTTAAACTCATAATTCCTATGTTCCCTTGAACGTTTAAAAATCGAGTTTACACAAATTTCGTCTTCTATATGCCTTTACCATGATGTTCATAACAGTCGATGTTATTACCCCCCGCGATGGCCTTTTGTATAAGGCGTCGGTTCGGCAAATCGGTCCCGACCACGATTGCTCCTTTTTCGGGGGAGACGAACAGCGAAACAACGCATGCATTAAAGTTTCTGTGCCATTTGTAAATTCCTCGGTGGTAAAAACTAATCCACACCCTCCTACTACAGTGCCCATCGTTTCCCAGGTGTAGCTTTGGTGCGTTAAACCCCATATAAAATGTGAGGTATTTATACTTTTTACGCAGCTTATTCAATAATTTCCAGTTGCGACTGTCTATGCAGTACCTTAGGGTGTCGGGGAGATCGCCCAAGGATATTATATCAAAACAATAACCAATTGTCTACATATAAAAAGTTAGACTAGCTAATTAACAAATTACCTTCGGAATTCTGGCATGACACCACTCATCATCGCTATCACACATCAGCGTCCTCCACCAACGGTCGGAAGAAGCTCCTCGACAGCGAGAGCGGCCTCTCTGGAACTCCGGGTAGCTTACCCCTAAATCTGAGTGATAGGCAGCGCCATCCGCCGGATGACACAGCGAACTCATCTGCCGAGTCGTCGGCGAAGTGAAACTTGTTTTTGGGACCGTCTTAACAAATTATTTACGTACTTTCTGACGTAGCCGGGCTGCTCATCTCCCTCAATGAGCACCTTTGAAATTAAAGGGACACTGAAGTGATTTGTAAACTTTGCGGGATTACGAGCGCAAATTGTAGTCCGGAGTCCCTAGGCCCTGTTTCGACCATTCTCAGTGCGTTTACACAAATTTATTTAGTAGAAAAATCACTTCGAAACTGCTGTCCTCTTCCCTGCACCCTCGCCCAGTTTCTGTGGCGTTTTCGCGTGACGTCAGGAGGAGATGAGCTGACAATGGGCTGCGCTACTGCACAGCTCACCGGCCTTCCGACAGAGTCAGTCGGCCCAGCGTTTTGTCCGCCGGCCGCCGACGGGTCGGCGCAATTCGTTCGCTCAGTTGAAACGAAGCCAGGATACTTTTGTGAATGGAAGAATGTGCCTTTCTTTAGTTTGTTAGTTTGTACACTGTATCTAGCTCCCAGTCAAGGTCGCTTCACACAAGCGCTGTACAAGCGCCCATGCGACGCTTCGCTGACTGGTATGTCTGTGGGAAAATATAACGGTGCTTTAAGGCGGGAGAAGAGTTAGCGAAGTCAATATAGGTACTAAGGAAATAAACTCAACTGATACTTTTACCGTACAGCGTAAAACTAGGGTGGAGGAAGCACTTTTTTGCGCTGGGCGAACAAGCACAGCGGTCATCAGCACGACTACGCATCTGTGAACGCTTTTCCGTCTAAGAAATGCAATTGCTAGACGTGAGATATTTCGGAAACTGGGGGGACGCTTACCGCACGAGCGGAATACAACAAATAGTCACCTAAGCTGCTTGAAATGCTCAAAATAAATAAAAGTGTAGACTGGTTATACATTATATACCTTATATTTCCAAGGGCAGCAGCGCTCAGCCATGGCCGACTGGTCTGGAGCGCTATGTATCTTGTTGCAAGTGTTCTGCAAGTCAGGAGTTCCAGTCCCCTGGTCTACATGCTTTTTTTTTATACGTAGACTTTTTCGTCTTCGGCCGATGGTTTCTATACTGAGTTCACCTTTTTTGGCCCGTAACGTTCACTGCTCCACAAACTAGTTCACAGAACGCGCGCAGGCTGACACTGGCGCGCTCGCGAGTTCTCGTTGGCGTGCTGTTGCCATAAGCACCGACTGCTTTCGGGCAGTGGGCACAGGCCAGAATGAACAGACCCTTGGCCTGGTGCGAACACGGTTTTTACGATACAGGCATGAGGGAGGCAAGCTCCAAATATGGGGGAAAAGCGCACGGCATTTGAGCGTCTGCGGGGACGCGGAGGGCGTTCATCCAGTGCGTTGGCCTCGGCTAGTGATTGCTACGATTCCAAGCCATCCTGGGAGGCATATCTTATGGATTTTACAGCCGACAACATGACACAAGCTCGGTACGACGATTACTGAGATATGCAGAATGCCCATCTAATGATGCCTTTCGATGTCAAGCGTATTCAATTCAATTCAATTCAATTCAACTTTTATTTCCAACAAGAAATTGGGGTTCCCCCAGGCGAGAAGTGGCCGTAAAGACCACTTGAAAGGTGCCTGAGGGCCCGCACTCGCAATGTAGACAGTTACAGTGTTCTGTTTCCCTTTTTGTCTCCATTATACAGAGTTGTTCGACTTCAAGAGTAGGCTAGGAACAATATACACGGTCATGCGCAGATGAACAATGATGCATAGCGATTGTAGTGACACAGGAGCAAAAAAAAAAGAAAAACAGTCGTAAAAATCGAAATCTTTCTATACAAAGACTCCATAGACACGAAAAGGCAAAAAGAAAAAAAAGAAAGAAAAGAAAAAGAGAAAACAAACGACAGTTTTGATCAAAGTATATAAAAAAGAACGGTGTGTGTCAACAACTTTATAAAAACAATTCCCTCATTTCTTTTCGGGTGTAGCCACTTACATTTCTGTTTACAATATGCCATTTGTTTAGCAGGGAAGGGACATTGCATCTTAAGGACTGCAGAAGATAGTTAGTTCGTCAAAGTAGAACTAGCCACCTGTCACAACCTCGAGTGTGCGAATCACTCTGTTGCATTTTAAATCTCCCATGCGTTCCAAAAAACCTGGTACCTTTCATTTGAAAAGAAAAGCGAATACAATAGACGACATTCATAAATTTTCTTGACAGACGATTGTTTATTGAGAGAAGAAAGACTGAGTTGAGTGCGAGTAGGGTACGTTGGCGATGTAGCGCAGAGCCCTTTTTTGTAAAAGAAAGAGTCTTTCAATATTTCCAATGGTAGTGGTGCCCCTTATGAGAGTGCAGTAATGTAAATGTGCAGCGAACAGGGCATGGGAAATCCGAATTTTAGCTTTCACCGGAAAATAATGTCTGGTTCATCGCACACAACACATCGCGCTAGTGCACCCGCCGCTGACGACAGTGATCTAGTCAAGGCTTCTATGTGACCCATCCATATCAAATCAGAGGAAAATGTTACTCGCAGGATTTTGTGCTTGCTCACTATCTCTGTAGGTACGCGGCCTAAAATAATCATTTGATGCATCGTTGTGTCCTTGTTTTTAGCTCCAAATAAGATGGCTTTTGTTTTGCTGGCGTTAATTTTTAAGCTGTTAGAATGCGACCACTGGTAAATGATCGACAGGGCCTCCTGAGCTTTTTCCGCAATTTCGTTTGTATTTTGGCCTGAACTAAACAAACTGGTGTCGTCTGCATAAAGAAAGAACGTGACGTCGTTTTTGGTTTTAATATCATTAACGTAGATATTAAACAGCAGCGGCCTTAATACGCTGCCTTGAGGTACTCCATGATGTATAGTTTTATGGGAAGAAATAAAGCCTCCAACTTCGACGCACTGTTTTCGTTCTGAAAGGAATGACTGAAGAAGAGAATGCGCTGTACCGCGGACGTTATAGCGTTGTAACTTTGTCAGCAGAATACCATCGGACACGTAGTCGAAAGCTTTGCTATAGTCTATAAATATACCGAGTGTAAGCTTCCTATCCTCAATATTTTTAATTAAAAGTTCTTTTTGTGCCAGTAGTGCCGATTCTGTTGATTTGCCGCGTTGACAACCATGCTGGCAGTTTGTAATTCTATCGTGCTTCAGGAAAAAAAGTGGTAATGAGGGAAAATATAACTTTTTCTAATCCTTTAGAGAATATTGGGAGTATGGATATGGGCCTGTAGTTGTTTGCGTCATTCTTATCACCATTCTTGAATATAACAGACACTCTGGCTATCTTCATAGAATGCTTAAACTGACCAGATTCTAGAACAAGATTATATATGTAGGCTAGACATGGTGCTATGATGTCTATCACGTACTTAATTAGTTGAAGTTGAATGTCGTGAATATCTTTTGCTTTATTGTTTCTTAAACTACTGAACGTTCGAAAAATTTCGCTTTCATCTGTTGGCGCCACAAATATAGTATCAGAGTTTTGATATTCTGTTGTGGCCCCTGCCCGGTGTTCCGTTGGCTGCACAATATTAATAAAGTGATCATTAAAATGCTCTGCCAGAGCTACCCCTGAAATTTTCCTATTTTGCACAGTTATCTTAGATACTTTAAGTTTCGCACAATTACGGCTTAACGTATCATTTATTACTTTCCATACCTGATGAGGATTCTGTCTGGAGGCATCTGAGAGACGGTAATCAAAATAGGATGACTTTGCTTTTTTTATTCAGCATTTAGCTTACTTCTGTACCTCTTAAATTCCGCTAACTTGCAAAGATCCCGCGTTTTTATAAATTTTGGAACAGGCGATTTTTCTCGGTAATCATTTTTACACGCTGAGGGCCAATCCAGGGCTTCCGTATTTTCTTTTTTTCTTTCGCATGGACATATGAAAAGCAGTTGTCATAATGACGGGAAAAAATTGACAGAAATTGTAAATAGCTCTCATTAACGTCATTGTTAGCGTAAACTGCCGACCAGTCTTAGTTCAGTATACGCCCTCGAAAGGAGTCCCTATTTACACTCGAAAACAGTCTGTACTTTGTGCGAAGCCGACAATCGTTGCGTGTAATGGCATTCATGTACGCAATACAAATACGGCAATGGTGACTTATATCATAACTTATTGTGCTGCCGGCATTTATTTCAATGTCTTGATTAATTATGAAGAGATGAAGAGTGGTCTGGCCTGTCGGTGTCACACGCGTGGGTGTTGTAATTATATTCTTAAAACCAGAAGCAGCTATTTTGGAACTGAGCTCCCTAGAATGAATATTGTCATCCAGCATGTTTACATTAAAGTCACCACCAAGTAACACATTATAACCCTGAATTGAAGAATAGTCAAAAAGTTGGTCTAAGAATTCGAAAAAAGCCGTGAAATTGCTAGAAGGGGGGCGGTAAAGCACCGAGTACAAGTTGTTTTCAATTTTCACGCACAGAATTTCGTAATCTGCAGTTATACGCCTGTATTTCTGCACCAATTCACAAGACATATTTTGTTTTACGTGCATTGCGACTCCCCCGCTGCGTTTCCCCTTCGACTGACAAAATAGTGATTGTATCCTTTCATAACGAACACAGAACTTTCCGCATGATAGCATGTTTCGGAAAACATAATTACATCGAACAGAAAGTTCAATTCCGAGAAAAACACGCTCAGTTCACCCTGCTTAGGGGCAACCGATCGTGCGTTTACGTGAATTGCCGACAGCATGTTTTTAGACCGTCGCGGTACACAGATATCTCTGCCAGCAAGCAGTGCTCTTGATGATGCATGAAAAAAAAAGTTTTAAGAGAAAAATAACGAACAGCCGCTTTTGGCGATCTTTTCAAGATCACGCTCCGACTGAATGCGCACTGAGTCAGTCGCTTCTGACTTCCGCGCATAGATTCGCCCATTTCTAGTCCACAGAACGCGCCACTGGTGCTCCCGTTTTTTTGCGATTGCCTGTGCAAGAAACGTTTTCAGGAAAGGGCACAAGTTATCGTTCACAAATATGGCACCTTCATTCGAGATTCCAACATTGCTGTTTTTAATGCGTTTTTTCGCGCCTTCTCGAGGACGACATCCCGTTTCGGCCTGCTCTTAAACTACACAAAAACGTTTGACTTGCCCTCTACCCGAGTTGGGACTCGGTGGCACATTTCACTGTCGTCAGCACTAATAGGCTCGCCAATCGCCGCGCCCAGTTTACTCACTAGATCAGTGACGTCCTCGTTTTCCGCCTCCACAAGACCTTTTATCTCTACGTTCGAGCGGCGTGAGTACTGTTCACACTAAACGAACCTCTTGGGAAGCTCATCGATTTTGGACTCATTTTCCTTGCACTTTGCCCTCAGCTTTCCGTTTTCCTGTTCTAAGCTTAGCCGTTCGTTTCGTTCTTCCGCTAGTTGCTTCTTCATGGCTTCGAACTCTTTTTCCGTGAACTGTACTCCTTTCATCATTTCCTTGGTCTCAGCTCGTAGATACCGAAGTTCACTACGAGTATCCCTATCGCTTTCACACTTGTTTTTTGACATGTTCACGTATACAACAATGCAAGGCAAGATAAACACAGCAAAGACCCTGAACTCGGCAGTAGTGACAGTTATACAATGAAAAGGGGTTTTCGCAACAAAAATGGCGAGACAAACCTGCGGCGAGATTTTGAAGAAGATTATGCGATCCGTCGACCAGCCCTCACCACTGCCGAGTGTCCGGTGCACGGGTTGATGCTCCTTTTTGTAGGCGTGTTGAAACGCCCCCAAACATCCTCCAGCGCAAGCTTCCACGTCACGTTGAATCCGGTGAGGGTATTCACGCCGAGTGGTTCAAGCTGAGCGCGACCGCGGCCGGTGGCGAGCTTGTCAAAATTCCTGCGGCGAGATTTCGAAGAAGATTAGGCGATCCGTCAACCAGCCATCACCACTGGCGAGTGTTTTACAGAACCGAAATCGAACCTTGTTTCAATGCTAACCAATCACGGCGCGTCTCCTCCCGTCGTCACAGCCTTTAGTTGGCGCGGCCGCCGCAAACAGAGCATGGTAGTTTTTCTTCTTTCGCGCTTTGTAAAATAATTACCGACTTGTAAACCGGATAAACGATGAAAAGTGTGCTAATTTTAGCCAGTCTATGCAGTGCAAGCAAAAACGGGAGCTTGACAAATTCACTTCAGTGTCGCTTTAATAATCCCCCTCCCTCCCCCCCCCCCCCCGCACGGGGCACCTTGAGTAATCTTGGTGACGGTGTTGGCGACACCGCGGACCCCAAGCCCCCATACACGCGCTATAACCGACCGTGGTAATGAGTTTTAATGTGAAGGGACGAAACCTCAAACGGTAGCCGTCGGAGCCCAGGCCAAGCTCCGGCGGATGGGCTCCCTGTCTGTTTACCAGGCAGGGAGCTCCGGCATCCCCCCCCCCCCCCCCCCTGGGTTGCCTCAGGCAGCCCAACCCGCCTCCGCACCGCTCGCTGAGCCAGCAGCGGCTGTGGTGGCAACAGCCACCGTCGGGACCGATGCCCCTCCGGCACCTGATTCCTCACCCTCTCTGCTTCCACTAGAGCATGCGGAGATGGAAACCGGGGGTCCCGCATCGGCTCCCACATCTGCCGCACCGCCCGTGCAACCTGTGGTGCTCCCGACACCTTCGGTGGTAGTGGCAAAAAAACGAAAGGCGCCCGTAAACGTTCCAAGTCCAAGGAACCTGGTCCATCGGGCACCCCTAGGACATCCGAGGACGAGATGGACGTGGGACCGTTCCTCTTTGCGTCGCAGCGCAAGAAACGGGTCCCTGCATCCAAACCTCTAGAGAGGCCGAAAAAGCCCCCTCAGAGAGTACAAGCACCGAAAGACGGTAAATAAACAACACACTCCACTGGCTCCGAACACTTCATACGGGAAGAGAGAACATAATCCAATGGAACTGCAGAGGCCTTCTTAAAAATCTTGACGATGTATACGAAACACTGCATGCTAATCAGCCAAGTGTAATATGTGTACAGGAAACACATGTGAATTCCACACACACAAATTTCTTGAATACCTGGCATACAGAAAGGACAGGCATCGCAGCACGCACTCTTATGGCGGTGTAGCCATTATCGGCCGGAAATCCTTAGCATGCCACCCCGTCACTTTGAACACTGTCCTTGAGGCTGTAGCAATTCGAACAGTAATATTTAATAGGTTGATAACGCCATGCTCCATATACATTCCTCCTGATCTTGCGCTTTCGAGCTCTGAAGTTGAGGCACTGGTTGACCAGCTGCCCGAGCCATACATCCTTATAGGCGACCTTAATGCACACAATTCTCTTTGGGGCTCTTCTCGCACGGATGCCCGAGTTGGCCTCATAGAGAAGCTTTTAACATCCTCTGGAGCATGCCTTTCCAACACCAGCCTACATAGCGTTAGTATCACAACATAGGACACAACACACACTCATTTTTTGACTTGGCTGTTGTCTCTGCAGTTCTCTTTCCTTGCCTGGAGGGGACTTTGGGCACAGACAGGCAAATGTTTTTATTTGGATGGCTCGAGGCCGCAGGCTTAAGGGAGGGGGTTAATAATGTCCGGCCATGGCTGCCTCGCACACGAAGCTTTGGGCACTGACCAATACGGCAGTGACCACTTCCCCAATATATAGTAAAGGCCCATGCAGTCCATCTTCCTAAAACAGGTTCAGTGAAGCAAGAGCTAGCTGGAATACATTTACAGAGGCATGCAAACTACACCACACATCCATAGGACACCTACACGTTGAAGAAGCTACCCAACGTCTCACGGCGCACATCCTCGACGCCGCCGAAAAGTCTATTCCCCACGCCTCTGACGCCACGCGCAACCAGTGGAGGCCATGGTGGAATGAGAAATGTTGGCGGGCGCGAGAGGCACAGAACAAGGCGTGGAGTATCCTTCGTCGGTACTCCAACCTTAAGTAACTTTTTATTGTTCAAAAGGGCCAAGGCAATGGGAAAACGTGTGAGCCGCGAGGAAAAACGAGATAGTGTGCGCTCATTCATAACATCCATAAACTTACACACCGATACTCACAAAGTCTGGACACGTATACGCAAATTAAAAAGACAACAGACACACATCCTGCCCCTGGTTAGTACAACAGGGGACACACTAGAAGACCATGCTAACACGCTATCACAACACTGCCAACGCGTGTCCAGCTCAGCACCTTACACTAACACTTTCATGCAACACAAAACATCTGCGGAGAAAAAGCCCTTACATGACAAAGACAAATCAAAAACTTTTTACAACTCTGAATTCACACTCTATGCGTCGAGGGCTGCCCTGACCACGTGCAAACCTTCAGCTCCGGGCGCAGGTAACATTACATGTACTATAATACAACACCTACAACCAGACACTCTTGAGACACTGCGACACCTATAGAACAAAATATGGCTTTCGGGGCAGCTTCCAAGGTCTTGGAGGGAGGCCATCGTAGTGACTTTCCTGAAGGAAGGGAAGGACCCTTCCTCTCTCGCTAGCTATCGACCCATTGCCCTGACCAGCTGCCTGTGCAAGCTTCTCGAGGAGATCATCAATAGGAGGCTAATGTACTTCTTAAAGGACAATGGTCTTCTCGAGAGCTGCCAGGCTGCCCTCAGGGCGGAGAGATCTACCAACGATCAACTGGTTGCGTTGGTATCATATGTACAGGATGCCTTCATTCACAAACAGTTCTGTTTAACTCAGTTTTTCGCCATCGAGAAGGCCTATGACACCACCTGGCGTTAGGGCATACTTAGTGACCTAAATTCAATCGGTATCTCAGGCAACACGTTGAACATCCTTTCTAGTTATATGTCGGAGAGAACCTTTTGTGTGAGAGTTGGTTCTGCATTGTCAAAGGTTCACGTGCAAGGCAATGGGGTGCCGCAAGGTGGAGTGCTGAGCTGCACTCTTTTCATAGTTAAGGTGAACTCTCTTGGAAAGGCATTGCCACCAACAATCTCTTATGCCATGTATGTAGATGACGCCCAGATTTCCTTTAAATCATGTTATATGTCAATCTGCGAACGTCAGGTCCATTTAGGCGTCAAGAAACTTACCAGCTAGGCAAACAAGAATGATTTTAAATTGAATCCTGCAAAAAGCTCCTCCGTTGTGTTCTCTAGGAAGGGTGGGGTCCACCCGGACCGAGACATCACTCTAATGGCGTGTCGATTTCTGTGAAAAAGGAGCACAAGTTTTTAGGTATTTTATTTGACGAAAAGCTTACATACATTTCTCATATCAAACAGCTCAAATGCAAATGCTTAAAAACAATGAATATTCTTAACTCATCTCACACCAATCCTATAGGGCCGACAAAACTCCTGCTGCACCTCTACACCGCACCGCCTTGGTGGGGTCTCTGCTTGACTACGGCAGTGTCGTGTATGGGTCGCCTACAAAAACAGCCCTTAAACTGCTCTACCCAGTGCTGTCTCTTGGCCTTCGCCTCTCATGCGGCGCTTTCCGCACTAGCCCTGTCAAGAGTATGTATGTCGAGTGGGACAAATGGTGCCCAGGGCATCGGCAAGAGCATGTTGACTTGCTGTATGTATCTAAGATCGTGTCTCTAACCAACCATCCTTTAGTCCTATGATGAACATCCCATCAAATTTACAACTATCTTTAAACAGGCCATCTGTCTCCTTACCTTCCTCTCTCAGAGTGAGGGAGGAGGCTTTTTTACTCAATGGCCAGGCACGCCTCTCAAACATGCACAAGACGCCCATCCATAATTTCATTCCACCATGGCATCTACGATCTATATCATGCGACCTGTCATTCACACTAGTAGAAAAAAGTGGGGTACCCAGGAGTGCGATTTTGCAGCACTTCCTATTCTTGCAGGACAAATACAGGAGCGCAGAATTCTTCAGCGACGCATCCAAAATCTAGTCTACTGTCTCTCGCGCAGCGCACGGACCAAATCTTTAGTGAGCAAAACAATGAATTTTGATAACACTATTTACACGACAGAAGCATATGGCGTCTTATACCCCTGTCACACGGCAGATCTAATGACATTTAGAGCAAATATCATTCGCTCTAAATGACATTAATTTGGCGCTACACGAGAATACCGAATGAAATTTGAGGCGAATGACATTTAGCGGCTAACTGAGGTCCCGGACCTCAGTTAGTTGCCAAATGAGTAGCCTCGACAGCAGTAGCGCGTCCCTAGGCAGACAAATTCAGTAATAAACCAGAGCATATTGTTTGTAAAAACTGTCAGTAAAATTATATTTTCTTTTTCGTGTTGTTGTTCAAATACAGGAAGATAAACAAGTACTAACAAAAAAAGAAAATCTCGTCCCCTGTGCGCCCGCTAGCCGAATCAGGATTTTTTGCCGACTTGTCCCAGATTGTGATGTCTACTGATGTCACCTAAATCAGTGGTTTTCTTGTTTTTTATTTTAAAAATAATCCTTTGTTACGTTTTTTTAATGTCACGTGTGAAAACATTCTACATGCGCTTGAAATGTAATTTCTGCGGTTTTTCGAGCTGGCTAATCGTCACCGCTATCACAATCAAATGACATTTGTTTCGCCGTGTAGACCCGCATGGCCGAGCCGAATGTCATTAACAGCTAATGTCACTCACTTTGAATGACATTAGATTTGCCGTGTGACAGGGGTATTACTCGTTTGAAATCACATCATCCTCAAATATAAAATTCCGAAGTCTGTCGCGTACACAGATTCCCTAAGCGTGGTAACGGCAGTGTCATGAGGAAGGCCATTTAAAAACTATGTGCTCAATGCTCTTTTATAGGTACTAATGACTTCATATGTCTCAAATCTTCAAATAACCATTAGCTGGGTACCAGGCCACTGTGGAATCCCTAGCAATAAGCCCTGCAATCAAATGGCTGTTGCTACTGCTCTCATGACTACAGTTGACATAACAACAGTATCTTACACCGACCTAAAAACAAACATCAGACGACAGCTTCATAACACATGGCAATTACACTGGAATCAACAAACAGACAACAAACTGCATGTAATAAAACCACAATTGGGACGCTACACAACTGACTCACACAAAAGGTACACTGAAGTCATCCTGGCTAGGCTGCGGATAGGCCACACACATGTAACGCACTCCCACCTGCTCACTGGAACTTCGGGACCTATGTGTAGCAGGTGTAAAAAAGGGCCTATCCGTAGTCCACATACTAATCACATACAAGGAACTGGACACAACACGACACAGATATTTTCCTGAGTTATACAGATGACACAATCTACTGCACCCATCATACTTTTTAGCCGACGAACCAATGTTTTCTAGTCAACGTGTTTTTAATTTTTTAGCTGAGGTAAAATTTCTGTAGCTCTTATCATATCACGTGTAATCATCCTAGCCCTATACACCAGCCATCCGCGTTGTCTTTTGGTTTGCGTTACTTTAACTTTTACTCACATGTTTTAGTATTTACGGTCTCATCGAAAATTCAGGAAAATCTTCTCTGGCACTCTTTGCCCTTGTTGGCCTTGCGCCATTAAGCACCAACAATCATCATCATCATCAAAAATGGTTTCGAAGGTCCAAATAAAACCTCATCACTCGCAGTTATAAGGCGGGACTTTGAATTCATTCGCCACACGCGCGGACTATTTTCTGCCATCGCTTTGGAACACAGCGATCCCTTTTGCCCCAACCCACTGAACAACGGGAACTTTGGTCACTGCATTTGTAGTGTCATTGATTTTTTTGTATGTACTCATGCACGGAACTCAGCTACCTGTTACGTTGTGTCGATGCAGGGTATTTTCTGAACGCAAAGCATTGGAAGTGATGTCTTCATGGCATCTTTGGCAATAGCCGCTGCTGTCGCTAGGGCGCACTACACGCAGGAAGACGAGAGCCTAGTTTGACAGTGCTTAGATAGAGGGTGGCAACGCTAAAGTCGTGGCGCTCCTGAAGTCAACCCACCGCCGAAGCCTGGTTAAAAGGGTGCCGTGTGGAATGTCTTTAGCGATTCGGAAACATTTATGCTCATTCTCTAATTCCATGCCTCGGTAATATCTAGCACTGAGATTCCTTTTGTCAACCCTCTCCCAATTTTCTTTTGTTTGGGATAATGCATTAGAGCCGTTTATTATAGCTTTCGTTGTACACAAGCATGGTATGCAGCTACCCGTTACCTTGCGTTGATGCAAGGTTTTTGTTGTTGTTATTCTCACAGAGGACCACTGTGTCAGCGTTTGATTTAGCAAAATCGCACCCCTGTCGAAGCCCCATTCCCCATTTCTTCAAAATTTCAATTTTGTAAATTGTAATTTCTCCGATATTTTCTTAATTTGCGAAACACTGCAAGGAATCGGCGGTCCATAGAAGTGGTCTGTTGAGACGCCATCATAGGACCACGTTCACAAAAGGAAAAGAAAACAGCAAAAGCAAGTGCAAATAAAGAGCTTTAGAACCCCAACGGTTTGGGTCGCCCAAAAGGCTAAGTTTTCTTGGTACTTTGAATTACGGTTGATCGGGACCACTATTTTGCAGAAATAGCTGCACCCCGGAACTCGTTCAAGGGGAACATTGTATATTTAATGCCAAAATGTGAAGATTGATGGGACTGAAGCCTAAATTTCATGTTTTAAGTTTGAAAATAGTTATATTTACACCCTTGCCAAAGGCGAAAAATGCACCTCACGTAGGCCAACGTAAGACAGGTACATAAATTGCTACCCGGCGAGCAGCGCCACTTGGTGCAATTATACAGCATCGTGAGGAAACTGACACGTATTTTTGCTGCTACTTTGCCGAAAATTCTTCGATTTTCTTTAGCAACAAAACGTTCATTGTCGATGATGCAACACCTAGCTATCGATTTGGGCAGCCCTTCCGGCTGATATGTACAGGTCCGCGCAGAAGTAAACGGAGCACGGGAGCGGCGGCCGAACTGCATCGCTGCGCCGCGTATGGGCGCCGACGGGAACCATGGAGCGCCGGTCAAAGAGTGTGTTCGCATTGCCCCCGCCGCCCTATCTGATATGTTTAATCGCCGGTCTGCTGGCATGTCATGCTCGGCGAGACGGTCTTCAAAAGGCAGCGCTGGGCTATAGAGGGGCGCTGGTTGCATTGGCACTCGCTGGCATCAGCGGTGACCGAATCCGCTGCGCATGAGCTGGACGAAGCTGCACGCACCCGGAAACGTGCCTTGATGCGCGCTGTAAAGGGCGGCATAAAATTGTAGGCCGCTGCTGTTTGGCATAGCATGTCATTGCGATATAATTAATTGTAAGCGGCCAACAAAATTGCCATGTACAGTATAGAAAACACGTTCACAGACATTTTCGTTGTTCAGAAAAAAAAACCTCGCTTACGAGATTTCTTCTTTAATTTTGGGTTTGTCTCAAGTTATTGCTGCCGGTCAGTCTAGGTCTGTTTTGAAGAAAGGGAAATAAAAATAGTCCAAGTCGTGGAAATTCTGTATTAAAGAACACCGTCAAGAATAGGTACAATCGTTGCCTGCTATTACAGCGGGCCTCATAGGGCGCATATTTTGTTGTCGCATTAACCCTTTCGCTCCCGTTGACGAGGCTAGCCGACATAAGATTTGGTACCAAATTAACCGATTAAGGGTCTGGTCGCCATCAGTCATGATGACTATACTCGTCATCGGTCATTTTGCGGCCTTGACGGCGCTTTTTGCAAGACATTGAGGTCATGCGGTGAAGCCATCCTTCAATTCAAAACAAATTTGCAACACTTTCTTAACTAAATGGGATGACGTATTGAACTAAATATTAACAAATGCAAAGCTATGCGAATATCGCGCACTAATACCACTACATTTTGTTACTATCTAAACGATACTGCGTTAGAAGCTGTAAAGTCGTATAAGTATTTAGGTGTCCACATAGCAAGTAACCTGACCTGGTCCCTTTATATTCAAAATGTAATGAACAGCGCTAATCGCATGTTAGGTTACTTACGACGAAACTTCTACAACGTACCGCCAGAGCTTAAATTACTGCTATTCAAAACACTAATACGACCAAATTTTGAATACGCTACGAGTGTTTTGGACCCTCACCACGCAGATCTCCTTAACCCACTTCAACTCGTACAGAATAACTTTGTTCGTTTTATACTATCTAATTATAACCGAGGTGCAAGTTCAAGTGCAATGAAGTCAAACATTGTGCTTCCATTCGTATCATCTCGCCGAAAGATTTCTTGCTTAACTTTGTTCCATAAGCTTTATCATAACATTGCTTTTCGCGATAAACTAGTCCCCCGGCCTCTGTACTTCTCTTCTCACATCGATCATCTTCACAAAGTGGGTTTTCAGCCAAGCTACACGAAAGCGTTTTATCAGTCTTTTTTCCCTCTTACATCTTCGGGATGGAACCACTTTCCCGAAGATATTGTTACGATTGCCGATAACTGTTTGTTTCGCGCATGCGTAGCAAAGAATGTATAATTAGGAGCAACTTCATGTATCTTTCTTATTAACAATTACACTGTATTTGTATTCTGTATTATCTGGACTTGTAACCACTCCCCTCTGTAATGCCTCTGGCTGTGAGGGTAAAATAAATAAATAAATAAATATCAGGTGGTCGTTAAAAATAACAATGTCGGTTTCAATGCGACAAAAAATATGCGCCCTATGAGGCCCGCTGTAATAGCAGGCAACGACTGTACCTATTCTTTACGGTGTTCTCTAATACAGAATTTCCACCGCATGGACATTTTTTATTTCCCTTTCTTCAGAACAGAAATGGACTGACCGGCAGCAATAACTTGGAAAATTAATCCGGAGCCCTCCAATACGGCGCGCCTCATCGCCTGCGTTGCGTCGGCGCGTTAAACCCTACAATCAATCAATCAGCAATAACTTGGGACAAACCCAAAACTAAAGAAGAAATCTCGTAAGCGAGATTTTTTTTTCCGAACAACGAAAATGTTCGTGTATGTGCTTTCTATACTGTACATGGCAATTTTGTTGGCCGCTTAAAATTATTACATAGCAGTGACATGCTATGTCAAATCGCAACGGCCTACAATGTTATGCCGCCTTTTACAGCGCGCAACAAGGCACGTTTCTGGGCGCGCGTAGCTTCGTCCAGCTCATGAGCAGCGGATTCGGTCGCCGCTGATGCCTGCGAGCGGCAATGCAACCAGCGCCCCTCTATAGCCCAGCGCTGCCTTTTGAAGACCGTCTCGCCGAGCATGACACGCCAGCAGACCGGCGATTAAACATATCAGATAGGGCGGCGGGGGCAGTGCGAACACACTCTTTGACCGGCGCTCCATGGTTCCCGTCGGCGCCCATACGCGGCGCAGCGATGCAGTTCGGCCGCCGCTCCCGTGCTCCGTTTACTTTTGCGCGGACCTGTACATGCCGTAGAATGCCAAGCAAGCGCGAAGCTGTCATTTGTGGATAGTCATAAAATATATGCGGTGGGCCCTTGCTATGTACAGGTGCGGAACTCCACAACGGGAACACGGTGAATATGGCCCTTAATTGTACCTTTCAACAGGCGGGTGTAACGGTTAAAGGAGAATACGTCAGTAACCTGACATTTTCTGATGACGTTGCTTCGCTAAGAAACTCGGGGAACGAATTGAAAACATGCTTTCCGCACTGGACAAGCAGAGTAAAACAGTTGGCCTGAAAATAAAGGGACCCTGCAACACTTTTTTTCTTTTTTTTTTTGAACTTTTAAATGTTTGCCGTACGTAGTCACCCAACACACTCTGTACTTAATTTATGCCAGGGGGTCGCCAAGTACCTCAGACAAAAATTACTGCTCTACGCCCCTCATATAACTTGTAAACTCGCCCAAAAGATTTTTCTATCTTTCCCTGTTTTCACTTTCTTCGACGGCTCTAATTACGTCTCTAACGCCATGTGGCGGCTGTTAACCCGTTTTCCTTCATTTGATCAAATGAACGCTTTTCGATAGCAACTTTGGAGAAAAGCCATGAAAATATAGCAGAAATGGAAGGCGTACCTCGTGCAACGAGCAAATCACGCAGTGCCGCTCTGTGCTGGTGATAATTATAGCGTTCTCAGTGGTTCCAGACGCCAAAGAAAGGGTAAAAGCGCACATCAAAAGTGTTGCAGGGCCTTTTTATATGCAGAAAGCGAAAGTAATCCTGAATAACCTCGGGACAGCACAGTGGTTTTGGATAGGTGGCGCGGGAGCGGGTTAGCTTGGCCCGTCGATTGCCTACCATACGTCTGGACGGAGTTAATCTCTCCATGGTAAAAGAAATGAAAGTCCTTGGAGTAGCCCTGGACCCGTGGTTCACATGTATGGCTCACACTACTTATCTTAAGACTAAGGTCGACATTCTCGTTCCCAAGCTGGTTCAGTTTATTCACATGCACTATCGACTTCCTCCTTCTGCCTTCCGTCGATTATACCTCCAATTGATCCAACCGGCCGTCACTTATGCATCTCCAGCATGGTGGCCGGAATCTCCATCGAATCTCTTGGTAAACCGAATTAAGTCACTTCAGCGGATCCCTCTTCTTGTTTTGACGGGGGCCGTGAGGATGGTGCGTACTGAGGCCTTGAATGCGTTGACGGGCATTCCGCCTTTGGCCGAGGTTTTGGCGGCCCAGAGGGCGCAATTTTTGCTAGTTTCCCTGCGCCGCGAAGTAACTTACGGCCGCCTCTCGCTGTCCCCGGACCGCGTACAGCGTACTTTTGATCCTTGGCGGCGGCACCCCGCATCTCGCGTAGTCTGTCCATTCCGTCGATTGGAGACGCCACAGGCACTCGCTTATGCTAGGTTACCGGGGTTGCATGTTTACATGGATGGTGCATTCTCTAATTCCTTGGCGGGTGCCGCCTTTGTAGTGTACACGCACACGGGTCGTTTAGTGGAAGCCAGGCGTTTTAAAGTTTCGTCGGCGGGTAGTGCTTTCGCGGCGGAATTGATCGCCCTCAGGGAGGCCCTCGTGTATCTAACCGGTTGCACGACGGAACGGCCTGTACGGGTCTACACAGATTGCTTGTCGCTGTTGTCAGCGCTAGCCTCTTTGCGCACGCGTAACGAGGGCATAGAGGACATCCGCGCCCTTTTTTCAGTTCTTTCTACGCGCATGCGTCTTTTCCTTTTCCACGTGCGGGGCCACGCGCGCATACCTGGAAACGAGATCGCGGATCATCTTGCGGTTAGGGCATGCACTGTGGGTGAGCCCAGGGAGTCAGCTTTATCGGTTCGGGTGGTAAGGTCGATGCTCGATGCAGAGGTATGGCGTGCGTGGTCGGTACAGTGGACCACGGTTCATACGGATACGGAATTGTTTCGCTGGATACCGGCAGTTAGGTCCCTCCCACCTAATTTCCCGCCCCATCGAAGGGTGATTTTCTTTATCACGGGGCACGGCCGCTTTCCTTTCTATCTGTATTACCTATCTCTCGTTTCTCATCCTCTTTGTTTCTGTGGGTCCGAGTGCTGGAACATTGAACATTATATGTCTGATTGTAGCGAAACTGCCCAATTTCGCCAACGATTGGAAGATTTGCTTCACACTGACCTTACGCCCCTCCTTTATCCCGCGCTATTGCGTAACCAGCGCGCACTAGATATAATTAAGGAGATGGTTGAATTCATTAATCTCTACATGCCCTCAACAGACTGACGTGATTGGACCGCCGTGTGCGGCCTGAGAGAGTTGCCCTTTTTGTATGTCTGTTGGTATTCCGCGCTTTTGCTCTCGCTGTGCAGGTCCCGAGACGCCCTGGTGTTCTGTTGCGGGCTCCAGCGCGGGACCCGGGAGTTTGAGTTGGCTGCTCGGGCTCCTGCTCTCGGTTCCTGCGTGGACCCGGTCTGCCTGCGGCTCGTCATCACCGCCCCCTTAAATTTTGGTCGGATTGGTTGAGACCAGTCCCATCACCATGGAGGGTGTTTTTTAGTCCAGCCAGGAGAAGGAGGCATGGTTTTTCACCCTCCCGGGATGGGCTAGTTTATCCCTTTCGCGGTCCCCTTAATGTTTGGTCAGGAGAGGACGAGACCAGTCCCATCACGATGGGGGGTGTTTTTAGTCCAGCCAGGAGAAGGAGGCAAGGTTTTTCACCCCCCACGGATGGGCTAGTGCACCCCTTTTACATTGGCTTTCAATAAATGCCGCTGTTTGCCGGGTACCTCCCGAGGCTGTGGTTAGCGATGATGGATCAGGGAGTTAGTGGAGGGGAGTTTCATTGGGGAAAGGGTACATTTATGTGGGAGCTGAATTTATGTGGGAGCTGAATTAGTTCAGGAGGCGCCACCCCTGCATTTCGAAATCACTTTCTGATGGGACTGGGTTGTGTTGTCTTCTGTCGCGAGTTGCAAGAGCCTCGCTTTTCTTTGCTTTTCTACCAAATTGGCTTTACTTGAAATTCACATTGGAGCATACCTCCCAGTTCATTTATTTCTCTAATTGGCTTTAACCTGTGATAGCTTTGCTGGTGCAGGTTTTTGTTCCCATTTTCATTTATTTTGCTTTCATTACACAAGGGAACAGGAATTTATTTTCATGGGCATAGCACGCTTCAAGTATTATAAAAACGTTTTCCGTCCAAGATGTCAGAATTCCGTAAGCGACGGCCACTTGGAAAATACGGTGACAAGAGGCCGCGATGCGCCGAATGTGGGGAAATCAGTATAAGAGAACTGTGTTAGGGCAGAATCTTGTTGTTCGATCTGTAACTGTGCGGCAAAAACCAGAGTAACTAATGAGAATGTCGATACAGGACACTCAATTATAGCGAACACATACCCAGGCAGCGATAAGAACAAGGGGTGATTTTCCTCCCTCCTGAACTAAACCGATTGGCTTAACCACTACACCCGAAAAATTATTTGACAGCGCAAGCGAGAAGCAGTGGAACACTTTACAAACTTGACCTTTATGCGAAGTGGACCGAAGGGGACTGTCTAGAATTGCAGGCTGCTATATTGACAATCAGCTAAGCGTTCCTCTTTACGGTCAGTATATAAAACAAGTAACGCAAAAAATAAACAGCCGAGAAAAATTTAGAGCCTATGGCTGAGGGCTTACCAGCAAACACGTACAAAAAATTATATCCGAACTCCAGAAAGGATTCTACGTCATTCATATCCAATTGGGCATAAAATCAGGTCGTAATGAGTAAAAACTAAGTACAAGTCAAAGAGCGAGCCTAATTAAACTTCCAAAAACAAGAACAACATTATCCACGCAGGCTTCAAATATTATAGCAAATGTATCAGCAATTCACTTAATGATCGAAACAGAATTGAAACATTTGACGTAGTCTTTTCTAGACAAATATTGTCCTGAAAAAACCGCGCTTCCACAGGCGACGAAATGAGCAATAAGGCAGATATATGGTAGCAGCGTCCAGCAGAGAGAAATTATTTCACATATGTTACTCAACCAATTTTGCAGACAAAGTTGACAGTTTTTACAGATGGCGCGGAAGGTAAAACTGACATAGGAGCAGCTTTCAAAATTTCAGATAAGGCGGGCAAAATATTAGAAACCAAACAGTACAAACTTCCACGGTGCAGCAATAGTTTGAGACAGAAGGAATTGCTATAATAAAAGTGATTGAATACCTCCAAACTAGGTTCGAAGAAGCAAACGTGCGGCTGCTTACTGATAGCCTATCAATCCTAAAACAATTAGCAATCTAAATACTGTAAACCCAAACACACACACACACACACACACACACACACACACACACACACACACACACACACACACACACACACACACACATATATATATATATATATATATATATATATATATATATATATATATATATATATACAAAAATTGTTTCGACCACGGTAAAAACAGAGAACGGATTTAATAACGTTTCGGCCGAGGGACCGGCCTTCGTCAGATACAGTGGCGGCATTTGTCGTACAGCTTATATATGTTTCAAAACTACAAATCAGATACAACAGTTGAATGAGGAAAGGGAAGAAAAGGAAAGAGTGTCTAGATTTGTACATTAGATTTAGAATGTCTAGATTTGTACATTAACGCAGTACAGCGAGACGTCCTAGAAGCATCCCGCAATCAAGCCTGTTTTAAACGTAACCTCAACCCAAAGGAAACCTCAGCAATCAAGAAACTTGAGTCCCGTGACAGCATAGTCATTAAGCCTGCAGATAAGGGGGCCGCAGTCGTAGTGCTTATTAAAACAGACTATCTTAAAGAAGCGGTGAGGCAACTTAACGATCAGTCATTTTATGAACGTTTGGATGAAGACCCAACTGAACATTTTAAGTCTCTCATAACAAGTGCGCTAACCGCGCTCGCATCCGAAAAAAAGTTGGATAGCTCATTAATTAGGTCGCTTATTTCTCTGAGCCCCGTCGCAGGCCGTTTTTACCTCCTACCGAAGATACATAAGCATGGTAATCCTGGCCGTCCAATCGTCTCGGGAATAGGAACTGTAACTGAATATATCTCCCGTTTTGTCGATACGGAAATCAACCACATTCCTGCAACGTTTGCTTCCTACGTTAGAGACACCAATCATTTCTTATCTGATATCACTTCTGTTGAGGTCGTCGAAGGCGCCCTCTTGGTTACCTTAGACGTGGCGTCTCTCTATACTAACATACCGCATACCGACGGCATCCGATCTGTACTACTAGCACACGAGATATCAGATATCAATAAGACCCTGGACAGCCAAACTTTAGCTACTCTTTTGCGCCTGATATTAGAGCTAAACAATTTTGAATTCAATGGAATCCATTACGTTCAGGTTAGTGGTACATCAATGGGCACCGCCATTGGTCCTAACTACGCTAATATCTTCATGGGCTTGCTTGCGAACGAATTTCTAGCCAGATGTGCTCTTAAACCTCTGTACTGTAAACGCTTCATTGACGACATCTTCTTAATTTGGACACACGGCGAGGCCGCTCTTTTGTCTTTCATTATTGATTTTAATCAGGCTCATCCTTCTATTTCATTTTCCCATTCTTTTTCCCAGTCAACCATCAATTTTCTTGACCTTACTTTGACTGTAGATAACGGTTAAATCGGGACTAAAATTTACCGCAAGCCAACCGACAGGCAACAGTACGTTCATTTTGAGAATACCCACCCTAAGCATTGCAAAACTAGTATCCCGTATAGTCAAGCCATGCGTTTCAAAAGAGTTTGTTCTAAGCAATCTGACTTCGAGTCCAACTGCCTGCAACTTCCCCGCACGGGGCACCTTGAGTAATCTTGGTGACGGTACTGGCGATACCGCGGACCCCGAGCCCCCCAACATAAGCTGTGACCTACCGTGGTGACGTGTTTTTAAGGTGAAGGGTAGAAACTTCTAACGGTGGCCGTCGGAGCCTTGGTCAAGCTCCGGCCGATGGGCTCCCTGCCTGTCTACCAGGCAGGGAGCTCCGGGACCTCTTTGACTACCAGGGTAAGGTCAAAGGAGAAAGTACCCCCGTCTCCCTGCTTTCAAATGTATCACATGGCATTTTTCAAACCCCCCCCCCAAACGGGATCGGCCCCCGAAAAGGGGCCGCACCGAAGTTTCTTTTCCTCCTTTGCAATCGATCTCTCTCCCAAAGCCTGATAATTTCTCGCGGTTTTTGTTCATGGAATCTGTTGACAAGACAAAGCCCATCACTTCCCAGTCAGCGTTTCTAATCTGCAAGTTTCTCGAAAGCCTTATCGGAAAGCCGTACAAGGCTAAGAAACTCACAACGGGAGAAGTTTTGATAGAAGTAGAAAACAAACAACAATCCTCCAACCTCCTCAAGCATACGCGCATGGTAGATGTTGACATCAATATCACGCCTCATCGCAGCCTCAATAGCTGCCAGGGCGTGATCTCTGATCGGGATTTAATGAATGAGACTGAAGCAGATCTGCTCGAGGGCCTCCGAGATCAGGGCGTGACAGCAGTGAGGCGAATCACCATACGTCGAAATGATGAAATAATTCCAACCAAGCACATAATCTTGACACTTGACCGCTCTAACCTTCCTGAGTCGGTCAACGCAGGTTTCTTGAGATGTCCAATCCGACCCTACGTGCCGAACCCACGCCGCTGTTTCAAGTGTCAGCGGTTTGGGCACGGCACAACCTCTTGTCGTGGTAAATTGACGTGCGCAAAATGTGCAGCACATGATCATTTAACAGACAATTGTAAATCCGAGAACTTCACCTGTGCGAACTGTCAGGGACCACACGCTGCCTAGTCTAGGAGCTGTGAAAAGTTCAAACAGGAAAAACAGATAATTGCCTTGAAAGTCAACGGAAACATCACCTTTCCAGAGGCGCGGAAGAGGTTCGCCTCTTTCCCTCCGGGGAGGTACGCCGACGCAGCTCGCCGGGGAGCGGAGCGGCGTCTTGTTTCGGCGGGGACCCAGTACCGCGAGTCGGACTTGGTCCCGCCACCGGCCCCCCCTGGGTTGCCTTTTGCAGCCCAACCCGCCTCCACACCGCTAGCTGGGCCAGCAGCGGCTGTGGTGGCATCCACGTCCGTTGGGGATGCTGCACCCTCTTTTTCGTCCTCTCCACCTGCCCCAAGAACACGCGAGGGCCCGGAGGAGATGGAGACGGAGGAAACCGCAGCAGTTCCCACCTCTGCCGCACCGCCTGTGCCACCCGGGCGGCTCCTGGCCCTCGGCGGTCGCGGCCAAAACGAAGGGCACCGCAAAGGGTGCCCATTCCGGGGGGTCCGGTACGCCGGGTACCCCTTCCAAATCAGATGATGAGCTGGATGTGGGATCCTTCCAGTCTGCTTTGCAGCGGAAGAAGCGGGTCCCTCCATCTAAACCTCCAGATGAGGTAAAGAAAACCCGTCCAAGAGTCCAAGCCCCGAAAGACCGTACATAAACAGTGATACTCCAGTAGCTCTAATACATCATAATGGGAAGAGAAAATATCGTTCAATGGAACTGCAGAGGCCTTCTAAATAATCTTGACGACGTGTATGAGATTCCGCATGCCAATCAGCCAAGTTTAATGTGTGTCCAGGAAACACATCTGAATTCCAAACACACAAATTTCTTGAATAGTTACCTGGTATACAGGAAAGACACGGATGGCCGCACACACTCTTCTGGCGGTATGGCCATAATCGTCCGGAAATCCTTAGCATGCCACCCTGTCACTTTAAACACTACCCTTGAGGCTGTAGCAATACGTTTAATAATATTTAATAGGTTGATAACGGTATGCTCTATATACATTCCTCCTGATGTTACACTTTTGAGCTCTGACTTCGAGGCGCTGGTTGACCAGCTGCCCGAACCATAAATTCTAACAGGCGACCTTAATGCTCACAATTCTTTTTGGGGCTCTTCTCGTACGGATGCCCGGGGTCGCCTGATAGAGAGGTTTCTTACATCCTCTGGAGCATGCCTTTTCAACAATAAACAGCCTACATACCATAACATAGGTCACAACACATACTCACATCTTGACCTGGCTATTGGCTCTGCAATTCTCTTTCCATGTCTTGAGTGGGGTGTGGGCACGGACCCATATGGTAGTGACCATTTCCCCACTTCATTAACGTATATAGGTACAGGCCCGAGCAGTCCATCTTCCCATAAAAGGTTTAATGAAGCAAGAGCTAACTGGAATACATTTACAGAGACATCCAAACTATACCACACATTCATAGGACACCTACACGTTGAAGAAGCTACCCAAATGCTCACGGCGCACATCCTCGACGCCGCCGAAAAGTCCATTCCCCACGCCTCTGGTGCCCCGCGCAACCAGCGGAGGCCGTGGTGGAATGAGGACTGCAGGCGGGCGCGAGAGGCCCAGAACAAGGCGTGGGGTGTCCTTCGTCGGTACCCCACGTCGGGTAACCTCAATTTGTTCAAACGGGCCAAGGCGTTAGGAAAACGTGTGCGTCGTGAGGCAAAACGAGAGAGTTGGCGTTCCTTCATAACATCCATAAACTCCTACACAGACACACGGAAAGTATGGACGAGAATACGCAAACTCAGAGGACAACAAACACACAGCCTGCCTCTGGTCAGCACAACAGGGGACACACTCGAAGACCAGGCTGACACACTCGCACAACACTTCCAACACGTTTCCAGTTCAGCACACCACACAAACACTTTCATGAAACACAAACAAATGGCCGAAAAGAAGCCTTTACATGACAATGACAGGTCAGCCACTTCTTATAACTCTGAGTTCACACTTCATGAGCTGACGGGTGCTCTGAGCACGTGTAAACCCTCAGCTCCAGGCCCAGACAACATTACATATACAATGATACAGAACTTACACACAGACACTCTTGTAACACTTCTTCACCTTTTCAACAAGATATGGCTTTCGGGGCACATTCCAAAGTCTTGGAGGGATGCCATAGTTGTAGCGTTTTTGAAAGAAGGGAAGGACCCTTCTTCTCCCGCTAGCTATCGACCCATTGCCCTGAGCAGCTGCCTGTGCAAGCTTCTCGAGAAGATGATAAACCGGAGGCTTGTGTATTTTTTGGAGTACAACGGTCTTCTTGAGAGCTGCCAGGCAGGCTTCAGGGCAGAGAGATCCACAAACGATCAACTTGTGGCACTAGAGTCATACATTAAAAATGCCTTCATTCACAAACAATTCTGTCTGACGGTGTTTTTTGACATAGAGAAGGCCTATGACCCCACATGGCGTTATGGCATACTTACTGACCTTAAGTCGTTCGATGTCTCTGGTAACATGTTAAATACCGTTATTAGTTATTTGTCGGAGAGAACCTTTCGCGTCAGAGTTGGTTCTGCACTGTCAAAGGTACACGTGTAGGAAAATGGCGTGCCGCAAGGTGGAGTTCTAAGCTGCACTCTCTTCATAATAAAGATGAACTCCCTTGGGAAGGCACTGCCGCCTACAATTTCTTACTCTATGTATGTAGATGACGTGCAGATATCGTTTAAATCTTGTAATATGTCAATATGCGAACGTCAAGTCCAGCTCGGCGTCAAGAAACTTGCCAGCTGGGCAGAAAAGAATGGTTTTAAATTGAATCCTGCAAAAAGCTCCTGCGTTGTGTTCACTAGGAAGCGTGGGATCCTTCCAGACCCAGACATTACACTTAATGGCATGTCGCTTCCTGTGAACACGGAGCACAAATTTTTAGGTGTGGTGTTTGACCAGAAACTGACATTCATTCCACACATCAAGAAACTTAAACACAAATGTCTTAAAACAATGAATATCCTGAAGGTTCTCTCCCACCATTCATATGGTTCCGACAAAGAACTCCTACTACGGCTCTATACTGCTTTGGTTGGGTCTCGTTTGGACTATGGCAGTGTGGTATATGGGTCGGCGAGTAAAACAGCATTGGGAATGCTTGACCCAGTACTACACTTGGGGCTACGGCTTGCGTCGGGTGCTTTTCGCACTAGCCCTGTCGAGAGTCTATATGTTGAATGTAGTGAGTGGAGCCTTGAGAACCAGCGAGCGTACATGGGCTTACTTTATGCTTTTAAAATTTCATCTCAGAATAGCCACCCTTTTTATCCTGTCCTTAACGATAGATCCACATCTGTGCTGTTTGTAAATCGCCCGTCCGTTACTCCGCCTTTTTCACTTCGAGCTAGAGATCGAGCCTCGGATCTGAGTGCTTCGTTTGTAGACGTGTACAGGTCATCCTCTTTAAACATTTTACCGCCTTGGCAAGTTCGCCCTGTGTCCTGTGACCTTTCTTTTATAAAGCTTGACAAAAATCGGGTACCGCGAGGTGCAATACTTCAGCACTTTCTTTCTTTGTAGTTCAAATACCCACGTGCTGAATTCTACAGTGACGCTTCTATAACCTGCACTATGGTGTCGTGCGCTGCTCATGGTCCAAATTTCAATGCAGCCAGAACCATGAGCGTGCACACAACAATTTTTTCAGCAGAAGCGTACGGAATTTTACTGATTGTACGACATATCCTTGAAAATCAAATTCCCAATTCTATCATCTACACAGATTCTTTGAGTGTTGTTCGCGCATTATCATCGCATAAACTCCCCAAAAACCACATAATTAATCTTGTATTCAACACTATCATGTCGGTGTATGCGGAGAAGCATCGGCTGCTCCTCTGCTAGGTCCCAGGACACGCTGGGATCGCTGGGAATGAGTTGGCAGACGAGAGGGCCGGTGCTGCTGCACTTAGGAACACTGTGGAAATTACAACGGTACCCTACACAGACCTCAAGCCACACATAAGACAACACCTGCGCAGAACATGGCAAACACACTGGGACAAACAGACAGACAACAAACTACACGTAATAAAGCCACACTTGGGACGGTACACAACTGACTCACACAACAGACACACGGAAGTCGCCTTGGCAAGGCTGTGGACAAGGCACACCCATGCGACGCACTCGTATCTGCTGACGGGATCTCCTAGACCCCAGTGCGCCAGCTGCGGAGAGGCCCTATCCGTGGTGCACGTACTAATAACATGCAAGGCACTTCACACAACACGACACGAGCACTTCAGAGAACTCTACAGACAACATAATCCCCTACACCCATCGCTGTTTCTTGGTGACAATGCAATGGTTTCCCTGAAACGTGTGTTTGAGTATTTGTCAGATGTTAGGTTTTTAAACCTTATCTCATATCACGCATAATCAAATCTGGCCCTATACACCTGCCATCACCATTACCTTTAATTGATTTTACTATGTTCGGTCTACATGTTTTTATACCTACCTTTTTGTGGTAATCACCTCGCTTCATTATATAACTTCTTTTCTGGCGCTCTTTGCCCTCGTTGGCCTTGCGCTATGAAACACCAACCATCATCATCAACTGCC